>NC_141230.1:10512500-10920000 GCF_054856515.1 Filicampus tigris | reverse complement strand
CGTATCTGCAAAATTACCAACACCTGGTCGAACACGCCCTGACCGGATTTACGCCGCGTGCCGTAGCGGTTTTTGACAGGTCACGAAAATAGAGTCCTCAGTCTAGACTGAAAAAGGCATCGTGCAGATGGTGATGCTTTTCTCAACAACCCTTTATCGTGCTGTCCTTCAGAATAAAGTGTTGCAAAATAGCCAAAGAAAAAGCTAAACATGTACAAGAATTGACAACGACACTACTACTTTCTGTATAAAAATATTTAAGATTTAGATTTTTTCATTCTGTATTGTGTTCTGCTTTTGCTTATTTTCCCCTTGACTCTCTGAGCATCATCAAGAACACATGTTTGAAAATTTCCCAGAATCCAATGTCAGAACCTCTGGTCTCAATATACAAACAATGACTTTAAATGTCATGCAGGAAGCCAATATAAACAAAAGTCTGTTAAACATGTTCCAGGATGTCGCAACAGTGTGACATTAAACCACTGAGCTGTTATGAACGTTTACATGACCACGGCGGACCTTAATGTATCCCATTGGGCAACCTCCAATTGTTGACCATATTGAATGTATTAGGGATGGACATACATTTTCATTAATCAGACAGGGAGAGAACATCAATCAATCAAGTAAATGTCAACTGTTATTTTTTCAAACTTCCTTTCCATGCTAGTAGTACATGTATATCTAAAAAAAAACACACTCAAAAAAATAACACACAGTGAACAATCAATCTGTGTAAAGGTTCTTTATTATTATTATTATTTTCAAAATATCTTTGCAACGAGATGAAATAGGGTGGACACCCTGGAAACGTGACACACAAGGTAACACATAATGTACATCAAAAGTCAGCAGGCGGGTATTGCACAAGCTTGTCATCTAAAATCATTTTGTACATGTATTAGTAGTAGTGCAGGAATGGTATACTATGACACACACACACACTGGCATTCATTATTATCATAGGAAAAAGCTTATACAGCGTTCATTTGGTGACATGTTTTTGTCAGTGGCGAGCCCCTCAGATGGAAGTGCCACCATCAAAGTCAACCAATGATGTGGTTATCAGTGCTCAACTTCCTGTGTGCTCTTTTGTTCATATTTCCCTCTACGAGCATGCAGCTAACTATTCACACTGATACAGTGTTATCTACATTTACATCAAAGCTGGAAATCAGGTACTTATATATATATATATATATATATATATATATATATATATATATATATATATATATATATATATATATATACATATATATATAAATCAAAACAGGCATGGAATGTTGTCAAAGAAATATTTCTCAGTGAATTACAATCTATTCAATTTAATGGTAGAGACAAGGCAAATGCATGCTAGCTAGACTGCGCTGTTTGAGCTTGTGTGTTACAGGCACGGTGGTGCTTTGAGCTAAATGCTAACCTTAGCATGCTAAGATGACGACGACGACACGTCCACATAGGGTTTGATTCATCTCCAACTTTGGTACCAAACATTTTACAGTTGTACCTTGACTTACGAGTCAAGTATTAAATCAGTTTTGGCCATTGAAATCAATTCAAATTCTACTAAACCATTCTAGCCCACCCACTAAAAAAACTCCACAATTTGATCGTTTTCTTTTTTTAATGTGTTTTATATCTTTATAATAGCGTGTGTTTTCACTTCTTTCTATATTGCATTATATTTACTGCATTTTTATACTAACATTTTTAATAACACACGGGTAAAAAAAAGTCAATATAACTTGATTTGAAGGCTGGAACAGATTAATTACAATTCCACTCATTTCAATGGGAAATATTACCTCGAATTATGAACGTTTCAATTTCCAAATGGGCTCACGGAACCAATTAAGATCATAAGTTAGACGTTCCACTGTATTTGACTTGTTACCCTGTTCAATAAACTGCTGAAAGTACTGTACATCGGCAACTGTGGCTCTCCTTGCCCACATGTGAGGCCATAACAGTTTGTTTTTCACTTCACTTGAATGGCCGAATATCTGAAGCTTGCTCGAACCAAGTTTGCTTGTACAAAGCAAAAAATTTTAAAAATCGACTACGCGATGGCTCATAACTTGAACAACTCTTAAGATGGCGCACTCTCAAATCAAAGCACAACTGTATTTGCAGTCATCGTAGGTGCTTTACTATTGTGTTAGAGCTTTTTTAGAAATGGAAAACTAGCTTAGCAATAGAGAATGCTGTTCCCTAGCTAAACAGTGAAAAATCACCCCGAAGCTATGATAAAACAGACACTTTCACTCATTGTACTTGCAAGGATGTGCTTCACAGCAGTTAGCTTGCTCACAAGGACGTCATCACCAACATTTACGGTATCAGTGCTTTGACTCATGTCTTGTATAAAAAACAAAAAAGTATCTGATAGCCATAGTTAGCCAAAAGCTAAAAATGATTTGAACATGAAGCACATCTGGATGTGCTTAAAACTAGATACAACACTGCTTTGTGTTTCCTGTGTGGAAGCAAATTGAGATGCTTTGGTGGGGGCAAAAAGGGCAGTGGGGCACAATTGGAGCCGAATGTAAGGCATGACCGGTTGTTCCACACTGGGGGAGGTAAAGTGAGACTGGAAAGAGATGCTCTCTTTTCTTGTAATGTCTCTGGTGCTTCTTCTCTTGCCATCACTCCTTCCTTTGGCCCATTTCCACCAAGCAGTACAATTAGGAAGGGAAGGGTATGTCTTTTTGGTGTTTCCACTCTCACAAGTTATGGGTACCAAAATGGTGGACACTTTGTTTTTGTTCACCTTTCAAAATAAAGTTTCCCATACCTCTACTTATTCCACCTTATTGGAATTGCACCTGTCTGGCAAGTATGTTGTACGTTAGTTTTTTTATGTACAGAATGATCTGTATGTGGCAAGCAGAAAGTGGTTTCTGTGTTCTCTTCTCTGGTTTCTGTGTAAAAGGCAAGGATGGATAAATCCTTCTATTAAGGCTGTGATGCATCAGTTTTGTGGGAACTTAATACATCTCCGCGTTTTTTGTTTAAGGACTACCTTTCACACTGCCAGTCAATCACATTTGTTCTGTCTTTTTCTCTCATGTCGCCGTTCTGTATAAACGGCATTGACATGGAACGGGTTTGAAGTTGACTGTCAATGTTCTGCGTTCTGAGATACGTTCAGAACTGTAACAGAGACAGGAGAGCAATTTTGAAGAACATAAAAGAGTAGTGTCGCACCTCCCCTGGGTTTTGTGTAAATGGAAAGGATGAAAAAATACCAGTCTCCTGTTTTGGTGCTGACGTTGTCACAAGTCTAATTATCTGACTGCCTAGCGCTGAGTGCATTGGCACATAGTTGTGGCAATATCTCACCTTTGTGGGATTCAGTGTAAAAGCACAGGTGGATCACTCCCGAGTTGTTCTGTTATAGTTCTGATGCAGAGATTTGTGCCGATGTTGTCACAAATCTGCAATGTAAAGAAATATACTCTAACCAAGGTTAAATGAAGGCAAAACTACGCTTGGTCTTTCCTAGCAAGCATTTTTTCCCCCTTTAAAATCGTATTTTGTTATTGAGATTTATTACTGATATGTTTAGTTTAAAATAAAAGGATTGTACTTGTTATATTACTCTTTTTGGTTCCCTTGTTTTTAAGACGAATTTTCCAGCGTTATCATCCAATTGTGGGATGCGCTGTCGATGCATTAAAGGCCATACAGATGCGTCAATATCCCGCCTATCCGTGGGTTATGTGTAAAAAAGCCGAGTCATACAAATACAAGCCAGATGGAGTTCCAAGATGTACTGTACTACCTGGTGGAAACATATCTTGTGTTTATAATCCATTCGGGCTCATGAGGTGCATGTGGTGCACTTGCGCATGCTGGACCTCAACATGAGCGTACACTCCTGGGGGACTTCTGGATTTTCAATCATGCGCTGCCACAGCCGCTGCTCCTCCCCATATGAATCCATCCAGTCCACCTCATTCCCGTAACTTGTGCCTTGAGGGAACGAATACAGAAAAAAAACCATGGTTTTATTGTGTTATGGGGGTGATGTGAGCAGATTACTTTTACACTCGTAAACTTAAAACACAGCAGAAAATTGATCAAATCTACGAATCAATCATACTGTACACTCTAAAAACAATTGGGTTAAAAATAACAACATTTGGGGTCAGAAATGGATCGATACACACATTGGTCAATTTGACCCACTTTCTTGCATTGTTTTGTACAAAACAGCCCATTTTTTAGGGTTGTTTTGTACAAAACTACCAATTTTTGGGTTGTTTTCTGCAAAAACAACTAAGAAAGTCGGGTCAAATCGACCCAAGTTGTGGATCGTTCCATTTTTGACCAAAACATTTTGTTATTTTTAACCCAACTGTTTTTAGAGTGTATGATTATATTTTTAGGCCTTGATACAAAATGTTGCTTGGAAACGTCACCAAAATTCAAGCTGGACATGTGTTCTGAACTCCTGTTTCCCTTTCAGAGTCATGTTGAAAAGAATAATGCTGCCTGGAAGAGCTCTGCGTGGATTTAATGAAAATAATAAATTATAGTAACTTACAAACCATGTTCCCCCATTTTTATAACACAGTATATATAAAAAAAATAAATAAATAAAACGGACTGTGACTTCTTAAGGACCCCCATGGCTTTGCCTCCCCCTGCATTCGATTGTGCTGGTGTCCCATTGCAGTCTTGCACATACCTGTGCCGGCCCCCAGCCTGACTCCGCCCAGGAAGACATTGCTGGCCAGGGCCTCCTTGTCCCACACGGTCAGCTCCAGGCACACATTGTTGAGGTCTCCTGGCTGCAGACCGCAGTAGGTGAAAGTGTGATTCCATTGCGGGTTCACCGTGCGACGCTCCACCGCCGTCTTGTGTTTAGTGGACTTTTGGCTGTCCGGGAGCAGGTAACTGCACACAATGTGATCCAAGGCACTGACTGATTACGACAACCTTAATGGGTAATAAGTGTGATTATTCTCTCACCCTTTGACAAAAGGATCAGACGTTCCTCCAGACTTGACAGCCGTTAAATTTTTGGCCCCCTTGACGAGCAGCTCAACCATGCCTCCTTTGGGTGGTGTGAAGGTGCTCTTCTTCTTGCCCTTCAGGAAGCCTTTCTTCACTGAAGGAAGCAGACAGAGTTTTATATTAAGTATCAAAAAACACATCCATCCATTGTCTTCATCCTATCCGAGTTCAGATACATTAAAACTAGGGTAAAATCACGTGCGTAATACCCCGCCCGCCCCACCACCCTATAAAATCACACTTAAAGTGGAAGTCAACCCAAATATATATTTTTCAAGAATATGTTCTATGCAGGCCCACTAGTTGAAATATGGCATCCTGATTAATATTGCATTTGTGGAAAATAAGTTAAGCAACAACATCCACCCGTTTTTAGCCATCTGAAGGGGCGGCCATTTTGTCATTTCTGTCGACTGAAAATGACATCACAACTACTCAGGGCTCAGGTAACGACCAATCACAGCTCACCTGTTTTCTGAAGCTGAGCTATGATTGGTTGTTATCTGAGCCCTGAGAGTCTGGGATGTCATTTTCAGTCGACAGAAGTGACAAAATGGACAGAAGTTTAAAACTATGATCTATTGCCATACCCGATTAAGGTCCTACATATTTTTAGGATCATGTTTTCGAAAATCTTGTTCTTGCGCTTGCACATAATTTTAGTCAGCTATTTTTTTTTCTCTACTTTGCTTTTAAATCTCTTTACCTTTGTTTGTAACCACTTTTTATTACAACATGTGAAGCATATTGTGTTACGGTGTGTATGAAATGCGCTGTGATTTTTTTTTTTTTTTTTTTTTTTAACGATCCCTTGATACAGGCTCGGTACTGGTAAACGTCGAAACAATGTGAAACATTTTCCTTTCTTACCCTTACTTATATCTGAAGGCACCGCTCTGGTTGTGAACATACCCTGTACTTGATCCAGAGTCAGCATGAGGTTCTTCTCTGCAGGAATGTACTTCAACACCACAGTCAGTTCTCCCTTGTACTGCATGTTGGCATCAATGCTGCTCTCCGGCTGCGCAAACACATCGTCACTTGTACATTTGGCACATCACCGAGAACAAAGTCTTGAGGAGTGGAGTGGCTACCTTGGGCTGCAGACCGAACCACTCATCGATTTGGGAATCGAACTCCCACGAGTCAAAAGTCAGCTCTACTTCTCCCAGGAAGCTATTGTGCCCGAAGCGGTCGTGGTGCCACACAGACACCTGCAGGGTACGCGTTTCCAGCTGCGAGTGGCTGATCACATACTACAACCAAAGAAGAAGACACAAGTCAGTTCGAACTGAATCCAAAATATAGTGTGTGTTGATGATTTGCACCTACCCTCAGGTTCTCATTAAAAACAGGATTGATGCTGTTGGCCTTGATGCTGGTCTTCCTCTTGCTTTGGCGCGACATGTCCGGCAGCAGGTACGTCTTCACGTAACTGTCAGGAAACACACATGGTCGCTTTTTCTTTTGGTGTGGACCAAAATATGATGAGATTGTGACTTTCTAAAAGGGACACTGGAAATGCTTTCTGGAGTGCTGTATGGCAGTGATTCTCAAATGGGGGTACTTGAAGGTACTTCAGGGGGTACTTGAGATTTTAAAATATGTTTCAAAAGTAGCTGCAATGCGAAAAAAAAAAAAAAGAAAAAAAAGCTTGCTCACAGCAGCTGCCTCCTTGCCACCAATAATGACAAAGATCCTCAGGAAAGCACAAGCCCGAGTGTCTCACTAAATGCAAAAAGACTCTGTTCAGTGGTGAAACTTGGTAATGTTGTTAGTCATCTTTTTAATTATAAAATAGAAATTTCAGGCAATATTTTTCAAAATTACGTTTAAGGTTTCTTTTGGAGAAGAGATTCTTACTGTGATCGCAAAGGAGGACACTATATTGATAATTATTCTTGTGTGCACAAATCTTAATGATTAAAGAGGAAGTTAACCCAAACATGTTTTTTTTTTTTCAAGAATATGTTCTATGCAAGCCCACTAGTTGAAACAAGGCATTCTGATTAATATTGCATTTGTGGAATATGAGTTAATACACCCATTTTTAGCCATTTCAGGAGGCAGCCATTTTGTCACTTCTGTCAACTGAAAATGATATCTGTCTTATTCCACAAATGCAATATTTAACAGAATGCCTTGTTTCAACTAGTGGTCTTGCATAGAACATATTCTTGAAAAAATGTGTTTGGGTTGACTTCCCCTTTAAGTTAGTTCTCTTTTTTAAGTTGCATCTTTTCATTTCCAAATAGGTCTAGATATTTAACTCCAAATGGAGTTCCGAAGTTGAATAAATCAGACATTGATGGCATAGCACGCTGTTTTAAGTCTTTTTGCTTTTTCATCCAAAACTGTTTTGCGCTAGTTAGGGGGTAATTGGCTGAAAAAAATATTTCACAATGGGTACATGAATGAAAAAAGGTTGAGAACCACTGCGGTATGCTATTCCATGGGTTGGAGTGAAATGAGGCTACTTTCAAATCTTGCAAGAAGTTTGAAAACTGCAAAATGCCGCTTTAATACTAAGACGTTTTGCTTATATCTCAGTATTTCCTCAATAATGGTCACATGCTCACCTCACACTAACATACTGGAGTGGTTGCTGGGTCATGTAGGTGGGGTGTGTGTGTGTGTGTGTGTGTGTGTGTGGGTGTGTGTGTGTGTGTCTCACGCATCAGTGCGTTGCCTCCTCTCGTCTCCCGTGGCCAGGTTGTGGCACTCTTTGACCAGCACGTTGAGAGCGCCCGTCTTGTAGCTGTAGCTGATGTTCAACAGGATCTCGCCACTGACGCGGGCGTTGCCATAGTCACCCGTTTCGCTGTACATGCTCATCATACTGCTGATGCTACTCTGGTGGGCGCAGACAAAAGAGACACAGGTCCATGATGGCCCAAGAGGACGACGAAGAAGAAGAAGGACGGGAAAGAGGAGCGAAGGTGAGAGGACTTTCTTGATGTCCTTGTTGCTAAGAAATGTTTGCCAGAAGGACATCAATTTTCGAAACTTTATAACAACCTCTTTTTAACCATTTCTACTATGTTACCGTTTTACATTTGACAGCAACAAATTTGGTACAATTTGTTCCTCTAGCACAGGGATGGTCAACTGGCAACCCACACTCTCCCTCGTATAATCGAACCCCCTCAAAAATGAGTGGGGGTCCACTGTATAGTTTTAAGTTAGGAAGTGTGTGGTCCTCTGTGGGCCCCCCAAGTAGCGCTGATGAAAAATTGTGACCACCTCCATTATTTAAAGTTTCCCATCCTTGTTCTAACATTTTGATTTTATTCTTGTAACTTGAATACTTTACAACATACATACAACATTAAGTCTCATTCACAAAAGTTTATGAGTTTTTATTTTAATATTACTATTTCATTTTTAGTGCTTTCTGACATATTTGGGGGAAATTACAATTTCTCTCATAATATTACGACTAACTGTAACCACAACTTCATCCTTATGATAACCTTTTCACTTAAAATTTCAACTCCTCTCATAATATTACGACTAACTGTAACCACAACTTCATCCTTATGATAACCTTTTCACTTAAAATTTCAACTCTCTCCTAACTTTAAAACTTCTCTCTTCGTAAGAGTACGACTTTGTCGTAACATTTCAACTCTATTCTTGTGACATTAAACACTGCTCTGTGAAAAGTGCTACATAAATAAACAATATTTTAAAAACATTAAAATATTTCACACCTCTTGAGCTCAATCTAAATATTAGATGCAGCACAATGTAGTGCACTGCTACTAAATACTAGGGCTGCACAATTCTTTGAATTTTCAAATTTGGAACATTTCCATGAAAAGTAATAGGAATTGCTAACAGGGATTTATGGGAATAATCCAGTAATTTACTTAACAGGGATTTTAAATCTCTGCATAACACCACCAGATTTCATAGATATACACTTGTAAATTGACTTATGAATGCCCAAACATTCATGTAATTTTACTGTATGAGCCATCCCTTGGTCAACATTCTTCCTTAGTGAGCTAAATATGCTATCTTCAGATACACCACTGTCCAAGTGGGAAAAAAATACTTGAATCTCAAATCATCTTTCGTGGATGTATGAATGTATGGAAATGTACGTATATAAGTATATATGCTTCACATTGCACTATGGATTGGAAAAAGTGGAACGGGAGCCTTACTGTCTCAGCGTCAGAGTCAGGGACATTGAGGAAGGCCCACCTCCTCTCTGAGGCAGGAGTGGAAGACTAGCCGAGGGTTAAGAAGAGAAAAAAAAGAGAGAGAGAATAGAACTAAGCCTTTTTGACATGTTAGTAGAAGAGACAAGAGAAATTAAGCACAAGCAACCCCCAACCATCACCATCAGCACGCCGGGGCCCCCGAGGACGGGCTGCAGAGATTGCCGGCAGTACATCCAAGAACAACATGACACTGGTTACCATGGTGATTATCGCAGCCAAGCTACAGAGATTAAGGCTTGTCCGGAACTGGCCGTGAAATCAGCACCGGCGCACATAATCAAATTGAAGGCCACTTCATCCATCGTGTTTGCTCAGCTTTGCTCATCATATTATATTACGTACATATAGTTACTCTGCTATATTATTAAAATACCCTTTCTATTACTTATAAATGTTTTTGGGGTACAGGTGTTGGGGGGGCACACAGTATGCCTTGTGCTAAATGCTAAGAGAAACATGCTACTCCTCCTAAAATAGTGCTAACATTAGCATGCTAACCATCACACCAGGATTCTTATGCCACCATAATAGCCCTACATACATCAGTACTAATGTCAATATCCTGTTCCTCACAATATCAATGTGCACTATATCAATGCAAGAAGAATAAAATTACATCAGTATTGAATCTAAAATGTTCATATTTTTGTAGCTTTTTGGCATCACTAATACAGTACAGTATTTGTTGTTCAGTTACAACCTGCTGATAATACTGTATTTACTTAGACACATTTTTAATCACAAATGAAAACATTAAAAACAAACAGGTTGGAGACAGTTTTAAAATCAAGTGATGTTGCTTGGTTGTAAAAATATTGAAATAGAATTAAGGATTTCACTTCATTAAAATGGTGACTTAAAAAGCGATATTTTCTTCCTCAAAAAAATCCAACTTTATTTTCATGACTTTATTCTTGTAATATTATAATGTGATTCTCATAAGATTATGACTGATAGAAATGACGCAACTTTTATCTCAATACAATGTGACCTAGAATATGACAATATGACTTCATGAACATTCGGAATATTTTTTCAGGAGAAAAAGACTATTTTTCTTTTAAATATGACTTTATTCTCTAAAAAAATATCACATTTTGTTGTCATAGTATGATGTTTTTTCTTTAAATATCACAACTCTTTTCTTCTATGTTTGCTTGAAATAAATCAAACCTTTTTTTCTAAATAACAATTACTTTTGCATAGTAATAGTAAAACTTTTTATTTTAATAATACAACTTTGTTCTTACGATACACTGTAATAACTTTTGTTTGAATATTGTAGCTTTATTCTCATAAAATTACAACTTTATTCTTGAACAATGTAATATAGTTATAAATGTTTTTTTTTCTGTGACTCCATTCTCAAACCGAAACATTTGCAAACGAAGGTAAGGTTCCCATTGAAATTCATAGAAATGCAATTAATCCGTTCCAGCCGCAGAATGACATTTAATTTACCTAATTTTCATTGTTTTGTGGTTAAAGGTAAATACTGTGCAAAATAGAAACAGGTGAAAACATCATAAATGACAATGAAATAACAGTGTGTTCACTAGCAAATCACTAAGCAGTGCCATTTTAGGGAAAAAAACAAACAAGCTCTGAAGCACACAGCCAATGATGTGTATGCGGCTAGAGAAAAAGTACAAAGCTCTGAGCTTTGCACAGCCATGCCATGATTGTTTACAAACTGAAAATAACATGTTATCTGAGGTATTTTTTTTCTTTTAAAAGAGAGTTCATAAGCAGAATTGTTCATAAACTGAGGTACCACTTAAATAATAACAACATTAAATTTACTTTTTAGGAATAGAATGTCATTTGTGATGAACACTTGGGCCTGCTACGCCACTGTGTTTTATGATGGTCATGAAAATGGTACTGCGGGAGCTTACTATTTTTACGAGGCTGTATTTGACGCAAAACGATTGAGAACCGCTGCATTAGCTCAAGCAGTGCAGCACCGTTTGCGTGTCCATCTCTTTTTGACAATGACAAATGTTTTATTCTAAAAAATAATAATAATAACTTATTTCTTTATCAGGTCCTGTGTGTTCATTGTGTGGATTACGATGCACCACATCCTCCACCCACACCCTCAATTAATACACAGTAAGGTGTGTATAATTCTTAGACACGCCATCATCAATGTTATCATATCATAAAACAACAATGTTGAGTTAGGTGTGCTGTGTGCGCAGCAGCAGAATTGTGTTTGCGATGCCTTAAAGCTCCCTGTCTATTTACACAGTCAACACACACAACAGGTGCTGCACGCACCCAGCGATCAAGCGCATGTTTGCACTGCACCGCGAGGTTGCATACATCCACGCTTTCCCCACCGTGTGCGCTTAGCGCCAGTTCAAAAGAGGTCGCGTTGTTACCGTGGACACGGCGTTGCCGAGGTGGCGTCCTGCCGTCTGACTGTGGGCCGACATCAGGGCGTCGATGTCTTCCTCGCCGTCCTGGTCAGAGAACTCCTGTGGACCGTCACATTGAACGTGAAGGCAGTTGGAGATGGCCCCCGGGCCTTTGGCCACTGAAGCGCTGTTTGTTGTGTGTGTGTGTGTGTGTGTGTGGGTGTGTGTGTGTGTGTGTGCATACACGCATACAGCCAGCTTCCATAAAGTCAATGAGACAAGTGTGATCATTCCTTGGCCTGTTTAGCAAGTACTGTAAACGTCTTAGCGTGAAGACCGAACACACTCCCCGTACCGTCTAAACAAAACAAATGAAAGCAAAATGCATTTGTCGGAAAAACAACCACATTTGGTAACTGAACTTGAAAATGGACCTCATAAAAGCAATAATAAATCTACTCGCATAGGGGTCTAGGTTTGAAACTGAAATAATAGTTCCAAAACATGCAGGTTAGGTTAGTTGAACACTCTAAATTGTCAATGGGTGCTAGTGTTGTGTTCACCATCTTTCAAAGCAAACATGGTGAAGCTGAATTTAGCTGTTATGCTGCATGTAAATGGGAAAAGCTGCCAACAGAAGTGAAGTCAGCCCCTAGTATGAATGTTTTTAAATCCTGGTTAAAAACGTAGCTTTTTGTATTCCATACCTTTGCTGAAGGTCTTTTTTAAATCCTTTTTTTTTTCCTTTTAGTAATTTAAGAAACTTACTACTGCCTGGATGACTCCCATGCTTCTGTTCCATGGGCTAGGGAGTGCAAATACTAATCTCATCCTTTACTATCGTTTTTCCTATCAACATCCGCATAATGGTGCATCGCTGGTCAGCCCGCTTTTTTAGCAATGCCACATACCGTCTCATTGAGGCCTGGCACAGAGCGGCTTCTGAGGCTGAAGGTGTCGTCGCTGAGTTCTGAACCTGCAGCTGATAGGTCCATCTCGGAGCGACTGTGATCTGATCGACAAGAAAAGAATGGAAGAAGTCTTTATGATAAATATTGAAATTGAATGATCCCAAAATATCAGACAATGAGACTGAATAAACTGCAATAGTGTACGTGGAAATTGTACATGAATTATAAATTCTATATATGCAGGTGTGAATGGGAAACTCTGACAGCAGCATTAAAAAAAAACTAACAAATACAAATCAACAAATGTGATGCAAATGCACAAATAGCCAAAAGTATTCAGAGAAAAATCATTTTATTTCGAAAACATAGGTTGACCTAAACCTTACCACCAGTATACCGGCACAATTTGAGATTATTTATTACGTTTCAAAAAGGCAATGTAACAGCCCAAAATTGTGCCACATACATATGGAACAATTCAGAATCAATATTTATCTTCTAACATGATCAAAAAAAAATACAGTATTAAATGTATTGTTTGCAGATGGTTACAGACATGTTTTGCTTGTTGAACTTCAACTCGTTTTTTATGACCAATCAATAGGAGTATAGAAAATGTTGATGTCATTGAAATCTGATTGGTTAAAGAAAAAGTCCACTGACCATGTAACTCAAGTAACATTGGCCAGCACTGCTGATTCAGAAGGCACTGGGCGGAGTAGTTAGACATAACATCACATAGGGGCACATAGAGGTGGAATCTGATTCCACAAAAAAAAAAAAAAATGTACATGCACATCTAAATACTTAAAAATGAAGAGAGAAAACTGTTGGGAATGAATGAATACATTTTAATGGAACAAATATTAGAAATTTGGTTCTAAATGTAGCTTGTTAAAACAGTGCAGAAGAACACATTTGGCATGAACACGTTTTACGATAGGTGCTTGAGCAAAATCGGTGCGGTATAAATATAATATGTGATAAGCACGGCTGTGCCCTTTACGACTTATTTTATAGGCAGCTGTGGTTACTTAAGGAACCGTGCACACTTCATGGCAGCAGCTGTTCCTGGAGTGCACGCAAGTATCTGTTTATCAATATGTTTATTAATGTGGTTGTTTTGCATGATTTTACGAGAGCCATTTCAAAATAAAACTTGGATGGGATCTCATTAGACTGTGTCGACAGTACCAACCCGATGACACCGAAGCCTGGGACACGGAAATGGTCGGGGCGACGTAGTCTCTCCCAAGATTGCCTGTAGCTTTCTTCTCAGGCGCGCTGCCGCTGGAGTGAAAGCTGGAAACACTCTCCGCTCCATCAGGCTACATTGAAAAAAGGTAGCCGTTAAAGTACATGAAACAGGATGGTGTCGTGGTTGCATGTGTGTGTGTGTGTGTGTGCACGTGCTGCGTTGGCTAACCCTGACCCTCCGGTTGCTGCTGGCAGTGGAGTATCTGTCAGGAGTTTTGGATCGTCCATTGTTGAGCACTGTTGGCATCCCGGAGGTGTCGCTGCTTTTGCTAAGAGACACGAGTACAGAGGAAGTAGTAAAATGCCACTTTTATTGTCAAAACTTTGTGGGTAGGAACAGTAACACAGTGAAACCCTACATATTTGTGCTTTGCCATTCTGCTAAGGAAAAGTTGCCTTAATTTTTAACAGACACCTGTTGGAATGATAACTTGGAGCGGAGTAAACGCTTCGCGTGCTGTGAGCGTCTCCGTCTGAAGCCGATTTGATTTGGCCACTGATGCCGTTCTCCGACCTCAAGGGTCTGCTGCCCACTTTATCCATCCTCACCCTCCTGTCATAAACACACAAACACATACATACAGATGTAGATTTTTTTTTTTTCTTTTTTGCAGGAAGCTGAAACAACACTGAGCCTTTTCATCCCGTTTAAATCGGCTAGTCAGTTAGGCAGTGAGTCAGTGAGTCAGTTAGTTAGCTACTCAGATGGTAAATCAGGCACTTAGCTAACCAGCAAATTGGCTGGTTGGTTGGTTACATAGTCATGCAGTTAGTGAATTAGATGAATAGGTAAATAGTTAATTAGTGAGTCAACTGTCAGTTAGTCTGTAAATGATTTGTCAGTCAGTCAGTTGGGCAGTCAGTCTGTCAATCAGTAAGTTAGTAAGACAGACAGTCAATGTTAGTCAATCAGTCAGTCATTAAGTCAGATAGTCATTAGCTTTGTAGGATAGATTAGGTCAGCTAGTGAATTAGGTAGGCAGTCAGTCACCTAATCAGTAAATTGGTTAATTAGTTAGTGAACTGGGCTGAATATCAGTTACTTAGGCAGTAATTCATTTAAAGGGTGAGTGTGCAGTTTTCAAACAAGAAAAGCAAAGCAAAAGATTTGAATATAGCCTCACTTCACTCCTCCCCGCCATTGTGTCCAGGACAAAAGCCACACCCAGGGGCGGGGTGGCCATCGGGAATTTGGGGAAAATATGTACATTACCCGAAGAGCCGGTGTATTTCCGGGCCAGTCCTGACTGGCAGCACCCCATTGCCAATTACGTTCCAGGCCATGATGGCCCGTCGATGACAACTTTTCAGCGCATGAGCATATGAGTACAGCTTGGTGCATTTAAAAACCTCCGTGGGTGATGATGATGTCAAGTTGGCCCGGGAGATCACAGATCACCGCTGTGATGTGGGCACTTGGAGATTGCTTTCCATCCCGATCACTCGTGTCTCACTTTCAGTTTTGACTAAAGTTTGAGGAGGGCTGGAGCATGGGTCAAATAAGAAGCCCTTAAATGTCAATGCAGATCTGGATTGACAAATTGACTTGTAGAGCGGAAGTCAATCCAAACATATTTTTTTCAAGAATATGTTCCCAGCAGGCCCACTAGTTGAAACACGGCATTCTGATTAATTTTGCATTTGTGGAATATGAATTAAGCAGCAAAATGCACTCGTTTTTAGCCATCTCTGGGGGCGGCCATTTTGTCTTCCGTCGACTGAAAATGACATCACGACTGCTCACAACGACTAATCACTGACTTGTTTTTTGAAATTGAGCCATGATTGGTCGTTGTGAGCAGTTGTGATGCCATTTTCAGTCAACAGAAGACAAAATGGCCGCCCCCAGAGATGGCTAAAAACAAGTGGATTAACACTTATTCCAGAAATGCTATATTTATCAGAATGCCCTGAGCATATTCTTGAAAAAAAATATTTGTTTGCGTTGACTTCCCTTTTAAGGCAGTTGGCACCCCGTATTCTAATGTTGTGACTGGATCGAAACAGCATCGCCTAGAATCCAAGTCAAACAGCTAAATTTAAGTGAAGGTTTTTCAAACCACATACAGTATTTTATTTTTCATTTTTTTGATAATACATCTTATTAGATGGTTCAGAAGTTTCGAACATTGTTTTTACTGTACACTGTGTTTGCGCTTCTAAATATAACTCTTCAGTCTTACCCTCTTTTTCTCAGTCCATCCACAAGATGTTTGGACCTCCTGCTGGATTTCGGAGTATCGACCCTCCCCGACTCAGGACGGAGCGTCAAGGTCTCTGGGGACTTTCTATCCTCAGTGGCTTGGGGTAAAACACATGGAGGATGGACATGATTTAGAAAAGGCAAGACAAGAAGGATATGTAAGCGCACGAGTGAAATTCACCTGTCGGACTGCTCAGGATTGTTTGCTTAACCACGTCACTGCTCAACAGTTTGTGCTCAAAGCGCTTTGATCGCTCCTCCAGGAACCACTCGCCTGTCACCACCTTCAACTCCCTGGGCACAGCGTGGAAACAACAGGATCATCTACACAGGAGCATAATACCGAAGAGTTGCCAATATATAAGGCTAATATCATCAGTCAGTCATGGGTGACGTCACACGAGGCTAAACCATCACGAGGCCTCGGTTCAGCATTTGACTGTATTGTCTTTGTTTTTAAGTTTGTACAATGGTTAACTGCTTTTAACCCCTGCTCATTTTTCATCTCAGGTACACGCTAAAAAAAACATTTGCCTCGGTCCTGTGATACGAAGTGCCCTCAATGTTCACGAAAAAAGAAAGCTGTATTTAAGAAAGATAATCAGCAGTACTACTGAAAATACAGGTTTAAGTTGACATGTAACACCAAGCCACCTCTGCTAATAGCTAATATCAAATGTGTTATTTCAGTGTGTAATAAACAGGTAGCCCTTCTCACACAAGCGCAGTAGTGGACACTTACGAGATCTTAGCGCACACGTTACACCTCCACTGGCGCCGCTTTGGAGTGGAGACGCGGCATTCGTTGCACACACGCAGCTGGCACTCGTCGCATAGCTCGCCGCGGTCGAAGATTAGGCCCAACGTCTTGATACAGCGGGCGCATTGACGCTCCGCCGACTCCCGCGGTGGCCGGGAGCCTTTGCGTTTGATCTCCAGCAGCTCGTTCTTCAACTTCCTGTTGGAGAAAACGCACCAACATGGGAGCTTGAAGAAGAGGGAAATGAAGTCCATGAACAAACATTCTCACTCCATGCTGACGTATTTTATCAAAGGCAGTTTGCGCCGTTGTGGGTGTGGACACAGCCGACCCTATTCGCCCCCAATCAAAGGTAAACTATCCTGAAAATACTGTACATTCAAAATTCTAGCCTTTGGCACCTGACAATCAGATGTGAGAAGCACTGTAGACCCCATCCCGAAGGTTTTGGACGTATCAGAGGTTCTCTACCTCTGACTGTCTTCTTTTGACCCAGATAAATTAACCCAGAACGAAATTTAGACGATAAAGTTTCAGGAACTTTTAGTTCTTGCTAATTTGTAACATACAGTATATTCATACCTGATCACAATGATTGCATATAAAGGGGCGGAAGGGGGCTTCCTCAGAGGAATTTGGAACTAAAAATCCACATTTGCACTTTAAAATTAAGAAATTATTTTCACTCCATTACATGAGCATAATAATTATCCGTAATTCCTGCCACCACAATGACAAGTTCATCCTGTGAGCCAAATTAAAACCCTCTAGCGATTTTGGCCCGCAGGCCGTATGTTTGATACCACTGCATTTGATGCTTTTGTTTCATGAGAATTTGAAGCCCAGACAGACGAAGGCCATGAAGTGACATTCTCACCGTATCCTCTTCTCCTCCCGCTTCCGCAGCTTCTCGTCCTTCTGCAGCACTTTCAGGATGCTATCTCGCTCGTGCTCCAGCAGAAAGGAGAGGTTGAGGTCGTCGGCCACATCCATCGCTGCCTCGGGCCTACGCGCAGCCGGTGGAATCAGCCGAGCGGGGACGCCGTATGGAGGTCAACGCCGACTTCTGCTTCACCACGCGCCTTTGTTTCCATCGCAGGCATCATCGTCGTCATTTAAGCTTCACATCGTTATAGTGAACTTCTGTGGATGGCTGTACAGCGGACCAAAGGGAAAAAAATCAATACAATTACACTGTGATTTGCAAGAATTAAAATCCCGATTTAATGTGTTTGACATTTTCAGGTGTCACATTATAGGAATTCGATGATTGTCAGAGTTGTAAGGTCATATTTAATTGGTGGTGACATTCAAAGTGTAACGCTCATACACACACATACACGTACCGTTATCAGCTGCCGTTTTTTTTTTTTTTGTTAATGACAAGACAAGAATCTGTAATTGCAAACACGACTACACTCATTATTGTAGGGGTAGGGACAGGGGCGGAGCCAGAACGTAGCTAATAGGTGGGCCTGGAAAAATCAGGGTGGGCCTGAATATTTCTCTCACCGAGCACAATCCTGTCCCGACACATCCCATATTCAAATAAAACAACAAACTGAATATTATGAAGTTCAGATCTTCCTTAGACAACTGCAATTATGCCATTTTTAACATTTAATCAAATAAAAAAACACAACAAAGCATTTATTCAAAGATAATTCAATAATAATTTACTAACCATTGAAAAGTATATATTTTTTTCATGAATTCTACTGGGTGAGCAGTCTTTCAATCTGGGTGGGCCTGTGCACACCCAGGCCCACCCATGGCTCCGCCCCTGGGTAGGGAACCCATAGCCCTTGAGCCAAACAGCATTTCAACCTCAATGCAATGAGGACCAAAGTATTGGGACCATGGTAGAAATAAAATACAGTGTCTCTCATAGAACAGTGTTTCTCATGAGCCAATCATCTTTAACATTGGAAAAAAAAATTCACTCCACACCATTTAGCAAAATGATTCACAAAAGTAAAGAAAAGTGTTGATTATGTAACTTCAGTCATTTAATGAAAGAGCATTTCATTGTTCTCCCTGTCACTAGACGTGGTTGGCATCGATAAATTAACCCCCCCAAAAAGTGATTAGAATATTCTTTGGGGGGCTCAAAATAATTGACATTGGCGAATTTTCCGGCATCACACCTGAAGATCTCTCACAGCGCACGAATGTGCCGTGGCGCACTGGTTGAGAATTAATGTCATAGAGCATCACACTAATTGACTTTCAGATCTTGACTTGATTGAGAAGAGCTTTGCCATCCCTTTCTTTTCATTCGCCCCAAACCTTTCCGCCCTGCTTGGTTTCCTCCTCTTTCAGCGACATCCTCTTGCCTGCGCTTGTCTCGTCACTTGCACGCCAATTAGGGAAGCCGTGCAGCTTCATTATCAACAATTGCGCTGCTGGCTCTTGGGCTGAGCTGCAGCTGCACTCTGATCAGTCAGGAGATTTTCTTTCACTTTTAAGTCGCCACCGAGGGAATTTCAAGTAGGGAAACAAGAGGTAGTCTTCAATTATGCCTCGTGGCTTTTGACCCTTTTTAGGACACTCGCATTCTAAAATTTAGCCCTAGAAAAAAATTATTGCAGTTATTGTTTATTGGAATAATTTGTTACAAATTATTGCTTATTTGATTGTGTTTTTTAATAAATCTACCTTACTGCTTTACATTTTACAGTGGTTTTATTTGATCTCTACCATATATTTAAGTTTTGTTTTTTTACTGATGAACAAGGTGCACGACTGGTTAGCAGATCTGTCACATGTGACCCGTTAGGAGGATAAGCGGTACAGACAATGGCTGGATGGATGACTGAGAGAAATCACTTAATAAAGTGTGTGGCATTCATTTGGACTTGACTAAATTTTAAAGCCAGCTAAAATTCCAGGAACTTTTACACTTTCCAGACAGACTGATGGCATCCCAAAGGTTCCTGTATTTTTTTAAATCACGACATAACTAGCAAGGTCTTCTTTTGGCCCTGATAAATTATCCTGGAACTAGTTCCTGTGGTCCAATTTTCGTTCTTGGCATTTGTAGTTCCTAACAATAAAAAGGTTCACATGAATGCTGGGCTGCAGAGCCCTACTTAAGGTTCTTGGACTTCTCGATCCTACTACCGCTCTCTCATGCGGGATTTTCTTTCGAATGAATTACCCTCAAATCAAATGTAGACAATAGTTCCTGTGCTCCAAATATTCAGTATGTACATATCGCATTACCACCCAGAGTACCAAAACTTAGTGCTAGACACTGCCCTAAATGTTCCGGGGATGTTTTGAAAGTACTTGCCTCTAAATTGACAAAATTCACAGTTCTTCTCATCATGGCCCAATGGTCCTCTAAAAGTTCCTAGTTCTGGGGTCAAATGTCTCATAACGCAACCAAACATACAAAAGGACGAGAGTTAGCTAGAGTAGCATTCTAGCTACCATGCTAGAATGCAGATTCCGATCCAATTAGTTTTATGTTTATTTTTTTAGTATATTTTCAAGCTCAGTCATCTAATAATCTTCAAGTGGATTCATTTATTTGTTTTTTTTTAAATGTAAAATATACTCCATTTGCTTTTATTTTTGTCTTTCTGGGTTTTCTGCATCTCTACGTTTCGGACAGCTCAAACTTTATGATCACTGTTTTTTTATCGCACAGTGGTGTGTGTGTTTGTGTGTGTGTGTGCGCGCATGTTTGTGAATGTATGTGTCCCAGTGTAGTGTCCCGCCTGCCCTCCCCGAGTGCACACATCCCACACATTCCGATTGGCTCTGCCCTTGAGCAAACAGGAGACGACAGGAAGTTTGGCTTTTCAGCTCAAATGAATGCACTAGGTAGCCTCGCAATAAAAACGTAGCTCAGAGGAATGAGTGACTCACACTGTTTCTTTCCAGTATTTTTTCCCTTGCTGCCTATAACGAGTCCTTTGTCACCAACTTGAAGCCTTGGCAGGTTTACAAACAGTACATGTGCCTCTCTGGAAGTCGTTTAGGTTTTAGGGTGCTGTTTTGTTAGTTAGTTAGTTAGTTGGTTAGTTTGTTTGTTTATTTTGACGTTGTTTTGTTTCGTTTTTTGTCTTGGTTTGTACTTAAATGTCCTGAGACCCCACCCAATAAGATTTAAGTAGCTTCTATGTGGTGTCGCTTTCACATGATTGTATGGTGAACTTCAGGCTGCCTTCATGGTGGTAAATGTGCCAGTGTCATATTTGGCAATGATATTTACAGGGGTGACAAAAGTAATCCATGTAAGATTATTATGAGATACCTGAAATTGAAATGAAAGCAGAAAATGTTAGCGGAACCACTAAATCTGACTGTGTCAATCGAAATTCAGCGTTGTTAGCTACGTAAAGGCAGATTTGTTTTTTCGTACAGTGATCTCATTTGATTGACACTTTTTCAGTGTTAATAAGGTGTTAATGCCATGAGAGATTACACATCGCACTTATTGCAGCTGTCGTGTGGTAATCGCCACCCCTCTGACGCAGACGACTTCCTCCTGAATAATTCACGCTGGAATTGGTGACCAATAAGCAGCTGGTCATCGGCCAGTGACCCAAACACCAAGCACACATCAATATATACACACACAGGAGAGTTGAAGTCTTGAAAACATTAAAAATGCATCGCCATAAGGTCAATAATGCCCTGCTTCACAGCTGCTTGTATGGCCCACCCCCTAAATCAATTCTCCGTGACACCCGGCAGCCACGTTGTGTTTGCAGAGACATACTGCATGGCCGGCGGGTGTATGCTTTGGACTAGTATTAAAAATACTTGGACACGCAATAACATTTACGGAGCTGACAAAAGTAATCAATGTAAGATTATTATGAGATACCTGAAACTTTGACTTTTTAAAAAATAAACTGTCAATAAGTATCTATAGTCACCTTTTTAGATTGAAAATGTATGTTGTTTTTGGTTGTTCTATTTTATTTTTTTTTAACTGGGACAATTTAAATACCAGAGCTGAGCATTCCGCCTATGTGACTGGCCGCTCCGCCTATGTGCTTATGATGGACGCCCATTTTGAAGGCAATAAACGAAAGATGGGAAACTTAAACGGGAAGTCAACCCAAACATATTTTTTTCAAGAGTATGTTCTATGCAGGCCCACTAGTTGAAACAAGGCATTCTGATAAATATTGCATTTATGAAATAAGAGTTAATCCACCCGTTTTTAGCCATCTCAGGGGGCAGCCATATTGTCACTTTTGTCGATTGAAAATGAAATGCTTTGTCATCTTAGCAGTTTTTAAGTACATCCCCCTGCACCTCAGCCACTTCCTGTGATCCCTGCTATTTAACCATCAAAATTCTTCTTATACCACGTATACCAACGTTTGTCCTCGGTCAACTTTTGATTCGCATCTCTGATCACAAGTCAACAGCGGTCTGATCTGTCCAACCATGACTATAAGAGTGCTACAAATAACACCCTCCCATGTCACATTGCACCTGTCGTCGTTTTTTGTATCGACTTATCAACACCCTCGGGCTGCTCCTGTTCGTCCCTGCTGGAGCTCAGTGGAGCGGGAAATAAGAAAAGGAAAAAAAACAACAACAAGAGCTCCTGTCTCGAAGGAGCTGTTTGTATGACATTGCTGACATTGGCAGTAGATTAAAACGGTGCTGTTTTTGAAACTGAACATCAATCGATTCCCAATTTGGTTTACATCCTGGTGGTCAAGCTTGGATATGCGTCACTCTCACGTCAATATATTGGAAAATGCAATCGGATAATGTCATGGACGATGTGGTGGCACATTTGCCTGACTTGAGTGGAAACAATGCAGGTTCAGTGTTTCTATATTATTTTTTCATGAATTTGGAAAAATCATATTGTATTGGTTCAATAAATTGCTTAATGTGTTGTGTAAATATTATGCAGTCATTATTGGGAAATACAAATGTCAAACAATTATAAGCTGTCCTTACAAGTCAAATTTTAAAACCCAATTAGATGAATTAAGAGTGGTTTTGGATAGTGCACGTTTGTGTACTTTTCCTTCTAAAAAGTGACATCGCCAGTGTCTGAAATGAGTATCACACCCTTTTCTGTGATTTTGTGAACAGGCCTTCATTTGTCATTTTTTTTCAACACCCAAGGAATAACGTTTTGTTTTGTTGTTGTAGCTGTGTCAACATGTCACGTTTCTCCAATTTCGGCGCCTTCATGTCAACCTGCTTGAACCTTGTCCTCTTAATGGCTTGTTTGTGTCCTTTTGGCCACTAATCAGAAGCAAAGAGAGGGTGGCGTTGGCTCAGGAAATGAGCGCCACTCCTCCCAAAATGAGCAGCAGAAGGAGAGGCGGTGGCCACAGGAAGGAAAATAGATGATTGTTTTAATGAGCTGTGTTGATGTGACGAGCAGTATAGGGGTCAAACGAGGACGCATGCTCAAAACTGACTTGAAAACATGAGTCAGTGCTCTGACCTTGGAAATGATTTCAGTCACTAAAGGAGTTGGGTGAATTCATTTCAAAATAAGAGCATTTTCAAGAAACAGATTATAGCATTTTCAACTACAACTACAGCAATAACACGACATATTTTGTCCTAGGGTTACAAGAGTGTTGTGTTGTGAAGAAAGTCATCATATTTCTCTCGCCCAAAAATATAATTTGCCAAAGTAAAGTAATGGTTTTATTTGTGTTTCTCACATTTTTTAGAAGTGTTATAATCATGCGAGTCATCTTTTTTATCTTGAAAAAATATATTTGTGTAAAGTCTTATCATTATGACAATAATAACAGTTAGTTGACAAAACAAAATTGCTATCCATCTTTTTTGTTCTTGAAATGGGCGTCTCGTGGTGTAATCCATGGTATGACATGCGTTGAACCACTATGCCAGTGAGTACAATGGTACCGCAGGTAATGTGTATGAAAAAGAAAAAAAAAAAAAAAGAACTATAGTGTTGTGCAGGCGGTTAATAAAGATGGCTCTGTGGTATCGCAAAACAGAACATTGGTCTTTCTTTTCAAAAGAACCCAACAAAACACGGCAGTCGGTACTTGGCCCGGTTTTGGACGATTACAGTGATGGATGAAAACACACTTCCGTCCTTGCTTAGCCCGTCCTTTTTTTAAAAAAAAAAATCATCCTCCATCCATATCTCTGATGCATACATCATGGAGATTTCAACTTGGTCCTTTCATTGTCTCATTGTGTGTCATTAGGAATGTTGGGTAGGCAGATTATTGGCTTTTGAGGTTCCACTATATGTGTTTAATGCTCATTTTCAATGTCAGAGAGGTCTTCATTTAACAGCATGTCATCATCTCGCTAAAAGCAGAAACAGCAGATGATTCAGAATGACGCTGGATGAAAGCACTTAGTTCCATTCATTGCATTGAGTTGAGTTGAGTGCACCCTTGAAGCGCTTCTGGGAATCAAATTAAATTTTACTTCCGCTGTTAGCGGATCTCCGTCGGGACTTTACGACAGAAATGACGACAATTAATAGACTCTGATTAATGACGTGCATCCCTCACAATAAAATCTGTTGTTTGCGAGCCACTTGAGGAGCATTTTTGCTTCCTGTGTGCATGTTCGGAGAGTTTGTTTTTTTTGACAGTATGTTTGGATGTTATTAACCCAGTTTCGCAGCCTCGCCTTGATAAGCAACGCGCTCACGCTTGAATATTTTATCGTGCTCCTTCCTGCCTCTGTTGCACGCGTTCGCCGTCATTGACAAGCAAGATGCACGTCTTCAAAAACAGAGTGGCTGCAAATGCATCATGGCTCGTATAATATGTGGTTCTTGACTTGTGGTCTCGCATCTCTAACCGAAGAGAGATACTATAATAGATGGATGGAACACACAACATAATAAATATAAATAATAATATAATAATCACAATAATCATGTGTAGAGGAAGGGGAAAAGTGTCAGCAATCTTTCCAATTAACTGTTTCCAGATGTCAGAACTGGAATAAAGTGCAGCTTATAAAAGGTTTAAGTGTCATACTGTACAGTATATTGATTGGTCATGAATAATAAATGCTGCACAAGTGATAACACGTACAGTAAATGGTGGTGTCATGTCTAAAAACATCTACCAGTATGATGCTGTACGGTTGTACATCATTACGTACTACAACCACAATACAGTAATAAGCATGTTTTTTTAGAATAATATCTCACTGGCAGTGTGAATAAAAAGTGTGTAGAATTATTTCTGGAAAGGCAGATGTGTATGCAGGTGTACCTAATGTGGTGGCTGAACTGTATAAAGTTTGTTTCCAAAAAGGTTGAACAATTTAAAGCCTTTGGAATCACAAACTACTATCATTATTAGGACTCTGAAAAGAACATTTTAAAAAGCAGGATGAAAGGGGAAGTCAACGCAAACATTTTTTTTTTCAAGA
This sequence comes from Filicampus tigris, assembly GCF_054856515.1. Taxonomy (NCBI): domain Eukaryota; kingdom Metazoa; phylum Chordata; class Actinopteri; order Syngnathiformes; family Syngnathidae; genus Filicampus; species Filicampus tigris. Next base: position 10,894,870 of record NC_141230.1, on the reverse strand, counting down.
ATATGTTCAATGCTGGCTGGTTAGTACGCCCGCCTCACAGTTCAGAGGTCGTGGGTTTGATCCCGGCCCCGTCCTCCCTGTGTGGAGTTCCCTCCCACATTCCAAAAACATGCATGGTAAGTTGATTGGACTCTCTAAATTGCACCTAGGTGTGATTGTGAGTGCGAATGTTTGTCTCTGTGTGCCCTGCGATTGGCTGGCAACCAATTCAGGGTGTCCCCCGCCTACTGTCCGAAGACAGCTGGGATAGGCTCCAGCACGCCCTGCGACCCTTGTGAGGAGAAGCGGTATCGATAATGGATGGATGGATGTTCTATGCAAGGCTTCGAGTTGAAACAGGGCATTCTGAGTAATATTGCGTTTGTGGATAAGTGTTAATCCACTCGTTTTTAGCCATCTGTGGGGCCGCCCCCAGAGATGGCTAAACACTAGTGCATTTTGCTGCTTAACTTATATTCCACAAACGCTAAATTAATCAGAATGCCGTGTTTTAATGCCGCCTGCTGGGAACATATTCTTGAAAAAAATATGTTTGGGTTGACTTCCGCTAAAGTCGTTCAGTCTTTCATATTTTTAAAAAGGTACACTAATATGAGGTATTATTGCACAGGTATAGTCATCCTTTTCCTAATGTATTATTAGGAGATTAGTTTTTCAAATGACGAAAATGAATTATATAATTTAAAAAATATTATTACGAGAAAAACTCAAAACTAAAAGAAAAAACATTTCTAGAAAAGTAAGTGTCTGAGATGAAGGGCTCTAAATTCTGACACAATGACCAGCCTAAATCAATGCTGAGACGGGTTCGAGCGAGTGTTGCTATTTTTTGCAAATGTGTGCAAGACAGTACATTTTTAAAAAAGGTGGTTTGCGCCATTGTGAACATAAACATAGCCAACCTGTTTCACCGCCTGCAGTCAAAGCAGCTCCTCGCATTTCCTTTAAACGCGGCACATGATGGACGCACTGATAGTCCTTGAAATGACGGAAGAGTGCACAGGAGGAACAGGCGGTGCGTATATTTATTTACCGCATTATTTTTATATCAATCAAAGTAATCGTGACACAGTAACTATTTTTTCCATAACCAGCCAGCGTATCTAAATAAATCCATTTTAAAATTGCAAGATTTAAATCAAATTATTTACAGTTGATACATTTTTTCTGGATGTTGGCCCCTCCCACAGATGGTGAGCCCATGGGCAGGGGCACCAACATTGCCTCATTGGCCCCGCCTCCTAAAGTTGGCCATGGGACCCGTGTCCAGGCGAAAATGTCTCCCAAAGTTCCAAAGCGCCAGACAACTTAGCACCTAAAATAATTGGGACACTACGAATAAGGTGAAATGAGTCTCATTTATTCTTTATCTTGAAACTGTTTAGCATCAATGCAGGTCAAACCGGCTACATGAAGACTTGTTTGAATGTTTACCCAAGCAGAAAATAATGAGTTTGTTCTTTGCTTTTGCACCACTTTATTGGATTTTCAAGTGGAACAATTCACTGCATTCCAGGATGTTGATCTCTAAACGTCATTGCTTCTGAACTGAAAAGAAGCCATGGGGGATCACTACTTCACCGTATCCAAACTGCGACAACGGTTGCACTGCTTGTCAAGACAAGCAGAAAAAGATTCAGTCACCCAAACAGATTTTGACTGCTCATATTCACAGTTAAACGAGAAGCCTTGAAGTCGCACGCCAGATGGCTCCAAAAGCATAAAAGTGACAGCAACAGATGCTTCCACGCGTTGTAGCGACTGAGCCACGCGAACATCTGGTGGAAGACAGCCAAAGCTAGCACAAGAACAATGCATTTCCCCTTTCGTATATCACAGTGCCGCATTCAGGCCATTATGTTCTTTTACAAAGAGGTTGAGAGGTGCTCCACTTGGTCCTCATCTCGCTCCGCTAAACAGTTTATATCGTCATGGCAACCGCTACGTCGAGAATTTTCACCCAGACAGTATTAAGTTGACCTTGGCGTAGGCCTGCACTCTTGAACATCGGTCTAATTTCTACATTAAGGCAGTTGATCTTTTCGATTCAGTTTTATTACCTGGCGCCAGTCGTTCAATGTACTTTTCAGAACGACAAAATTGTCAGACGCCAGTCGGATCACGGCAGAAAAGGGCCTGTCTACAGAGATACTTTTTCCAGAAAGGATTAAGTAATATGAGAGTAAGGTCATTATGAATAAGGTCATAATGATTTGTTTTTCTAGAAAAAGTTGTAAAGTCATTATTTGGAGGAAAATGTCACATTGTTAGATGAAAAAAAAGTCTTTTTTTTTTTTTTCTGTGGATGACCCCTCCGAAGTGGATGCACATTGGCCCCACCCTCACCCCAGCGATAGTGACCAGGATGTTATTCAAATATTTTTTTAAGATGATGATTACAATGTGCTTCCAGGGCTCCACCAATTCTACCTAGCAATAAGCGGCAACGAAAAAAAAAAAGCAATTTGTTCATCTACACTACAATGTATACATGATCGATTAACTTTAATAAAAGTAAATATTTAGAAATGACAAAACCAGACAGTGAGGGAGCATAACAAAGTTGCCATTGTGCACCATTTATACACGTTCACTGAACACTAAAATTCAAATTGTCTCCTCAAATATCTTAAACGTGTCTCTCTCACAGCAGCACCCTGCATAAACCTGACGCCATGTGTTCAAACATATTTATTCATTACACTCCTTGATGTTGACTTTTCAGCACCGTCAAGGCGCCGACGCCACCTCTGAATAAATATCACAACAATGGCCACATTCCCCACCTTTGTGTGTTTTACTGCAGTTGACCGCAGCCATCTCACGCCAGAGGCCACCCGACAGACCAAGAACTGAGGCCTCACCTCAGGCCACCACATGACACCACCATGTACAGTATCACTATATACATGATGAAGAATTAGTCAAGCGGTAGAAGTGTGCTGTAAAACAATGAACATTTGACTGCACAGCAAAGCGCAGGAGTAACATCGATGGCGCCCAAGCTCTGGGGTGACATGCGCCGGTGGCAAACTCCTGACTACAATGATTAGCGCTTCAGTATTTCCTCATCCGAAAGCGCTGGATCCACACAGGGACAACAGAAACTAACGGTTGTAAATCGGTTTAGCAATGTTGCGCTGACCTGTTCTCATGTATTCCAATGGTTTATATGCTGTGTTTAGTCCTAGTTTGGCGAAAATAGTACGAGCCGAAGCAGCCGCAGCAGACATTGGCGCCATTTTGTCTATTCACTCCTGATGGACTGTCTTAAATCTAACACGGCTTCTGTTAGATTTGAGATTGGATGACTGTGTTGGACAATACAATTTCCTTACAATAATTTGTTCCATGCGCCCCCACTAGTCTAAACATGGTATTCTGATCAATATTGTGTTTGGGATCGTGACACGACCAATCAGGGCTCATCTGCGATATGCCGATAATAGATCGTTAAGCGGTTTAACGTGTTCACGATCTCATAAAGCCGAAAGATCGTTTGATCGTCTACATGGCATATTCTAAACAGTTTAGCTCTATGGCGGCGCAAAGCCGCTGACGCGTATACCCGACCAACTAATCACAGCACGCACAGTGCACCGTACGTGACACTCCCCGCCTCCCTGTTTGTGTGTATAGCGGGAAGCTATAGCGGTACGTCACCACGAAGCAGAATTGGTCCCGAAGAGAAACTCCACATCCACAGTGTCGATTTGGTTTGGCTTTTCCTCGGGGGAGAAAGCGCAAACCAGTTATTTGCAAAGTTTGCAGGGACTCGGTTCGGACGTCAGCGGCGACAGCTAAAGCAAATGGAGAGCAGACACATGGTAGCCAGAGGCAGCCGCTAGCCTCAAGCTAACGCAACCCACGGTAACAAGAGCACTCCATATGAAAAAACAAGCAAGCGGTGTAAAGAAGTAACTAAGGCAGTGACTTATGATCTTGCTGGAGACATGATTCCCATGAAAACATGTGGAAACCGAGGGGTTTCAAAAACATCTTCAAAGTACTAGACCTGCGTTATGAGCTGTTTTTATGTTTACATTATGTTACCTTTTATGTTTACATTCACTGCATTTTGATAAAAAAAATGTCACAATTCAAATTAAAACCTGTTCATAAAGCTTAGCTGACTTAAAATGTCATTTTTTTCTTTTAGTTTTATACACATTTTAAATGTGTTTTATATGTTTAACATGAGGAAAATGGTCAGAAATGTGCAAATTAGTCTTAAAAAAAAACATGTAAAAAACTAATCATGATGAAATCGTGATTGTGATTATGTTTTTAAAAAATCGTGATATGATATTTTTGCCATATCGCCCACCCCAAGTTGAGTCATGTGGCATTTTGCACGGCTGAGTCCTAAGGCACTGTGATCTCATTTTCAGTCAACAGCAAGTGGCAAAATGGCCGCCCCCTGAGATGGATAAAAACTGGTGGATTTTGCTGCTTATTTCATATTCCACAAAAGCTATATTAATCAGAATGTCGACTAGTGGGGCACATAGAACAGATTATTATAAAGAAAATGATGACTTGACTTCCACTTTAAAAGTCATCCATCAGAATGAAAACATTCATTGTTAAAGGCAAGTTATGTCGTTTTTTTGGGGGGGGGAGTTTCCCATTGGGTTGAATATGGGTCTGATGCTCTTCCCTTTTAAATTGTAAGCTCTTGATGAGTGGTAATGAGCCAGAACTGCCTGCAAATGATTGCGTTGCACCATTTTAGTTTTCGAATCCCCTCTGTTTGCCAACTGTTTTCAGTGGGGGTCAGGGCAATTCATTATCATGACGGTGCACACAGTCAACAAACTTTCAGTCGAACAATCTGAAGCATTTAAACAGGGAACACATATGTATTTATATTAGAGTATGTGTAATGATAGCTGAAGTATCTGTGTGTCAAAAAAGTACAACGACAATCCTGAAAATATGACGAGGATGATGAGGTGAACAAACAGCTGACGATCCCGAGTGGTGAGTTGGTGTCACTCACAGCACTTGTACATCACTAAATAGATGATTATTTTGCTATCAAAAGCGATTCTTGCATATTTTTGTAGCTGTTTTATTGAACGAAACCACTGTTCAGATGTTAGCGGTGTCACGAAAGCAAAATGATCAGCATCAAAGTCACTGTTCTGCTTGGTATGTTTGTTTGCACAAAAAGTTATTTTTGTCTGGATTTTGGCAAAAGTGGCTGAATTTCTTAAAATTTCTTTGTTCTTCTGCTGATTAATGAAAAAAACAGGAGAGTACAATCAAACCTTTTTTGTGGGGTGACACAAGATTATTTAGATCAATTAGAAGATCTATATTTCATTTCATGATCAAACACAATATTCTATGGGTCTTGAAAAATGAGCCAAAATGCTCTAAAATCGTTGGCACTCTAGCAGTGAATGAGTTTTAAAAACCTCTTTGGATTTTTTTTACTATTGGTATCATACCATTTTTGGAAATGGTTCGCTATGAGGAAAAACGGATCAGATAACGGATGGATGGATGAATCATAACATCACAACATAACTCCCCAACGATTTCTGGTTGTACGGCTGGTCCGTATCTACAAACTTACAGGCAACAGAGAACACAGAGTAGGAATCAACCATATATCTAATCTACATCCTCCTTCCCCTTTCTATTTCTTCTGCAACCTGTTTAGGCGGCAAACTGCTCGAGTCTCAAAATGACTCTGCTGCTCAGCAGTGTAATCCATTCCTGGATTTCAAAACTACACGCCATTGATCAAATTCAACACGCTTGACATGAAAATAAGACCAAATGATCAAACCATGCATTAATCATACCCGTCGTGGGGCTGCGTTCTTTCACTGGCTGGATGAAGGGGGAACACGGTGTCTGGCTGAGGCTGCAGGAGGCTTGGGGCTGCATGCCAAGCGAGCGGGGAGGCACCGGTGTGTGGGAGGGAGGGAAACCCCGCACGATACGACACCAGCAAACGTGTTCGGTGCAGCAGCAGCAGCAGCAGCAGCAGCAGCAGCAGCAGCAGCAGCAGCAGCAGCATCCCCGTGTAGCGTGTGTGTGTGAGAGAGCGCGTTTGACGGACATGTCAGCCATTGTGATGAATCACTGACCTCAAGTCAACCCCCACATCCACAGTCAAGAAACGAGGGAGGCCCTTGCAGGCTTCCCCCTCCGTTATTCAGCGCTTTATTTCCTTGCCGGCCTGGCGCGTGCTCCGCATACAGTTATCCTCATCGTTACACAGTATTACATTCATTGCCCCCCCACCCCCTGCAAGCAAGCCACTGTGGCACGATATTGTGCACACGTCAAATGCACTCAGTGTGTTTTTTTTATAACCCCCCACACCGAACGTACCTTTTACATGATTTTATATTTATTGTCATTAAGAGAGTGCAGCAGCATGGAGCAGAGATGCCTCACAATAATGAGGGAGGCTATCCTACACAACACTGTTTCTTACAAACAGTGTTGTGTAGGATAGCCTCCCTCAATATTTCGATTTCGAAATAAAACATGAATATAAATATGAATTCAACAATTTTAATTATTGTAAATCCAATATTAAAAAATGAATTGAACTACATAACATTTGCTTTCAAAAAATATTTGAAAAACTCTAGTATTAATTTAACTATTGAATTCAGAACCACAGATCACTTGGAGTTGGAAGGCGGTTGTTTGGCGAAAAACAGTTTTTGTCAAACACAATTATTGTTGTAATTACAAATTGAATTGAAACTAAAATAAATCAGTGCAAAATACATGTTGTTGTATTTCAATTTACAAATGTAAACAAAAATAGGCACAATTATTAATTTAATTATACAGTATTCATGTGAATAAATATATAAATAATATATTACAAATACATTAAAACCGTAATGAATTATTATATCTATACATTTTGATTTTTTAAATAATTTTCAAAAATTAAAGCAATTACGATGCATCAATATTCATATAAATAGGTGAATAAACAAAAATGCAACTATTGTTATTTTAAATACAATTAAAATAAAAATAAATTTTAATTATTTATTTTATTACAACGATTAATTTAACACTATAGTGCTCAGATTTCTAATTTAAGTGGAAGTCAACCCAAACATATTTTTTTTCAAGAATATGTTCCCAGCAGGCCCACTATTTGAAACACGGCATTCTGATTAATTTTGTGTTTGTGGAGCAAGTGTTAATCCACTCGTTTTTAGCCATCTCTGGGGGCGTCTATTTTGTCTTCTGTCGACTGAAAATGACATCACAACTGCTCACAACGACTAATCACAGCTTAGATTTTGAAAATAGGTCAGCCATGATTGGTCGTTGTGAGCAGTTACGATGTAATTTTCAGTCGACATAAGACAAAATGGCCGCCCCCAGAGATGGCTAAAAACGACTGCATTTTGCTGCTTAATTTATATTCCACAAACGCAAAATTAATCAGAATGCCATGTTTCAACTAATGGGCCTGGAACATATCCTTGAAAAAAATATGTGTGGGTTGACTTCCACTTTAAGGCTCGAGGGCCAGATCCGGCCCGCCACATCATTTTACATGGCCTGCAAAAGCAAATTATGTGTATCGATATCATGTTTCTTGCGATGTTACTGTACAAAAAAATATTTATTGATGTGTTTGTTTGTTTGTTTGTTTATTTATTTATTTTACCTGTTGTTATCAGAGTCAATATCGCCATTGCGTGCCTCTGAGACTTACTCATCCCTCCTCCCCCCAACAAAAATGGGATATTTTCCATTGAACTTCATATTTATTGTATGTTGTGTGCTGTTAGAAACACATATTGGTCAAGCTCATGCAATCTGCAAAATACAGTCTACGAGTGTGACAAGTGTCATTACATTGGTATGTGTCTGCAAATGTTTGGCCGCTTATAACATGACCTCAGAGTTTCATGATTGATTCATTTTCATGATGACTGAGTGATTCTGCATGGTAAGGATACCAAAGGCACTCTCACTTTGAAGTGAATTGACCACTTGTATATTTTCGAAATAAAAGCTAACACACAAAAAAAAACATTGCATGCATTTTCCATAAAAGTGCAGCAGCATCCCACAGTCACACATGGAACTAATGACATCACTGCAACTCTTCATCTACTCACACTAAACAGCAACTCTTCATCTACTCACACTAAACAGTCTCCTGGTTGAACACACACAATGACAAGAAATTCCGAAAAGAATTTGTGACGGTGCAGTTGATACTATAGTGAGCATCATCCACAGCAGCAGCAGCAGTAGCAACAGCGGCGGCCGTGCATGGCGAGAAAATGGTCTCTTTGCTGCATTGCACCTGTATGTGCAAGCCGCCGAACTTTCCACGGTCCCACCGGTGGCTGGCTGAGCCTCCGCGGTCGTGATCGCGCCCCTCCTCTCGCCCACCCACCTTTTTAACCCCCCCCCCCCCCCCCCCCCCCACACACACACACACACACACACGCAAAAGCGAGAGGAACAAGTAGAAAACGGCTGCCATATGTCAGTGGCAAAACACCAACCTGTTTTTTTTGTTTTGGCGTTTTTTTTGCCTTGGAGAGACGCGTTGTCTTACCTGTAAGGGACGGTGAGTGGGTGAAAAGGAAAGCCGGCAGGGGCGCTCCGAGGTCTGGCGACACGATCCAGCTCGTCCGGGTGTCGGTGACCGTGTGGTTGTTTCGTCTTCTCCGCACGCACTGTTGTGTGAGTACACACGTCCACTGGCAGGGTGGTTCGAAATGAGGGGGCGTGGTGTAAGTGCTTGTGTGTATGTGCGCGCGTGTGCGTGTATATACCCGTGCTCGCGTACGTGTGCGTGTGACTGCTTGCGTGTCTGCGACTACGTGTGCGTGCGACTGCATGTTTGTGCGAGCGCGTGCATGTGTGCGTGTATGTTTTCGAGTTGATAGTTAGAACAAAAATAATAATGGTTAAAATAATAAAATATTAGAAAAATAAACATAAAATGATAAATAAATGGCAGAAACATACAATAATATTAATGAAGAATGTTTTAAAATTTAAATTAAGGACATTAAGGAAACATAATAATAATAATAATACTAATAATAATAATGTTATTGTAAGTGATATATGAATTATCGATTTATTAAAAATTTTATATCATTCACTAAGTAAGCATTTTTTGTTACTCAGTTCACAATGTAAGCAACGCTACATTGTAACTATGTACAGTACAGTGTGTATGTACAGTATATGGTAGTTGGATTGATAGCATAAAAATCGTACCACCTCCTAAACAACAAAATGCGAAATGCAACTTCATTTTATTGATGTTGTTGTGCCAAGTTCTTAAAAGTGGTAAGTGACTTTTTAGTTTTTACTTAAGTATATTAATATTTTATATATTCATACTTTTGTACTTTTATCTTAAGTACAGAATGTGAGTACTTTAGCACTTCTGGTAGTCAACAGTTAACGTTCTCATGTACAGTATGTAATTTTCTCAATGAAGGTCATTAAAGTAGTGTCTGCGTGTGGCCACTAGAGGGCGTCATAAGTGGCTGGCTGACGAAATGGTTCGCTCTTTTCTACGCTCGTTTGTCGACGCATGCGCAAATGAGGAACAGTCGTAAAACACCTACTTACCGACTCCAGTCAGCAGCTTGTCCGGGCACAAATGGAGGAGTATAATAATGGCGATGAGGTACACAGTATGTTCATATTACCCGTCACATTTTGACGCTCGGCGTTGTGATCGAAGTAATAGCTGGCTTCCATTTGCCGCGGATCGGTCAGCAAGAGGAGCTAAACGGCGTTAGCAGGGTGGGTTGCGTGTGGAAAGAAAGGAAATACATTGATCTTGTTGTGTTTGGCCTCTTCTCGAAAGAAAGCAAAATCGAAAAACGATATGTACTGTACGTATATTGCTTAAGACACACTGAAAAAAATGATGGTGGAATTTACTCAATTGTATTTTGTCAAGTGGTTGCACAAAATAAAATCATCTGTATCCAGATACATTTTTAACGTAGATGTATACTCTGCTTTAAAAATTACATTTATATTCCGATGATTTTATTTCGTGCAACCACTTCACGAAATAAAATTGAGTAGTAAATGATGCACAGCGGGTTTTTTTTGCTTGTTGCTTGTATCACACGCCGCTCATTCCCTTCCCGCAAACAACAACACTGCAACTAGAGTTATTCCTCCCTCTAAAGAGCAGAGCTGCTGGGCACTTTAGCCTTTTTTGCCGCTCCGTCCTCTGTCCTCAACCTGTTACCCTCCCATCCTCCTCCCTCCATCCTTATTCATAAAAATAATCAACCTCCGACCCCGTCCGTCCTCGTTCTTTTAAACTGCTTCCGTCCTTACATTCCGTCGATACACCAATTTAATGATTCCACTGACTTTTCACGTAGGTGGTCTTCAATGCTGATGAAGCCACTAATAACATTAAAGAGGTAAGTGGAACCACTCGTCTCACAATATTGATTACAGGCAATGTTATCATTGATGATGGCGACACAGCAGTTTTTGTTCTTGTGTGTGTTGTCACAGTGCATCGAGGGTGTCATCGGCGGCATGGACTACAGTCAAAGTAAAGTGAACCAGTGGAGCGCCAGCATCGTGGAACACTCTCTAACTCACCTGGTCAAACAAGGACGCCCGTTCAAATACATAGGTGACTTGGCCAGTGATGTGTAATGCACGGAATGTGTTTTTGTGGGTGAAGGTCGCATGTGACGTGTATGTTGTGTTTTTTATTTGTTTGTTTTGTTTTTGGGCAGTTAACTGCACTGTCATGCAGAAGAGTGGCGCCGGTCTGCACACGGCAAATTCGTGCTACTGGGACAACACTACGGATGGTGAGACACCTTGGATTGCTAATACAGCGGTACCTTGGCTTACAAGTGCCACAGCCATCATTTGGTCTTTTTTTATTTTTTTTTGATGAGCCAAAATGTCCGTCACAAGCTAGCTTCAGATACGCCAAAGCTTGAGTGAAGTGAAAAAATAATAAAGTAATTAAGTGACCGGCTCCAGCCCACCTGTGTGGAGTTTGCATGTTCTCCCCGTGCCTGCGTGGGTTTTCTCCGGGTACTCCGGTTTCCTCCCAAATTCCAAAAATCATGCATGGTAGGTTGATTGGACACTCTAAAATTGCCCCTAGGTGTGATTGTGATTGCGGATGTTTGTTTGTCTCTGTGTGCCCTGCGATTGGCTGGCAACCAATTCAGGGTGTGCCCCGCCTACTGCCCAAAGACAGCTGGGATAGGCTCCAGCACGCCCGCGACCTTTGTGAGGATAAGCGGTACAGATAATGGATGGATGGAGAACACTCGCAAGGAGCTGCTGTCGGCCACAACTCGCGCCCGGACGCTCAAACGCAGACAAAAACATGTCACTCACTAGGCCATGCCCCTTAAAGACCCACATCCAACACACACATTCTACATAGTGTACAGACTGTGCGTACAGCCATTATTACACTTTATGAGGGCTGTTTATTTCTTTACATTTTCTATTACGTTGTTCTGCAACATATGGTTAAAAAGAAGTTAAGCACTCTATTAAACATGTTTTTCAGGAAGCTGCACAGTGCGATGGGAGAACCGCACCATGTATTGCGTGGTCAGCGTCTTTGCCGTGGCTATATAACTGCAGCGAAACCTCGCCGGGACCATGACGATCCTCCTTGCTAGCTTACAGTATTTATCCAACAGTCAAACAGGCTGGGACTGTTCATGATGCCACGACGAGTCAAGTGTGTCGTTTTATGTGATCTTTCCGAGGTATCGTGGACCTTGCTCAATGCAAATTGACCATTTGTGTTGTAGTGACCCCTCAGCTGTTTCCAGGCATTGTGAGAACTCCATTGTTTCGTTCCAAAGTAGGCTTGTCCTTACAGTACTTACATGCACAAAGGAATGATGTGTTATTATTTACTTGTTGTTTAGTCCAAATGTTTTCAAATATATTCCTCAAATGTCTTGTTTTGTTGTAGATTGAAATAGATATTTATAAAATATATATGTTGTAAATCGTCCCTTTTTCTTATCAGGGCTCATTTTAATTCAACATTTTGTTTTAGAAAGTAATTAAACCATGAGAAGTCATGGTAAAACGATCGTCCATATTGTGCAAGCATTTATAGGTCAAACTTAAACAAAAAATGAAAATATCTCAAAACCTGATGTGCTAGAAAAAAAATAAAGGCATTTTTATAATCCTCGCCGAAAATATATTTAGAGTCACGCAAAGCCATCGCTGATTAACATTTGTAGTTGACCAGTGAAGTCATTCAATGACTGAACGCGTCAATAATTCTGTTTTGTGTCCACTAGAGGTCAGTAGAGTGCCGTGACAATATTTGCACAGTCTGAAGGAATTTTGACGGAATTAAACGTGGAACTTAAGGTATAAATATAGATTTATTCCATTTCGAAGTAGTATTTCAGCCATTAAATGCATTTCAGTTTGATATGTTAAAAGAAATACAACACGACACTGCCACGTAAGAGTTGAAACGCCACAAATCTATCATACATTGATGTTAATTTATGTGTGTGCACGCGCTCTTAGTGTAAATATTCTTTACGCACACGCTAGAGACGTAAAGCTCACTGACTGACCTATAGGTTCGTCTCTTTGGGTCATTGGACATTACATTTGAAAAAAGATATTAAGACTGGAGAAACGACTCGTTGATTTTCGTTTTAATATCAAAATAATAAAATAGAAATACAGCTTGATTTCCTAGTTTGGTGTCTGGAACGAGTAAGAAAATGTCTAAAAACAGCGTGTGCGTCATCATTGTCTTTAACCAACAACAGCCCCCCCCCCCCCATATTTTTGTTCAGGCCTTTTCATGAATTACTTTTTTAAAGATAAATCTGCTGAACCACAATTCAACAGCAATGTCTGATTTTCAATAGTTAAATTTAATTTACTTGTCATTCATTATTATTGTTATTATTATTATTATTATTATTATTATTTAAACAGAGGGGTACCAACCATTTTCTCCAAGTGTAGCGTTTGTGGAATTAGGCTGGAGATTGAGCATTATAGTACATAGCCATCTCCTGGTCAGTATGAGAAATGCTGTCGGTGACAACTTCCGGGAATCTAAAACAAATGTACAAGCCGTATTTCGATTTGTGTCACTTGCTGTAGTCTATTTTCATTTTTTAATTAAAAATTGAAAATCAAACCATTTTTAGACTTTGCCTCACTCGTTCCTTTTTTCAAATTGAAAATATTTCAATTTTGGTGTTTCTATTTTAAAATGAACATCAAATAACGAGTCGTTTTTCCATTTTTAATATCTGCTTCCAAACATAATATCCAATGACCAAAAGCGACACGGACCCCTAAGCAGGAGAGATGCAAACACGATATCCAAAAAGTTTCTTGGTCTGCTTGGGAAAACGTGCAACAACAAAAAAAAACGCGTGTTACATTCTTGTATTCGGTGATTTATTTCAGTCTGAAATATTGTAAGTCACAACAGCAGCAGCAGCGAATATAAAGCTTTCATCACAAAGTTACAAAGGGAAAAAAATGTATGCAGGCAGCTGTAAAACCAAAATGGGGGCAAGTAGAAAAGAGGCGCTCATTGCAAACGCGCACACACCTGCATTCCATGTATGGGAAAAAGTGTTGGTACTTTTTTGGGGGAGAGTTCATTCTGGAACACCACCAAAGGCATTTGGGATGAATACGTGCATGCATATATTCTTGCATTGTCACTTCCCAAGGGATTAATGGCCGGGCATTCCAAAACTTTCCTTGTTCATTGTTTCAGTACTCTACACAACTTGCTGTTCTCTAACAAGGAGCCGAATGGCTAAATTCACCAAGTGTAAGGTGTTAATGTATGTAGTACAATACTACTAATTGCAATCTTTCTTGTGAAAAAGACAAACTGTTTTTGGGGTATCTTGGGTGGTTGTTGGAACAGATTAATTGTGTTTCCAATCATTTCAATGGGGAAAGATGATTTCAGTTTGGTTTTCTGAGATACGGGCGTGATCGCAGCACGAATTAAACTCGTGTCTTAGGTCATCAGTGTGTCTAACTTTTTGGAAGTAGCGTAAGCTTGTATTTTCACTTCCTATAGTTTTCATTTTAATTCATCTAGGGCTGAACAATTAATTGAATTCAACTTTGCAGTTTTGAATCCAATTTTCAAATTGCGAAGGCTGCAACTTTGAAATCAGGGGTGGCCATATATATACATATATATATATATATATATATATATATATATATATATATATATATATATATATATATATATATATATATAAATATATATATATATATATATAAGAGCAAACATTTATTCATATATAACAGATATTGTTTATTGTAATACATCTTAATTTGCTTGTGTTGGTTGAAAAAATACATGGCAAGAGGACCTTTCAAAAATAGTTGCATATAAAATTGCAATTGCAATATTTAGAGAAAGTAAAATAGCAATTATTTTTTAAATTTGTTCAGCCCTACTGGTATCCCAATATTTTTCCCCATTAAAAACAATCTCATGATTAATCTGTAGGCTACAGAATGACATCAGGTGTTTAAACAAATTGTCATGAAGCAAGTTTAAGGATACACGTGCTTTTAGAATGGTAGAAAAGAGTCCAATCGGATGTGTAAACATACTAAGGAGTCGGCGTGGCTCTTAGGAGTCAAGCACTGTGGTCGCCACTGCCGTCATGCAACGTTTCTCGGACCCGATCGTTCGGAATGTCGCAACGCGCATCGGCCGGCGTGCCGACCTCGCCGCGGGGCCCGAGCTCCTTGCGGGGTTCGCCGGCCGACTCGGCGGAGATGCACGACAGGCAGAGGAGGGTGCAGCAGTCCTCAAAGCCCTGGCTCATGCTAGACGTGAAGAGCCGACGACAAGGGTGACAGGACTGGTAGAAGACCAGCATGAAAAAAATGCAGGCCCCGTAGGCGCCCAGCAGCTCCAGCATCAGCAGCGGCGCTGACATGAACTCGTAAAAGTCTGTCCTGTAGATGTACCAGATCAGCATCAGCGAGGCGTTCTCGATGAAGCGCAGCATGTAGTACACCACCATGCGGTACCAGTTCTGGGACTTGTTGATTAGGTCCGGGTCGCTGAGCTTCACCTGCACGGCCGACCAGCAGAACATGTTGATGCCGGCGTACAGGAAGGTGAGCATGCACAGCACGACGGCGGTGCCCACGTGCGTCAGAGTCTTCTCGATGTGCTGCGGGAAGGGCGAGTGGCTCCTCCAGAACAGGATCCACGGGTAGAAGAAGAAGGCCAGGAAGTTGACCAGAACCACGGGAAACACCCAGACTTTGAGCACCGAGCTGAACAGAACCAGCACCACCACGCGGCTGGCGATCTCGCAGCTGCGCCACATGAAGATGCACAGGTAGGCCGACGGACTCAAGGACACTTGGTATTCGTCGTATTTGATCTTGATGGCCAGGATGTTGCAGCGTAGGGCGCCGTACACGATGGACAGCAAGGAGATCAACATCAGAGTGCCTGAACAAAAATACAAATACAGTGGTGCCTTGAGATACATTTTTTATTTGATCCATGACGTTCGCTTTCCCTGTTGAAATGAATGGAATGCCATTAAACGGTTTGTTAAAGTCAACGCAAACTTTTTTTTCTCCCAAGAATATGTTCTATGCAAGCCCACTAGTTGAAACAGGGCTTTCTGATAAATATTGCGTTTGTGGAATAACGGCTCAGATTCAGAAAAGAGGTCAGCCGTGATTGGTTGTTGTGAGCAGTTGTGAGTTCGTTTTCAGTCGAGAAAAGACAAAATGGCCGTCCCCAGAGATGGCTAAAAACGAGTGGATTCTGCTGCTTAACTTATATTCCAAAAACGCAAAATGATCAGAATGCCGTTTCAACTAGTGGGCCTGCTGGGAACATATTCTTGAAAAAAATATTGTTGGGTTGACTTCCGCTTTAAGTTCCGTCCGAACCTCTACTGTTTCTTTTGTCTTTCACGCTCGCTACCCTATGAATGACCAGACGGAGGACTGTGAGTCAAAGTCGAGGAGGTCCTGTTCACCAGTGATGGAACATTGTGATTCGACCGGTCGATCGCAAAGGCATTGTGGGCATTTGCTCACTTGACGCGTATAAAACAAGTCAACTTTTTTGCCATTCCGCCTCACGGCAGCCAATATTCATCGGTCACAGCCACACAGCGTCCTGTTCACTCGGCGGCTTTTTTTAACAGTTCTTCAACTCTACCAAGACAGCAATATTGATAGCATTAGCATAGTGTGCCAAAAAGTTTACTTGTTTTATAAACGCCGAATGGAGCGAATGGGCGGATTGTTGTTGCTGCAAATCTGCTTGAGGCTGCCTATCAACTGCTACTGTCCGGTCTATGCGTCCCTGGCCGATTCCGTTCAGTGCAAGTCATCAGAGTAAGCTGATTACAAAATATTTTTGTTGTTGTATTGTGCTATATATAGGTACATGCCGTCATGCAAGGTACATTAGAATTATAAAAATAATTCTCAATATACAGTAGGCTATTTATAAATAATGTGTTTTGCATTTTTAGTGGGCGGTAGATCATTTTGACTCGGTCATGTCAGAAGTAGCTCTCGGGCTGAAAAAGTGTGGCCACCCGATTTAGACACTGGCTTATAGTTATACGACTAAAGTGTTGCATACGACCACCAACTGAGAGATATTCACCAGGAACCTGTAGCTTTAAGGGCCTTTCTGGTTTCACAGGAATGATAGGGTTGAAGGAGAGTAGCTTGTTGCTTGTTCTGCAAACAGTTTTCTTGTGATGAGCAAAGACACACGACTCGCTTTCATCTCCTCGTCTCATCATGTACTGCATCTCCACAATTGGTGACCCTGATGTGAGCGACATGTCAGATGTCATTGCTAGCATCTACGCCAAAATGGTTGGGTGGCTCACATTTTGGCAGGACAACCCTTACAGGGTTTTAGCTCTTGAGAGGCCCAGTTCCAGCTAAGATGAATAACACAGAAGGTTCCTAGTTACTTCCACGTGGCGGCAGGACTGGACACCGCAACAACAGCCAGAGAGAGGGCGCTCGCCGCTGCTGGCGGCTCCACCAGCTATTGGCAAGTACAATGCGCTCAAGGCAGTCCTTTTGGGACTGTTTGAACTGTCTGAGCTGGAGAAGGCAGACCGCCTGCTGTCCGTCAACGGGAGTAATAAGACATGGGAACTTTGACCCGCAAAACAGAGGAAATCCCCCAAAAAATCAACTCACCGAGGGCTCAAAACTTGGTGCACTCTAAGTCAAGGTATGTACTACTACTACAAGGGTAGCTTTTCCTTAAATCAGGCTTCGACTAAAATACTTTCGATAGGCGCTGTAACGCCACCTCTTTCCTTGACAGCGAGTGAATGCGCAC
This sequence comes from Filicampus tigris, assembly GCF_054856515.1. Taxonomy (NCBI): domain Eukaryota; kingdom Metazoa; phylum Chordata; class Actinopteri; order Syngnathiformes; family Syngnathidae; genus Filicampus; species Filicampus tigris. The sequence goes on along the minus strand of NC_141230.1, from coordinate 10,877,493 downwards.
AGGCAGACTTTTACGCCTTTGAGCACAGATATTTGTGTTCACATGAAGTCAAAACCTCTCCGAGGAATTGAAGTCCTGTTACCCTCACACACCCGGTTACATAACACTCATCTTTTTTTATCCAGTGACTCTAATCTGCCGGCGACTTGGACCCCGACCACGTCCACCCCATCCATCTCACCTCTTCCGACAGACACGCCTCGCTGCAGCACGCAGATGTAGAGCTGCAGGGTGAGCTGCGGGGCCGAGCCCAGGAAGGCCTGCATGACGGCGGTGCGCGCAAAGGCCGCCCGGTGCGTCACCAACTTGCCCTCGGCCTGGCCCACCTGGCGCTCCACCTCCTCGGGCTCGCCCCGGCGGGGCATCTGCTTCTTCCTGGTGATGCTGACATAGGGATCCTCGACGCGGCCCGCGCTGCCGTAGGTCCAGAAGGCCTCCAAACACCTTCGAGCGACACAGGTCATTGAGCGTCACTTTAGCACATTCAGCTACACAGAGAAGCGTCGTGGGTGACTCTCCTGTCCCACATTTAAGGGCATTACAGTACATTTGCTGTAAAAAAAATGAAAAAAAAATTCTATGAATTTAATATTTCTGCGATTTAGTGGCAATATCTGCATCAAGCAGCAATGAACAGGCCCTCGCACCCACCTTTTGAGGTGACCACTCGAAATGAACATTAAATGACTTCTTGAGACTTTTTCATGAGTGTTATTGTGAGACAAGTCCACCCAATTTCATGTCTATTGACTAAACTGTTGTCGTATTTTTTTCTAACTTTCAAGGGGGGCACAAGGCTTAAGAAGTGCTTACTGTTTGACCAGGAGGCAGGCATGTGAAAAAATGTAATTAAAAGCCCATTAAAAGACCTTCATTTGCTGAATGTTGGGTTCCAATTTTAAGTTCATTTCTAAAACCAAAAACTGGCATACGGTACATGTATGCAACTCTTTGTCTCTGAAGAGAGCTGCGAGCCAGTCAGTCTGCCAGCAGGGTACTCAGATATATTGATAGCGGGCCACAGTTTGGAGCATGAGCCAAAGCAGCACTGATATGATGCCAGTATCAAAATCTGCAGATGCACGCAACATGGAGGTCCCTTGGATCATCAGTGACTCTTCTTAAGGTCTTTCTAGTCAAGGCCTGCCACACCAGACTCATGTAAGCATGCCATTATTCACTTTGCTTTGTGCCCTGGGAACACAAATTTGGAAGTTGGAAGCAAAGAATTGTCCAAAAACAGCCACGGGGGAAATAGGTTTATTTAAAGGGTGAATTCATCATTAGTATTGTCGAAATGACTAGTCCACAATTTTTCACAACATTTCTTCATCAGAGATGCAAGTAAACATTTCTAGGATTATAAGAATAAAAATTCAAACCAATGAGAGGAGAGACGGACCAACCATTGAACAATAAATTTACATGCATGGGTCAGGATGGCCGAGCGGTCTAAGGCGCTGCGTTCAGGTCGCAGTCTCCTCTGGAGGCGTGGGTTCAAATCCCACTTCTGACAGTTCTTTATTATATACCAACCGATGGAAGAACCAATAAACCAACTAAAAAAAAACAGCTCGAGTGAATGGACCAACCATCCTATGACGAAAACAATGAAAAAATAAACAAACCAACACATTTATGAATCAAAAAATAAGAAATCCAATCAGCAAAAGAGCTAGCTAAAGAAGCAATGACACAAGTAACCAACCCCCAAAAACCCCAAAACAACAACGAACCAATCAACAAATGAACAAAAACCAAAGCAATGACAAGAGAGACGGACCAACCATTGAACAATGAACATTTATCGGTCAGGATGGCCGAGCGGTCTAAGGCGTTGCGTTCAGGTCGCAGTCTCCTCTGGAGGCGTGGGTTCAAATCCCACTTCTGACAGTTCTTTATTATATATCATGGGATTAATAACATGTCTAGGTATCAAATAATGTACCAACCAACCAATGGAAGAACCAATAAACCAACTATAAAAAACAGCTCGAGTGAACGGACCAACCATCCAATGACGAAAACAATGAAAAAATAAACAAACCAATGAATGAACCAACACATCTGAATCAAAAAATAAGAAATCCAATCAACAAAAGAGCTAGCTAAAGAACCAATGACACAAGTAACCAACCCCCAAAAACCCCAAAACAACAACAAACCAATCAACAAATGAACCAAACAAAAAAATCCAAAGCGAAGACAGGAGAGACGGACCAACCATTGAACGATGAATATACATTTGTGGGTCAGGATGGCCGAGCGGTCTAAGGCGCTGCGTTCAGGTTGCAGTCTCCTCTGGAGGCGTGAGTTCGAATCCCACTTCTGACAGTTCTTTCTTATATATCCTCATGGGTCAGTATCAAATAATGTACCAACCAACCAATGGAAGAACCAATAAACCAACTAAAAAAAAAAAACAGCTCGAGCGAACGGACCAACCATCCAATGACAAAAACAATAAACAAACCAACAAATGAATGAACCAACACATTTATGAATCAAAAAATAAGAAATCCAAACAACAAAAGAGCTAGCTAAAGAACCAATGACACAAGTAACCAACCCCCCAAAAACCCCAAAACAACAACAAACCAATCAACAAATGAACCAAACCAATGAGAGGAGAGACGGACCAACCATTGAACGATGAATTTACATTCATGGGTCAGGATGGCCGAGCGGTCTAAGGCGCTGCGTTCAGGTCGCAGTCTCCCCTGGAGGCGTGGGTTCAAATCCCACTTCTGACAGTTTTTTCTTATATATCCTCATGGGATTAATAACATGTCTGGGTATCAAATAATGTACCAACCAACCAATGTAAGAACCAATAACCCAACTTAAAAAAAAACATCTCAAGTGAACGGGCCAACCATCCAATGACGAAAACAATGAAAAAATAAACAAACCAACAAATGAATGAACCAACACATTTATGAATCAAAAAATAAGAAATCCAATCAACAAAAGAGCTAGCTAAAGAACCAATGACACAAGTAACCAACCCCCCAAAAACCCCAAAACAACAACAAACCAATCAACAAATGAAAAACCAATGAGAGGAGAGACGGACCAACCATTGAACAATGAATTTACATTTATGGGTCAGGATGGCCGAGCGGTCTAAGGCGCTGCGTTTAGGTCGCAGTCTCCCCTGGAGGCGTGGGTTCGAATCCCACTTCTGACAGTTTTTTCTTATATATCCTCATAGGATTAATAACATAGTATGTATCAAATATTGTACCAACCAAGCAACCAATGGAAGAACTAATAAACCGACCAATTAAAAATAAACAGCTTGAGAGAACGGACCAACCATCCAATTACGAAAACAATGAACAAATAAACAAACCAACAGGAGAATACATAAACCAACACATTTATGAATGAACCAATAATCAATCCAATAAACAAAAGATCTATCTACAGAATCAATAACACAAGTAACCAACCCCCCCAAAAAAAAAAAAACAAAAAAAAAAAAACAAATGTAACTATAAACCAATGAGTGGACAACCAGGAACAACCAATGAACAATGAATTAATATTTATGGGTTAGAATGGCCGAGTGGTCTAAGATGCTGCGTTCAGGGCACTCTGGCCCTCAGGAGGCATGGGTTCAAATTCCACTTCTGACAGGAGTTCTTTATTATATATCATCACAGGATTAAAAAAGTGTCAACCAATGTACCAACCAACTAAAAAAAAAAACTAACCAACAACAAAAACATCAATCACAAAAAGGAATCAACAAACGAACAGACAAACCAGTGAAGGTACAAATGTATGAACCAACCAATCAACAAAAGACCAAACACAAGTAACCAACCAAAGAAAAAACAACAACAAACCAATCAACAAATGTACCAAAGAACCAATAAATCAATCGACTAAAAGTCAATGAACTAGAGTTGGGCGATATAACGATATTTATCGCAAAGGACATAGGAAAGTGTCTATCGTGTCAGTTTTGTACTATCGTGCCTATCATCATTTATCACCTGCTTTGTTCCCTGCGGTAAAATACGAGTAGTAAGAAGAACATCGGAAGCTTAGACTAGGTTCACACCGCAGTAGTAAAATCAGACCTTTTGTTACAAACCGTTTGTTTTTTGTGTGTGTGTGTGTGTGTGTGTGTGTGTAAGCGTTCACATTACATTATAAATGCAACCTGGTCTGCCTGGTGTGTGTACATTATGCGCTCCCAAAGTGACTCGCATGTGCAGAAGAAGAGACATCTCTCAGGACGTAGTATTTACGTCATTTTTGTTTAGAGGTATGCCTTTTTTTCCCCTGATATAAAATATGTGTCTTGGCTCAGTAAAGGCAGAGAAACACTAGTGTCTACCATTTCATTTGTATTTCAACAACTGTTATATATGCATTCCAGGTGTTGTTTTTTGGCTCAGATAAGGGGAAATGCGGCTGTTGGCTTCCCCCCAAAGCTCCTGTTGTCAGAAGATAAGGAGGCCAACGGTGTCACATGCTATTCTTAGACGTGCTCTTCGCTGAGGAAACACGCAGTCCCCCTTTCCACTATACTAACGTACACTTGAGGAGGAAAAGGAAAGGACGGGATCAACCCGTTTGGTGTCGTACAAACATCAGCTAGTGCACATGAACTATACATATATAATACAATAAAAAGACACTATAGTGGTGAATGTGTATGTTTTCAGTTCAGTTGCAACATGTGCACATGCGTACAACGTTTAGGAAGTAGTGGCGTAAATATTGACGGTGCAACCGGAGTATTGCAACGGGGCACCGGACGCGTTAGGTGCCTATGAAGGAAGGGGGAAAAAAACTGTGGACCAAAATTTGTGCACAGATGTTGCACACGATGTGGTGTACAGCATCAGTGGGTAAAACATGACTACAGAAGCTTTGCGCAGAAGTAGTACACTCAGAGACGGTACGCTTCAAAAAAAAAAAAAAGAAAAGCATAACAGCTGCAAAAAAATGCATTAAAAAATATATACTTTCCATCCGTTATCGACTAGGATTTAAATCATTAAATTTCATTTTATTTATCATCAAACTATAGCCAGTACTTACTTTACTCGATATTTTTAATGATCCTACACTGAACTGCATTTGCACAGCACTGAAACATGCAGTCAATAATGTTGAATGGTGGCCAGTGCGCCAAGCATTACCATGGACAACATTTACAATAGGCTACTGTATATGGTAGAGACTGACTAAGACATTCTGAATCTGGGGGGATTCCTGAACACCCCCACTGCCCAACCCCAGTGCGCTCACGGCTCGTGTACCTTAGCAACGAGGGCATGGAGAACACATCAACGAGTGAGTATTGATCAACAGGCGACAACTAACAAATCAGTGCATCCGCAAATGGAAACGACCCCATACACGCGTGCGCTCACGTGTGTAGCGAGCACGCACGCCCCTTTGTGTGTTTTAATCACAGACGCTAACAAACAACGCAAACAAACAAAATCACCGACCTGACGATGGGTCCGAACTGCAGCATGTGCAGCAGCAAGATGAACGGCCGGTCCCTGCCCAGGTCCCGGTGGAAGAAGATGAGGGCCAGCTGCACCAGCATTGACGGCACCAGCGAGAAGAGCAAGGTGAGCATCTGCCAGACCTTGTCCCCCGCCGACTGGTACGTGGAGCTCAGGTAGAGCGCCGCAGTGGTCTCGGCCGTGAACAGAGACACCGACAAAAAGATGGAGCTGGGCAGTCGCATCCTCGCTCACACCGCCATGGAGGGCTGAGGCCGGAGGACGCGCGTCCGTTCGGCGTCGGCGGCTCGGATGGCGCCCTAGTGTGGAGCACCACGCTACCAACCGCAGACCATCCGCGCCGTTGCCGCCGCCGCCACAGATGTGTCCACCAGCACGGGTGTAGTTTCGACAGCGGCCACCTCGGGTAAAGAGGGCGCTATCGTGCGAAGTATAATGCGTCGAATACAAGCGTGTTGCGGCGTCACACGGTACCGCCGCGACACGCAAGACGAGCTCACTACGAAGCCCTTTATGACGTGCGCCATCCTAAGAAGATCAAAGAACACGAATTCTCATGAAAGACGTTGTCATAAGTCATAGGTACGACTTCGACTTATTGTAGGGAGAAGCTTGGCTGACTTCCGATATTGGTCACGCCTTAAATTCGTGACGTTTGTGACCAGTGTTGGGAGTGATTGGTTGTTCATTTTAAATCGCTTATATAAAGAAATCTTTGCTGGTCGGTACAGGTGGTTTAGTCGGGTTGTTCATTTAGCATAATGTAAAAACAGTGCACGGGGGGAATGAAGATGAGAGGGCTTGTGTGAGATTCTTCACCCTAAAGGAAAACATATAAAAAGGAAATTACCCGTTTACTGGTCAGAGATGTGGTAAATAAAATAAAATGTGTAGAGTATAAAGAAACAAAACGTAAAGAACACATGAGAATATAGGGATTTTATCACCCTGACAAAGAAAGGGGAAAAGAACTAACGTGAAGATGTCTTTTCAGTGATTTTTTAAAAAGTTGAAAAGACATGTAGCAGGATAGTGATCTCAAAGATATATCCAAGTCGTTGCTAAGTTTCGGGCTGTTAAATGTAATATTGAATTGATGACAAGATCACAGTCAACCGTTAAAAGGTAGATAGGTAGATTAAAATTGCAACCATGCAGGTAAAAATTAAAGTCCGATGAAAAGGCATCTTTCAAAAGTGTCAAGGAGATCTTGATTATTTATGTACTTGTGCATGAACAAGTAGGAATTGCAAATATTGAGCTCATGAAAGGGGAATATTGAATGTTCTTTAAAAAAAAGAATTGTTGTAATTTAGACCTTCACCCGAAACAACACCCAAAAACCTGGTATGGAATACTAGAGAAATTTTACTAAAATGAATTAATATTATGGCTTCGTTTAAGTGGGATTTGCAAAAAGTTAAAATATTTATGTTAAGGGTTATGTTTTTAATCTAAAGCCAATCAAACACAGCCTATATTATTCACTGTTTACATAATCTACTGTATAAGAGATTGGAAGTCATCACTAAGGAGTGTGAATATATGGAAAATAAAATAATCAGATATTAAAGTGATTATATATTCAAATGCTAGTACTGTACTAAAAAATGGGAAAAGTGGGGAAAAAACAAAATATTGTATAATAATTGCCTTGGGTGTTTTTTTTTTAATCAGAGATGCAAATAAACATTTCTCTTTTTTTGCACTGATTAATCTTCTCTATTTTTTTATCTAACACTTCAAGTTTTCATCATCATCATCACCACCATCATCATCATCATCATCATCATCATCATCATAGAACAATAATTTCATAAGTGTTAGCTTCAGCAACAGGTGAAAAAAATTGGGAACATATGACAACTATAAATCATAACGCATGGTAAAATCTTTACAGCGCCAAGTTTTATAGGTCAAGCTTAAAAGCAAAAAAATGAAAATAGTTCAAAGACCTGATGTGCTAGAAAAGGTAAAGACATTTAAAAATAAATCAGAAAATGCATCTTGGGACACATAAAACCATCTCTGATTAAAATTTGCTGTTGATTCGTGTAATAAATAAGTAATAAAGTATAAGGCAGATAATGACTGCCATTATAATTGTGTAAAATGTATGATTGATGAGCAGTGATTTGGGACACACCGGAGCCATAAAATAAGTGAAACATACGCACTTGGCAAATGATGAGCCATTTAATAAAGACTGAACATGCATGTCCACACTTTATCAACAGAGTATAGACTTGTTTTTGTGGGTTAAGTGTGCAAAACACATACAGACACTCCAAACAGGCACAATTAGCATCAGAACACTTTGGTTTCCTGAATTCATGGGCCCTTTTTTTCTTTTCTTTTCAATCCAAATGTTATCCACGTCACCTTCCAGAGCATCTTCACATTCTCATCGGGGATGCACCAATTTTGGGGAAAATAATACAGTATTGTTGATGTTCATTGGGCCACAATGTTGGCTACACCTGCACAATCTGATAAGAGCTAATATAAAAGTTGTTTTAAAAATTCTGACTTGAAGATTGTAATGCACACATTCAATTGATTGTTTTTTTAAGGTCCCCATAGAAGAACAGATTTTTTTTTTACCAAGCATAAGCTAACCCAAAAACAGTACACTCAAAATGCACACATTATTTCAGAATGCCCCTAGATGACACATTTTTCTACATATCTGTCAGGTGTCTTCAAAGGTGAGTACGGTAGTTTAACTTGTTTTAATTTATTATAAAATGGTTAACTTATTTTGGTACTTGTATGACAGAATGTTACTTAAAACATTGTTAGCTAGCTATTTATGAATAAATTACCATTACATTATACCCTATGGGAAAATTTGTCAGGAATGAAAACAAATAGGAAGCATGATTTTAATATTAGTGCACCCCCTGTGTTGTCAAAAGTACTTTGACAGATGTGTTCATTGTCAAACGGGCTTTAAGGCCTCATTATCATACCACACAAATCAAGCTACTCAATAGAAAGAAAGCAATCATCCCAGTTGTCATGGCAATCTCCAGAAAAACACCGGCAATGTGTGCTAAAGTTAAATCACGACACTGTATATGGTTCATAATCAAAATAAAACAACACCACATAAACAAACAGCTGCCACAAACCATTGTCTCACTTCTTAAAAATCTTGAGACCACCTATCAAAACAAGAACAATTAACCTTGCTACGTTTCTGGTAACTTAAATGTAATATACATTTGAAGAAGATACGTGGTGCCAAGCTGGTAGAGTATGGTGGTCGAAAGTCTTTTAAAGGCATGTACTGTACTGTGCAAATGGGTGCAGTTCTTTCACTAAGCCACATCCTAGAAAACTACACTGGCTAATCACAGCCGAGCACAATGGGCAAATGCCGAGCAAATGGCACTTTGTTGAATTCAAGGAGGCATTTTATGATTGGGGATTGGGACCACGTGGGTCGGCTAAATATGCAGACGGGAACTTGGTGGCAGTTAGGCGATGCCGAGCTCTGCTATTTGGTCCGGAGGGACAAACAGATAGACGGACAGCGGAAGGGTACCCCGGCTGTAGATGGAAGGCGATAAATGGACCGGGAATTTTTCAGAAAATGCCCAGCTCTGGTCATCAGACTTTGGAAGATCACCAAACACGCATTTTGTTTTGTCTGCTCTATAGTAAACTATGTATTTTATTCTCTGCAAAACAATGCCACGCTGTTGTCAACTCAGAAATAAAACTAACATTATGCTATTAACGTAAGGTTTAGCTAGTTAAGCTAATTCGGTTATCAACGTGCTCGTGGCTGCACCAATTCTAAAGGCCTATTGCTTTTTTTTCTTTGTAATTATCAAGAAGATAGCTATATGTAGGAAAAGAACATCTAACCTTTAAATTAACATTTTCCCTTTAATGTGTGGTGGTTGACTCGATTTTTCTGCAGTATAAATGCATATTAAGTTTCCTTTTTTTTTTTTTGCATCATTTCCTTGTGTCACTTTGATATGACGATTGTACATTTCAAAGCAGGGGTCTCAAACTCCGGTCCTCGCGGACCACGTTCGTATGTGTTTTAGACACACCTGATTCAAATAATCAGCAAGACAGCTCATCAGCAAGTCCTGCAGGGGCCTGATAACGATCCTGATCTTTCATCTGTGTTTTTCCTTTTTTTTTTACCTAACAGCAGCACACTTACCGTAATTCATGTGCTATATTTTGAACATGAATTAGTATTCACTCATATCAAAAACTTCCCATGCTCGATTTGCATTTAGGAGAGTGATCTGAAACGGGCACTGTGATACTTAGTGGGATGAGTCTGGTAAAGCTGAAAAGCTAAACATTTACTCAACAACACACATACAGTATATAGCACAAGATAGGTTTCTACTGAACTTCAAAAACAAATACCTACTTGTTCCTTCCACTTTAAGCCAATTTCACCTTCAAGTATTCTATTGCTTATGTGTTCCGTCCTTCACTCAAAGACACTGAACAGCGGGAATTCGGCCTGCTCCGGTTGCAGCAGGTCCACCAGGAAGCAGACTGTCCCAGACAGCCCTTCGAACAGGCTGCACACGCTGGTGACGGAGCGCGAGCCCGCCTTGAACTCCTCCGTGAACAGGAACTCTGCAAACCTTTGTGAAGGGAAAGCCAAATGTTGATAAAGAATGTTGTGATGGAGAGAGAGCACAAACAATTATGGATCACTTTATTTGGTACACCTAGATTGCTGGCTGTTTCCCACCCCTCTTCTTTCGCCTGGGCAGAAGATGCGTGGCAGTGCAACCACAACTGTGGACTACTTGGGAGGGTGTACAAAGGACTTGTGGACTTCTTTACTGCTAGTTGATAGCTTGCTTTTGACGTAACAACCAATCACGGCTCACCTGTTCTCCGAAGCTAAGCAATTATTGGTGGTTATCTGAACCCTGAGCAACTGTGATATCATTTTCAGTTGATAGCCAGTGGCAAAATGGCCGCCCCTTAGATATGGACAAAAACGGGTGGATTTGACAGCTTAACTCACGTCCACAAAAGCAATAATAATCAGAATGTCGTGTTTTGACGAGTGGAGGTGCATAGAACATATTGTAAAGTTTTTTTTTGGTGTGTGTGTGTGGGAGGGGCGGGGGGTGTTGGCTTCATCTTTAAAGAATCCATCTATGTCAAAGTAGAAAAGCAGTGTCTAAATCAGGTGCCACCAACATTGTGCCTGTGGGCCCGTAGCCTCCCGAGCCTCCGTCTGAGGCAATAAAAAAAAAGCTCACCGGTAGTGGGACATTGTGAATTTCAAGGAATGTTGCAGGAGTGATCATTTTAACACTAGGAGATACAGTACAGCAATAGAGATTTTGATATTTATATTTCCTAACCATTGTGAGAAATCATTAACATGGGCAGTGATTTCACACAAATGAATATTATTCATTATTCATAACAGAAGAAAATTTGATTAAAGTTCATTTGAATGATTTGTTATTTCAGAAGTGTGTATCAAACTGGTAGCCCTTCACACAAATCCGTCGCCAAAAAAAAGCTCTCAGTTTCCAAAAGGTTTAAATCGAGGAGGTTTGAGGCATCACCTGTGTGTCGTCTGGCTAAATCAATGAACTGACATCCCTGCCCCCAAAAGATCTCTCATTTCACAGCAAGCATTCCCCCATCGAATTGTTTTGCTGCAAGGCGAATGATCTGCCGAACAGCCACCTTACTCTCGAGCCATAAATACTAAGACACCACACCTAAAACTTTTAGAACTGAAGCCTTTTGGATTAAAGGCGACATGTCATCAAGGACAAGTCACCTGCCTCAGTTCAACAATGTTGATGAATACCATGAATCTACACAGACACATTGTTGTTATTCTTGTGATTGTTAACTGAAAACAAGATCAGACATGGCATCTGTAAAGCTGAATTTTACAGTTAATAACTACCTTGACGGTGTCAATCAAAGCCGAGCATTTATCTTTGTGAAAGCAAATGAAGGATCCAGCTCTGGTATTGGATGTTCGGTATAGTGTGCGCAATGGGATTCTTGCCTCTGAGCTCGGTAGATGTATTTGGAGTTGCCGGTGAGGCGGTAGAGCAACAGGAAGACGTAAGCGCTGCCGGCAACGCCGTGGCAGATGCCAGGTCCTTTCTTCAGTAGACCTTTCTGCCACACCAGTTCACCACTGCGGATGCACGTGTCCAAATACTGCGGCTTTTTGTTAATCAAGTAGGCCTTAGCGAAAAGATACGCCACACCTGCGGTTGGAACAGATGCCAGGTCCTTTCAGTAGCATTTCAGGAGGCATCGGTGAGTGAGGATTTGTAGACACGTTTCCACCAAGCAGAACAGTTTGGTTCAGAGCGGTATTGGCATTTCTTTGATTGACAACTGAAGAGGGCTTGCGGAACATTTGCTTAGCAAATAATTTGTTACAGTTGAGGATCTGGATCAAGGTTCGGACATTATGTTGTTGTTTTTTTATTTTACTTTTGGCTGTCACAAACCATTTGTATTGTTGAAAAAAAATGCTAATTTGTAAAATGCATCTCTACATGCACACACACAGTATAAATAGTAGCGTAAAGAAAAGGCAACCCCAACATATTATTTACAATAATATGTTCTATGCGATTCTAGTCGTCAAAATACGGCATTCTGATTAATATTGCATTTGTGGAATATGAGTTAAGCAGTAAAATCCACCCAATTTTGTCCATATCTGGGGGCGGCAATTTTGTCAATTTATGTCGACTGAAATTGACATCACAGTTGCTCAGGGCTCAGGTAACCACCAATCATGGCTCAGCTTCAGAAAACAGGTGACTGTGATTGGTCGTTACCTGAGCTCCGAGCATTTGTGATGTCATTTCCAGTCGACAGAAGTGACAAAATGGCTGCCCCCTGAGATGGCTAAAAACGGGTGGATTTTGCTGTTTAACTCATATTCCACGAACGCAATATTAATCAGAATGCCGTGATTTGACTAGTAGAGGTTTATAGAACATATTTTTGTGAAGACATTTTGGGGGTTGACTTCGACATCAAAGTGGAAATCAACCCAAACAAAATTTTTTCAAAAATATGTTCCCAGCAGGCCCACTAGTTGAAACATGGCATTCTGATTAATATTGCGTTTGTGGAATATGAGTTAAGCAGCAAAATCCACCCCTTTTTAGCCGTCTCAGGGGGCGGCCATTTTGTCACTTCTGTCAACTGAAAATGACATCACAACTGCTCAGGGCTCAGGTAACGACCAATCACAGCTCAGCTTCAGAAAACAGGTCAGCTGCGATTGGTTGTTACCGAGCCCTGAAAAACTAGTGAATTAACTCTTTTCAACAAACGCAATATTTATCAGAATGCCTTGTTTCAACTTGTGGGCTTGCATAGAACATATTCTTGAAAAAGATGACTTTCCCTTTAAGGGTGAAGCGCTACACATACACATTTGTGAGTTGATTAGTCCATAGATATTGGTCGTTTCCTTAGTGTACTGGATTGTACAACTTGGTGGGAAGGTGGCATTCTAAATAAGAGTATAAGAGAACCTGGAGCGCCGTGACACCAGTGGACCAGCTCGTTCTCGCGCTCGATGATGGCGCCCAGCTCGGCAGGCCAGTTGCAATTCTGCTCCTGGTTCATGAGGAAATCGACGCTCTGCCACACCAGATCCTTGTCGGCGCCACTCAGCAGGTCCTGGTAGCTCAGCAACATCTGCAGTACCGACGACAAGCCGTGGGCGGCGCCTAGCGAGGGTGGAAAGTGGAAGACATGCAAAACTAAACCAAAAACAAGGCATGCAGGGATGTACCATGCCGAGCGCACGCACGCAACCTGAAGCACGCAAGCAAGTTAACAAAGGATTACTGAAGGACTGGCTCCTGATTCACATTGAAAACATGCAGGGAAAACACAGCTCTTTTAAAACAGCGAAAAGCAGCTGTCTGTGAATTCCCTTCAGATTTTTCCATGAAGTTAAATCCATAATCCGTTTTGGTAAACATGCAGCAGGATCATAACCACAGCCAGGTCCTGAATCATTATTTTGTGTCAAAAAGATGTCGTTGGTGTGTCACTTGTTGTTTCGACCTCATGCAAGTATGGCTTACTATGAACTGTGTATACTGTAGGTGTGATAGTTACTGAGGCGCTCGGGTGACGTCATCTGATGCAAATCAAGGAAAGGACAGTTATCTTCACACATGCTGCTCTCGCCCCGTTAATAATTCTTTGTTGAAATAGAAATTCAGACACAACACATGCTTATTTACAATACAAATATACAATGATGACTTTTTGTGAATTTTACATTTTTGTACAGGGTTATTTTAGGATATATTTTTAGAATATATAGAGTATAAAAACTGCAAATACTGTTATATTTTCAATGTTGAATTTTGTTTTGAGCCTACTGGGTACATTCCGGCGATTGACATTCAAACCCATCCAAACACAGTATTTCTATTATCATCAAGCCAAAACAAAGTATACATGCAGTCAATTGCAGAGCAGGGATCCCTTAATTGATAGTTTTCCCCCACATCAATTTAAGATCAAATAATGGCTCCAGGAAACAATAAACATTTCCACACAATCTATCTTAATGATCATTTCATTAATTATTATAACCCTCACTTTCACTCAAATGTAAGTTGTTCTTACCAAGGTACTCTGTCCCATAGTAGGAGTACATGAGGGGGAAAGGCTTTCGCTTCTTCCTGGCGTACTGTTTCCCCGACTCGATGATGGCCTGGCAGATTGACTTGATTTGATCCTTGCTGAGAATCTGCAGGGTAAACACACAAGTTATACATGTTATAGTTCATTTTCAGATTTCACGATCTCAGTATATTGCATATAAATTGCAGAGAAGGCGTAAAGTTGTTATTCCAAGTACAGTATCAATGCACTGAGAGGACAGACTGGTGGGGAAGTAATCTCACCTCAATGCCCAGCTTCTGTTTGAGGACCAGGGCGGCGCACAAGTAGCCCGCCCGCCCCACAAACAGCTCATCGGAACCGCACTCCAGGAAATGGATGGGCGCGCACACCTCCCACAGGTTTCGAAATTTCGTCAGCGGCTTTACGAAGTCGGCCAAACCCAGGGACTTGTAGATCATCGCGGCCGCGGCGTACACGCCCGCTCCGCCGAGTAGGAAGGCGGCGCGCATGCTCCTGTCCGGCTCGGCGTCCGCAGAGCGCAGTGACTTGTCGATGATGCGCTTGGCCGCCTTAAGGTACGCGTCGCGCCGCTCGGAGAACAGCGGACACTCGCTGACGTGGTAAAGCATGTACGCTACGCCGGCCGGACCGTCGTACAGCCCGCCGTCGCAGTCGTCCACGTCGCTTGATATAGGGGCGTTTGTTAGGATCCTGTCCACCGTTGCCACCACGACAGGAACCACCGTTTCGGCCCCGTGGTCGGGCAAAAGGGCGCCCTTGTCCGAAAAGCGGTTGGCGAAGCAGCGGGTGTTCTCCATCCCCGGAGGAAGAGGCCGAAGACGGCGGCGCCCGGGAATTGTTTTTCTGTCTGCCTGAAGTATCCAAGGATGGGAAGACGTGGAGAAATATTGGTCCAATCCCGTCAACCCTGAGCTGATTGGTCATCACCAGTGATGGTTTGGGTTCAGATTGGATGGTGGAGCTGACTCTTAATAACATTACCCTAAATTACCTGTTGAAATAAGATCAGATCGGCCACTTTATTCTGTACAAACAAATAATGCCATTCTCAGTGGCGTGCAGAGGACAGTGGAAGGATTTTGATGCCCCCCCAAAAATGTGCCTCCCAGAATCAATGTTGCTCTACATATTGTCACTTGTCATCAAATGTAGTGTTCTATTGATTTTTTTGCAGTTTACATCTTTCTACACGTGTGAGAAGTGTTCAAAAAAATCAGACGTTCAATGTTCTGCGACCAACTTATTCATCATTCAGTGTTTCATTGCATTAAAATATTCATATCACGGTGTCTAATTTATCATAAACTTACAAATGTAAGCATGGTTAAACAGCATCCTGGGGAGAACTGTGTGGGACAATGGAGTGTGTCTTGTTTTGGAAAGGAAGTGACCTTTCTCACCACTAGGGGAAGCCAACTGGCGCTGTCCACGATGCTACAAAGGCTACTGCGCTTAAAAGACACAGATGAGATGGTATGTATACACTATATTATAAAACCACTGCAACCATGCATTTTAGTCAAACATTTCGGAGGTTTTTGTAGAAAGAGAGGTATAAAAGTGATTCTTTTTTTGGTCCATTGTGACGTCAAATTGATATAAAAGAGTCACATAGAATAGTCACATAGTCACAGGGTTGCGAGCGCAGAGAAACTTCCATCTGAAAAGCCACTATGCTGACTGGAAACTAACAGACTCTTACACAACTCACCCTTTAAAGCACACTAACCAGGAAGTTGGAGCCCCTTCTCCCTCTCATACGGCCACTCGAGAACACACCCCCAAGCATGGTCACATCACCCCCGCTCTCATCCCAGGCCATGATTACGCTCCGCATTCGTTGTGCATAACAATAGCGCACCTAGTGAACCTGCAGCTGTGAAAAAGTGCTTAGGGAAGTTACGAATGCATATTTACACACAAGTTTGGACAATGTTTTCACTTCCAAAGTGTAACACAGTCTGGTAAATTTACAGGTTCTCATTAAAAAAAAAAAGTTAACTTGTTGCCATCAATTCATTTGCAAAACCTTTTGTACAGAAACATTTTAGCATTCAAAAGTGTGAAAATGTTAACCAATGTACAATAAAGTGTAAATCTACTCATCATTTTGAGAAGCAACAGGAAAGTGTTTTAATCTCTAGTTGTTATTGATCTCCTTACTTTCAGACACTTTGCTGTTACATCTGTGAATTGTGTTGTAGTAAATTACATTGCTCATATTGTATTGAGCATTTGTTGCCATTACTGGTTCCCCCAAAACATCATTTAATCCTGAACAGCGCAGCACAAAGCCCAAGTGGTTAGCATGTTGGATCACAATTTTGAGGTTTGTGGTTCGAATCTCAGCTCCGGCCTTCCTGCGCTTAGTGTGCATGTTCTTTGTCTTCCTATCATATTCCAAAAATGTCTGTTCGATTCATGGAGGACTCTAAATTGCTCATTGATGTAAATGATGGACCGGTCCAGAGTGTACACCCCTGCCTTTAGCCCTAAATCGGTCGGCTAAGAGAGGCTGGAGTTCATCCGTAATCCTAATGAGAAAATACAAGCGGAATGGAGGGATGGATAAAGTTCATCCTTTAGCTGCTCATTGAGCAGAAGTCAAATGAGATTTGCTGGCGTCACATATGATGAGGCCAAGTCTTGATGACTTTTCAAGCATGCTTTTCCAGAACATTGGGGTTTAACTCGTTTTTTTCCCACTCTATTGTACTTCCTGTTGGGATTCGTTCGCAGCCCATTCAGGGGAAAGGGTAGTTGGGTATGAAACTATGCGCATCCTCAACTAATTCTTGTCAGTAGAGAATCGTAGTTGAACTTTGGAGGTTCCACTTTTAACCAATGACAGAATAACACAAATAGGTTAAAGACTTTTATTTCACATTTCCCTACATTTTCCAAGCATCACTGCGTGTATTGTTTCAAGTGCTACTCACAACGGTGCGCAAACAAGCACCACTAGCCCTGGATAGCTGCCGCATTTATAATAGCCCATTATGTCTGGCACAACCTTCCACTGTGACGTTTGCAAAAGAAGACAGTGGAAAGGGAGAGCGGTGTCTTTTACTGGATCAACTCGACTAACCTGTCCTGAGAAAAAGATCATTATGATAAATATGACACGTTGTGAAATACACTTTGGTCATAGCCTGGATGAAATACTGGAAACAAAAGACCTACAGGCTTCATCTAAATATATATATATATATATATATATATTAATTAAAAAAACACATTAAACATGAGCAAACACAAGATGTTATTCAAACAAGCAGAAATTGATTAACGGCAAGTGAATGAACATGTGTATGAAATAATATGGGGATAAAAAGGTTATGAAATCCCATTGTTTCAGTTTTATCAAAAACTACAAGGTCCCCAGTAGAGCATATATCTCAGTTCTTAATCCAACAAGCGCTTCAATAAAAATCTAAGTGTAAATTGAGTCCTGCAAAAGAAAATAGCGCCAATGTTTTGTCACAGTGGATACAGAAAGTCACCTGATTCTTGATACGACAGCAGGGTTTTAAATGTATGAATAAAACCATGATAAAGCAATTACATTTTTCATTTTTTTCCCTAATTAACAGAAACCTTTTAAGTGAAAAATGAAAATGCTAAATTAAAGCTGCAAGCAGTGATGAATGGGCACTCACATTCCCATTTCAAGGTCAATTATGTAACATCAAAAAATATAAGGGTGTATATTACATTTCCACCACAGATGTTGCAAGAATGAAAAACCCAGTGATTCTTAAAGAACCGTCGCAACGCCTGCCCAAATAATGCAGGGGTGGGCACAGGTACACATTTATTTTGTATAAAAGAAAAGAGATAAAATCTGCCTCCTATTAAAAAGTAACAAAATCCTATTTTCATTGGGGGGGGTTCACTTTTTTATCTCCACTTTTTGCCAGTGGCGCCCTACATGTTTGGTGATAATCGCCCAGTGTTTTGTGCAGTCCTGTCATACAAACAGACAAAAAAAAAAAAAAAAACAACAACAAAGAAAACACAATCACATCCCCGCAAATCTCTCACAATAAATAGCTTGTCCCTTTCTAATAATGTAAACAGTCAAAGTTTTAGCTTATTAGCTCACGATAGTGTTTGCGTCATCAGGGGCAGAAAAGAAGCGAGAGAAAGCCGCTTATTTGATGACTCTTTTCGACAGAGCTTTATCTTTACTCCCGCTTGGTTCTTGCCTCCACAGTCCAAGAGGACCGCTGGAATCTACAGCCACATCCATGAGCCTGTCAGGCAGCAACCACTGGAGGAACAACAGGAAGAGGAAGTCTAGAACTGCCACAAAGGCAAAGATGGAGCCAGCCACCGGGCCGCAGTGAGTCCTCAGCCTCCGAAGGCGTCGGTCAAGGGGAAGCACCTCCTCGCCGCATACTCTGTCATACACCTGAGAGCCACAACAATTTTACTTGATAGAGCTCGGCTTGAATATACAGCGCAAACTCTAGAGTAGAACACCCTGAGGTCACACAGTTTTTTTTCTTTGGCTTTTATTAACTTACTTTAGGCTCAACAGGGTCATTAAGAGAGGAAATGACGTGAAGTAAGCAGACTCACATGGAAAGAGTCCTGCATGCTTCGTCACTTATCAAAGTTAAGGTTTTGACTGTTTGCGGTGAACTTCTTTTTACACTTGCATGGCAAGGATGTACAACAAAATTGAGATGTGGGAAGTGTACATGTTTCGTATTCCATTACATTTTTGGGTTGTTCTTTTTCGCTCTTTTTACAAGGCTAAAATGTTGCTAGTTTGGGAGGAAAAAAAGATTTCAGGGAACTCTTATTAGGCTCTCCGCTCTTGTCATTCCCCGTTAAAGTTAAGAAAGTTTCATTAGGTTAACTTAATAGTATTGCAGCATTTTCATTATTTTTCAATATTATAGCTTATTTTTTACATTTTATTGTGGGTAACTTAGTTTGTACACTTGGTAAGAATGTTAAAAAATGTGAGTCGTATCCATGCCATTTGTCACAAACTAAGCCGGGGTTGGCTTGATTTGTACTTTGCACTACTCAACACACTAATATCAACATGACAGTTAATTCAATATTACTTTCAAATAAAATGTTATTTGATAATGGATGCCTGTGTTCAACTTCTTTTTACACTTTTGACGATGTTAGAAACTGAAATAAAGGCTTCATTCATTTCACGTGTGGCTTGAATGGTAGTAATTGTTACAGTATAGTGCAAGTTTGTGTTAACCTCCAGCAATGACAGTGGAAGGATCTGCCAGACCCACCTTTTCGGTCCTTTCGGCAACGTTTCTCCAGGTATACAGGTTCCGCACCCGTGCATGAATGGAGGCGGGCGTGGAAACTGAGCCAGACCGCTGCCGCGCTATGACCGTTTCCAGCCCGGTACATAGCGACTGCACCGTAGGCTCACAAAGGGTGATCAAGTCCTCGGGTAGCACCTCGGGAATCCCACCCACACGCGTGCTGACAACCTTCGAGGAAGTAAATCAACATCATTTTACTATATATCAATTATGAAGTGACAAACATTTCTCCTTTATTTCTTGTCAGTAAATAGGATTTTACAGTGCCGTGAAAAAGTACTTGTCCAATTCTCAAATTTTCCCCATTTGTGTATCTAAAGCGGCAGTCAACGCAAACATTTTTTTTCAAGAGTATGTTCTATGCAAGCCCACTGGTTGAAACGGGGCATTCTGATAAATATTGCGTTTGTGGAATAAGTGTTAATCCACTTGTTTTTAGTCATCTCTGAGGGCGGCACTTCTTCCGATGTTTTCCTGGGTTCCTTGCAACCTCCTAGGTGGGATGTCGCTGTGCTCTTGGGGAAACGTTTGAAGTTCCGGCCACTCCCGGGAGGGTTCACCACTGTTACACGTTGTCTCAATTTGTGGATAATGGCTCTCATCGTGGTTCGCAGGAGTCCTAAAGCTTTAGAAATGGCTTTGTAACCCTTTCTAGACTAGGAGACGTCCATTACTTTATTTCTTATCTGCCGTTGAATACCTTTGGATCTGGCATTTTGTTGCAGCTTTTTGAGATCTTTTGGCTGACTTCATTCTGTCAAACTGGTTCTATTTAAAGCGGAAGTCAACCCAAGCATATTTTTTTCAAGAATATGTTCCCAGCAGGCCCACTAGTTGAAACATAGCATTCTGATTAATTTTGCATTTGTGGAATATAACTTAAGCAGCAAAATGCACTTGTTTTTAGCCATCTCTGGGGGCGGCCATTTTGTCTTCTGTCGACTGAAAATGACATCGCAACTGTTTACAACGACCAATCACAGCTGACCTGTTCTCTGAATCTGAGCTGTGATTGGTCATTGTGAGCAGTTGTGATGTCATTTTCAGTTGACAGAAGACAAAATGGCCGCCCCCAGAGATGGCTAAAAACGAGTGGATTAACACTTATTCCACAAACGCAATATTTATCAGAATGCTTTCTTTCAACTAGTGGGCCTGTTGGGAACATATTGTTGAAAAAAATATGTTTGCGTTGACTTCCGCTTTAAGTGGGTTTTTAATTGAATAGGACTGGAGGTAATCAGGCTTGGGTGTGGTCAGTTAAAATGAGCTTTCTAAAAAAAAATATGTGATCAATCAGAGTCAATTCATGATTTAACAAGGGCTAAAATTTTACGTTTACTACTTGGGTCATATTTGCCTGATATTTATATTTGTTTGATTATTTCAAACATTAGAGTGGGGAAACTATGCAAAAAAATAATTTGATGAGTGTAAATACTTTTTCACGGTACTGTGTATAGAGTGAAGGAATGCAGCGCACCTGCAGTCCACAACTGGCTCCCTCCACGATGGCCATGCAGAAAGCTTCAGTGAGTGAGGTGTTGAGGAAGATGTGACCCTGCACCAGAACTCCTCTGACATCTTTGTGCTCCAGAGGCCCCAACAGGCGCACCCTGCAGTTATAATATTTCCGTCAAACATATAAACACTTAAAACACATTACAATACATGATTAGCAGGTCTGCTGCCAGGGTTATTGCACTAATATGGACAAAAGTATTTGGACACGTCCATTGCGCTGCAGGAAGTGAAAACAAAAATCTGGAGTTGGTGCTCTGAGATTTTGAAGCATGTTGGGGGGGATTTTTCCCATCCATTTGTGTGGATGTACGGTGGCTGAGATATCAATTACTTTGCAGGTGTTGAATTTCTGGGAGAACCTCAGTTTTAAGAGGGTGATTCTGCAGTCGCTCATAGGTTTTGGGGAGATGTTGAATCAGGTGCTTTAGGCCTGAATAGGTTAATTCAAGACTTTAAAATGTAAAAATATGATTGGAACGGTTGTTTGCCTATTTGTGCCCTGCACACTAAGAACCTGTATCAAAAATGGATGCTTAATAAATGAACATACTGTTGTAGTGACAAAAAAAGGAATTGTTTTCAAATATTTGGAGAGTTACTGTGGTCTTCTAAGTTACGCATGTCATTCGGCTCCTGAAAGTGGTCTTTTGTCTGTGGATCTGTCAACCTGGCTGTTTGAAAAGTGGGAAAAGAACCAGAGCCTTCACTAGAGGTGACTGTGCAGTACCACATAGACAAACTACTTTCAGTAATCAGGTTTTATCAGTTAATGGTACTGTGGTCTGGAATGAGATTCCTATTCAAATAAGAGACTGCACCACTTTAAGCACTTTTAAAGTCAACCTAAAAAAGTGGCTGAAAAGAAACCAAATTTGTGAGCACTAATTTTAAATCAAGCCCTCTTGTTAGTATTATTATAAATGTATTTTGGGGTTTTGTTTTGTATGTCACTAATGTGTCAGTTCTATGTGCTGATTTCTTTCTGTCCTTCTCTTTATTGGTGTTGCTATTGTAATGTTACTTCTTTTGACCTGCTAGGGACTGCATATGGAAAGTAGCCATTGGCTAATTCTGGCATATTTACATGTAAATGTTCATCAATATGCACTGTCCCTTTTGAATAAATAAATTACAAATTACAAATTTCAGGTCAGGTGGGATAAAATTGGTGAATGAGAATTAAGGACATCGAAAAGTACCTGTCATGTAAATGGTATTTCTCCCTCACTTCCTCCAGCACAAGTCTCTTTGGCCCCTCTCCACCAATGAGGAAATGCAGATCTGGATGTTTGCAACAGAGCTTTGGGATGATTCCACTGAGAAGATCAATGCCTGTGAAGTTGGAAGGCCCAGGTGAAGTTTCAGCCTTGAATTGTGAATAACCATGAGAAACAAAGGCCATCAAGAGCGTACCTTTGCGGTAGACAAGGCGACTGATCACAACGATGGTGATCCTGTCGTCGTGGCGCTGAGACGGGTCGGGCGTGAAGTCGCCGTGCTCGACCGCGTTGGGAATGACGGACACGATCTCTGGATCAAGAGCGGCACGCAGCACAGTGTTCTCCTTGCTGGTGTAGGAGACGCACACGATGTGGTTGGTATCACACAGTGACACCGTCAAGAGCTTGTTGGTCAGCACGGAGCTCACGTCGGCAAAGCCAAAGAGCGAGTGGTCAGTGAACACCTGTGTAATCATACATACATCCTGTTTATACAAATCTAATTTACTACCACGTCTACTTCAGTATAACTGGATGTACACTGCATGGCTCTTTTTATTATTCTATTATTTTTAATCTATTTTCCTCTCATGTGCCCTGTGTCCATTCGGTCAAAGTCAACTTGCTGTTGACTGAAAATGACGTAAACTGCATTTTTTTGTGAAAACAATTTTGAGATTTTATTTTTAAGCCATATAGCCCAGCCCTAAATTGTTAACTACCAGCCAAGCTGCTGCTTGTTGTAAACTAAGTTGAGTTCTGATACAGTTCTCATATCTAAAATTTTAGCTCACAAATCAAAGCAAAAAAAAAAAAAAAATCGTATCTCGTAAATTTCCCAAGCCATATCAATCGTATCTCAAGACATCGCTATATAAAACAAAACTGGATGTACAGTGATAACTGAGTGAGTCTTCCTTTTCTGGGTTAGGACGTATTCTTATGCTGTAGTGCAAACTAGTTCAATGTGCACCTTAACCTCGATGGTGGTACCATCATGAACTGAGGGATCTTTGTATATGTAAATAAAAAGCCACTACTATGAGACATGCAGTGTGAATCCATCTTAAGAACCACATACCGTGTTCAGGCCCATGGTTTTAGCATGAAACAAAGCATCATGGGCCATTGCTGAGAACGAGCTGTGCGAATGCACCACGGTGATGCGCTCCCTGACAAAAACACAGCGCAGGACTGGCATGCTGTGGAAGAAGGTGGTGGTGGTGGACTGGTTGTACATCACCTGCAGAGGCAGGTAGTAGACCTTAAGGCCATTGGTCAGGTACCTGACGCCCTTCCTGTGGCCGTAGGCGTGTGTGACGATCACCACCTTGTGTCCCTTCTCGATCAGACACTGGGATAAGAGGTAAATGTGACTCTCCACTCCTCCCATGTTGGGGTAGAAGAAGTCAGACACCATGCAGATGCTGTGCTTCCTCACGGCAGTTTTGATGGCCTCTGCTGTGGGTCCAGAGCCTGCCTGAGATGCATGATTGAAAGCTGCTGCCCTTCTTCTGTGGCCCATTGTACTTGTATGACAGCAAACGTCAGCTGTTTTGACAACCAGAAATATCCTTTCATTACGTTGAACAAGATGCAGTGTAGGGATATTAGTTCGAATATTAGCAATGAGCTAACCAATCAACCTCTAAGCTACGTATACTTCATAAACGCTGATATTTTAATTAAGTCGAATAAACCTTCCTTACCGTTCTGTCTCATTTCTTCTTGACAAACTACGGAGAACTCCCTCGGTGGTGTACATTTTCCTTCACATTCGGTCGCCAGGCGCTAGCCGGTCAACTGCCCTTGTCACTTCCGGGTGCCTCTGCTCTGCTGAGAGAGCGCAGTTCAAGGCGTGGCTCATTGTGGGGTGGAACTACATGTTTGACTCCGCCCACATGAATTCTCGACATCTAAATGCCTTCTCTTTTCTGTTAAATTATTTCCTTGGCGGCTTGATGCGCAGTCTAATGACGTCGTATTTTTAAACACGTAATTTCACATTGAAAATTACAAACTATCAACTGAATGAAACCCAAATACTAACCTCAACCATACAGGGAGTGTGCCCTCTGCTAGGGACTGGGAACATGTGGTACTACATGTGGTACTACACATCCCAGTCATTTCTAAGTGGAGGACGTCTTTAAACCACAAATATTGAACCCAATGGCCAAGACACTCAGAACCAACACCACCTCCCCAATTTTCAGGGCCCCTGAACACGCTTTACAAGCTTCCGTGCTCTGCAACCCTCTATTCACCCAGAATGCCCGTCAATTGGTAGTTTCGACCACTTCCGTCTAACAGTTCATAGCTCCGCCCCGACTGACTGAGGGTTGAGTTTGTAATTGTCTATGTTCAATAAAGTGTTAAAAAGTAAGCGTCATAAAACGGCGTATTATTCATTAAAACCACCAAGGAAATAGTTTAACAAAAAATAATAATAAAAATAAAAAGGCGCTAAGAATCTGTGTGGGCGGAGTCAAATGTTTAGATCCACCCCACGATGAGCCACG
The DNA here is from genome assembly GCF_054856515.1 of Filicampus tigris. Taxonomy (NCBI): domain Eukaryota; kingdom Metazoa; phylum Chordata; class Actinopteri; order Syngnathiformes; family Syngnathidae; genus Filicampus; species Filicampus tigris. Next base: position 10,852,750 of record NC_141230.1, on the reverse strand, counting down.
CCTCGAACTGCGCGTTGCAGCCAGGGCTACTCGCTCTGCTCTGGTAACACCTATTACTGAACACGAGTCAATGCAATTAGTACTGTCTGTGTTGTATTAAAGGATGATTGATAATACTATCGACATTTCTTTACAACACATCATATATTTATGTACTTATTTTCATTTGCATAATTTTTGACCAGCCCTGTTTCCCTGAGCCCTGAGTGTGTTTTTAAATAATTGTTTTAAACCACAATTCAAAAGCAATGTCTGATTTTTATTGGTTCATCTTCATGAAAATTGTATTTATTACTTTTGTTAGATTCAAGATATTTCTATGACCACTGTGGTTTTTCTTTCATTAACAGAGGGTACCAATAATTTTGCTGACGTGTGTATATAGTACATTTAGATACAAATCTATGAATTCACTTTATGGGGTTGATTGTCTCTCTTTTTGACTTGTGTTGTTAGAAAAAAAGTAGCAAGCCTATTTTCACTAAGGGGGGGGGGGGGGGGGGTAGATACGGACGGTACCAAAAGTAGGGGTTACAAGTAAAAAGTAGTAAAATAGTAAAAGTACACTGACTACTACAATAAAGTACAGACCTGAATATCTGCTTTAGTACGGTCAAAAGCTATTTATAGTGTACCTCTCAACCATACTGTACAGTACGAGCCGCAGACTTGCATCCTCCCGCCCCCATCCAAACACATCCGTCACTACAGAGGAAGGAAAACAGGGAGGAGGGATCACCGGGATCAGGGATCGCTTATCCGCCACGTCCGTGTCAAGCCAAACGCGCGATTTATTCCAATAACAAGCCACCATCTCACAGGGACCTCGCCAAGAGGACGTTTTGCTTGTACTGGATACGGGTAGGACGACATGGGGGGACACAAGGCGTTTGTGCTCTTACTTGCGGCGACCTTGACGCTCTCATCCGAGGTGAGTAGGAGTAGAACCGAGGAAGCCCACCACCACCTCACAACCACCATCACATTCCCACCAGCCTGTGGCCGAGTGTCAGTGCTCCTTTTCCGGGTTGCTTTGTCTGCAGGTTACGGTGCCATTTCGTTTTCATGTCAAAATGAATATAACGCGAGACGAGATTAGGGTTCTATATTATACTTTTACCGTAACAGCATTACTTCTTAAAATGAAATTTAACCATGGCCTTGTAACATCTAACCTACTATTATGTTCCTCAAATGACTATGAACATAGCGTGTGGAGATGCGCAATCTGCACTGTTTTGAGCACACAAATTTTCCGCATAGATTAGCATCTGCTAAAATTGCAAGGCTACCAAGGCCTAAAGCCCAACTCCGGTGAAATTGATGATTAAAAATACACGTTTTTATATTTTGGAATAAATTCGCACATTGGGTGCTTGTTCGCTCTCCAATTTGTTTTGGGCTTTAAATGGCCAGTAAGCTTTGCGTAGAAAATGACGTTTATGAAGTTATCGCTTGTTAGCATTTTTGGCTAATTGTTGCACCACGCAAAGGCCACAGGTCATGTCTAACAAAACAAAAGAAAAGCCTCTCGATGTGGTAATAACTCGCCTTGCCACACGAAAACTATAAATACCACGTTATTGTTGGCACCATTTCAATCATCTGTCAGAAGCCATTTAGGCTTACTTGGAACGCTGTGCAGTTATGACACAAGCAAGATGGCGCCTCCCGTTTGCGGCTTTTGGCTACGGCCCAGGGAATCAAATACACTAACTACGGTCCTCCTGAAAACACGGGGACGGGGCCAATGTCCACAAATTTGACACACTTAACACATTACTTTCAAATTATTAAGAATGTTATATGTATCATGGTCATTTTTTGTTGGGCTGTTTATTTAGTGCAACCTTTTAATGAAAGCTGTATCAATTACCTGAATCTAATTATTTCCAGATTTAATTTCATAATCTCTTAATTATTGTTGTTGTAGTTTGGAGTGCCGTAGAACTGCTCTGCATCATAACAGGTGTTTCGTTATTCATTATTACCTTATTTAGCTTTGTGAAAAAGTCAACAAAGGTTGTCATTGTGATGCAGTGCAGCGCTCTAAGATTTGGAAAATCCTTGTAGGCTACGTGTGTACTAGGCCTTATTCAAAAGTTTGAATATTTTCATCCATTCAGCCGTTTTACACATATGTTGTATGTCCAATTTTGTCATTAAAAAAATTGCACATTAATGGGATGTCTGTAACGCAGAAACCGCATTAACGTAAACATTTTAAAAATGGAAAAATGGCCTTTTGGGGTGTAATGTGGAGAAATATGCTTTTCAGTATTAACTTACCGGTAGTCGTTTGCCTCCTTGTTTTCATCCAGTTCACTCAACTGTGAAGGCTCTCAAAAAAGAACTGTTAGTTTGGGGTCATGCTTGCAGTATTTTTTTGTCCGCTATGTTGCCAGGTGAGAACGGGTGGGATATTGTATTCAGACACATGCGTCGACCTCCCTTCCTTGGGCCACGTGTGGAAAATGATCTATTGTCTGGCTGAGTGGTCCATTTATCTCTGTTCCAACAGGGATCCAATTTCAAAACTTCTTATTTACTTACTTTTGTTTAAGAGAACAAAAAGCCATTTTTGCTTCACTGGTTAGGTATATAGTAATAAATTGCATAGCTTCCTATTTTTTCACCTGTCACATCCAGAAGTTTCCTGCTATTGTGTCCCCACTTCCAAAATGAAACTGCCGGTCTCTTCTGACCTCCGTTTTTAAAGGGAGCTTGAAATTGGGAATCTGAATATATTTATTTACCAGTAGTGAATGCACCACACTGTAAAACAGTTAAGGAAAATCATAATTATGTATGTAGAGCAACCTGTGGATGAAATAGTGAAGCTTGTAGTCTCAGCGGCCAAAATGCATGCAAGTACGGTGATCAAGGCAGCCGCTTAAATAAAAATATCCACACTCTCCAATTTATAGACAATGTGATTTAAAACAACACTTAACAAAATTCATAATTATATTTTTTGGCCTCCCACTGGATGAAGTATAGAAGCGTGTAGTCTTAGTGGCCAAAATACATCCAAGTACAAAGTGTCAGTGGGCAAATGAGGCAGCCACTTAAAAAAAAAAAATATCCACACTCTCTGCTCCCCTGTATATACAGTAGATATTGTGATTTAAAACAATACTTAACCGAATTTCTAATTGTATATACAGTAGATTATAGGCCTCGATGTGGATGAAATAGTGAAGCCATTGGCCAAAATGCATGCGACTACGTAGCGCACAATGAGCGTTGAATGGAGGCCATGGAATGTACACAGCGGGGGTAAAAACGGCAAAAAGATGACAATTTGATCAGTTTAAGTTCATGACATTAGAGTTGATTAAATTCTAACTATTTAAATGTTAGATATTTAAGAAAAAAAGCAAGAACGTGTTGATTTCAGCACATTTATCGGTATTAATGTATTGAACATTACATTTGTACTGGCTCGGTCGGGCTACCATCAGTGAACCGCGGGTGACCCGACGCAGTCACGCTGTGGCCCGGGCCATGAGGCCGCCGTTAATGTCGTACCCTGTCGTGTCAGCAGGATGAACCAAGAGTCATATTCTATACACAATACCTAAGAGAGAGACAAAAGCCTGGCATGGTTTGCATCATTCATTCCAGGCAGATCGATCACTTTCACATTCTATGCCATCAACTCAATATATAGAATTTAAGTTGAAATACAATAAATCAATAAGAAATACAACAAATGTGACATATTCTACCCTGTGAATAATGCTTAGCTTTGTGCATACAGGGCTTAAAGGGATACAATTTAGTATTTCTCCAGGATTATGGTTAAAGCTTATAGTTATGACTTAAATGCACAATGTTCTAGCGCAATGTTGTTTTTACCCTTGCATTTTAATCGCCATCCCTTATAGTGCAGATGTCAATTTCCTTTCCATTGAGCATGAGGGAAACTAATGATCAGTTATCCATTTTCGATGGTAACTGTTGTTATTTATTATTATGAAATATTATAGTGGCATCTCAAAACTCAAAAAACACCGCAGACGTGGGCCAGTGATTGATGTTGTATTGAGAATAATGCTTCCTGGACTTCTTGAACTTAGTTCGCTAGTTCTTTGAGCTACTTTAGACCCCAAAGTCATTCAGCCTCTGCTTGTTGTGCACAACCTCTATGATTTCAAGACATGATTAATCAACGTTAAACTCCGCACAATCAACTGAATCCTTAAAGCGGAAGTCAACCCAAACATATTGTTTTCAAGAATGTGATCAATGCAGGCCCACTAGTTGAAACATGGCATTCTGATTAATTATACATTTCTGGAATATGAGTTCAGCAGCAAAATCCACCCGATTTTAGCCATCTCAGGGGCCGGCCATTTTGTCACTTCTGTTGACTGAAAATGACACCACAGATGGTCAGAGTTCAGAAAACGACCAATCATGATTCAATGTCAGAAAACAGATGAGCTGTGATTGGTCGTTAGCTAAGCCCTGAGCAGTTGTGACGTCATTTTCACTCGACAGATGTGACAAAATGGCCCGCCCCAGAGATGGCTAAAAACGGGTGGATTAACTCTTATTGCACAAACACAATATTTATCAGAGTGCCTTGTTTCAAATAGAACATATTCTTGAAAAAAATGTTTGAGTTGACTTCATCTTTAAATGACCAAGTAATCAATAATGATGGACTCCCCTGCTGGCATGAGACTGAATAGCGTTGCCCTCTATGTTTATCCAGATACCTGCCGATGACTCAGTGGGTTTGCTGACTGAGCCACAGGTGGCCATGTTCTGCGGCAAGCTCAACATGCACATCAACGTCCAGAGTGGCAACTGGGAGTCAGACCCTTCAGGCTCCAAGAGCTGCATAAGCACCAAAGAGGGTATCCTGAATTACTGCCAAGAGGTAGGGTGGAGTGGAAAGACGGTAAGCAGGTGCCAAGGCAGGAAATGTTGTGAGAATAGTTTTTTTTTTTTTTCTCTAGGTGTATCCAGAACTTCAGATCACAAATGTTGTGGAGGCCAACCAGCCCGTCAGCATCCAAAACTGGTGCAAAAAAGGCCGCAAGCAGTGCCGCAGTCACAATCACATCGTGGTGCCCTACCGCTGCTTGGGTATTCCCCCTGAATGCTGCCAGTGTATGCAAATGAGTTTGTTTAATCTGCCACTAAATTTAAAAAAAATGTGTTTCCAGTCGGGGAGTTTGTGAGCGATGCCTTGCTGGTTCCTGACAAGTGTAAGTTCTTGCACAAGGAGTATATGGACCAGTGTGAGAGCCATCTGCACTGGCACGCTGTGGCCAAAGAGGTGCGTCACTGTTTGAGTCCCCCATGGTGAATCTTATGCTCCATTTCTTTTGCCGTCTGGTCCCTTTCAAGATGCAGATTCAAACGCTTTTTTTTTTTTTTCAAATCACAGGTTCCGAAAAGACTTCATGAATGAAAATTATATGTTAATCGCGTTTTTTTGGGGATCCTTAAAAAGTGTTAAAAGGCAATGAATCTAAAAACAAGGCCTTTATTGGCATCAAGATTTCGTAAAGCTCACCATGGTCCAAAGTATGCTCATTGAGTTTGTGTGAATACTCAGATGCTTGGAAAATTTGAGGGAACATTGGTCCCTAGAATTAACCCGCAAAAAAACAGAAAATAAAATAAAAGTGCTCCACAAAATTGGAAAGTTGCTCCTCAAATGAAGTTATTGATTCGCAAAACTGCTTCGCAAAGGTTTTTTTGTTGTTGTTTATTTTTAGCCTTGCAAATGAATTAATAAAAACTTCAGAGTGATTAAAATCCACAAAAAAATCACGAATAATGTTCTGAACCCCCCAAAAATCCTCAATGGACAAAGTAATATTTTAGTAGGTAGTATTTCAAAATCCAAGGTAGTATCAGAGCCATAATTCTGTTAGGCAGGGCACCACCTGTGTATGAATGAATGTTGAAAATGCGGGACAAAAGTGTGAAGTTTGACTATCACTCAGGCTTTCCGCCTTGTTGTGTTGAAAACATTTTTGCAAACATCCACTGTTGCTGCGAATAATCTGATTACAGGATGCTGTGTTTACTGTGTTGGTTGGTTAAAGCCCAGATCTTCTGTTATGGCTCCGATTACTAAGGACTACCCATTTGGACAGTAGTTCTCATTACGCCAAGTCACGATTTTTCATTTTTCATCCATCAGTCCTGCGGAGACCGTGCCACCAATCTCCATGACTACGGGCTGCTGATGCCGTGCGGCATTGACCTTTACCGAGGGGTGGAGTTTGTGTGCTGCCCCATCGAAGCTGAGCAGGAGTCCGATAGCGCAGGGCTCGATGACGAAGAGTCGGACGTCTGGTGGGGTGGAGCTGAGGCTGAGAACAATGATAACAGGTATCCATCTTTCTTTTTGGGTTGTTCATGAACTCGCTTGACAATTTCACAAATTCATGACGAAGGCAAACGCACATTTTTGGAAATAATGACAAAATGTGGATTGGTTGCTGAATTTGGTTTGTGCCTCATTAAAAATGACTACAGTCGACAACCAATCGGTTATCAAATGAATTGATATTTTTGAGACTCTCAACGGTAAATATTCTCTGATTTTTGTAGCCCTCCGTAAAAGACTGATTTTCTTTGTGTTGAATCAAAATAAAACACGTGCAAACATTCCATTTTACTTTGGAAAACAATGATCTACATTTTTGCTGATTTTTCTGACAGATGGTAGACCAAACCAGAAACTGCATAATAATAATTTTATGTTTCTGCATTTTCTGCACTTCCAATTTGAAATAATGTCCTGTTTTTGACTAAGGAGATTACATTAAAACATGCTTTATTACAATCTGATTCATCAAATTTAAAATAATCTTTAGTTGCAGCCCTATTATCAAATGAATCGATAGTTATTTTGTTAATCGATTTTTTTTTTTTTTTTAAGAGTTCCCAAATCCTCTGAATTTCAGCCTCTCTGAGTACATGTTCTCGGATTTCTGTAGTCCTCCATGAAAGCAGACAGATTATCTTTGTGTTGAATCAAAATAAAACATTTGCATATGTTTTTACTCTGGGATCAAAATGCGCTGAATTGTTATCATTTCCCACCTCTGGTAACCGCTGAGTACATACAACAAATTTGATTGACATACCCCATCAATTGATTTTGTCAATAAAATGTTTCAATTGTAAAGAGAATTTGCGGAATATCAACGTTCATATGTGCACTGGCCAAAATATGTGAACAATGTTCCTACCCCCAGCATGGCACAGCAGGCGGACACGGAGCCACCTGCCGCTGAGGAGGAGGAGGAGGAGGAGGAGGATGATGAGGAAGATGATGAAGAGGCTGACCCTTTTGAAAGGGACGAGAATGACTATGAAGAAATTGATGAGGAGGAAGACGACGACATCACCAACGAGCGGGATAGCGACGAACGCAACGCTAACGTCGCCATGACAACCACCACCACCACCGAATCCATTGAGGAGGTCGTCCGAGGTAACAAATAAACAGTTGTCTTGTTTTTATTCATATTTGTGTTCATTTTGGATGATTATTTTCTACGTTGCTTTATTTATTTTTTTGTTTTTGTGTCGCCATCTCCGTGTGTACGCGCCTCAGCCGCTTGTTGGGCACGCGCCGACTCGGGCCCGTGTCACGACATGCTGGAGCGCTGGTACTTCATGCCTGAAAAGGCCCGCTGCGCCCCCTTCCTGTTTGGGGGCTGCGGGGGCAACAGGAATAACTTTGATTCCGAGGAATACTGCCTAGCTGTCTGCAGCAGCTCGTGTAAGTTCCAGGACGGAAAAGCGGCCCAAACCGGGGTTGTCGTCAACTCTCCGACGCCTGACTGCTCTAACTCGCTCTCTTAAGTACTCACATTTTCCTTTCAGTCTTGACCAGTCTGAGAGGACTGACAGGGAGATTTCATTTGTGATGAATTTTGTAGGCTAAAATAATTTTATTATATTGTGAACAATTGTGGGTTTCATGTTTTTATTGTTTAATTTGAATTCAAGAGTACTAAAAAGGCTTAAAATATCAAATGTCCCTGTATAAACGTTGACAGCCCTAAATGTCTAAATGTCGATTTTCATTCATTTCATTTGCAAACTGCCAGGCCCACATCGGATATGGTTGAAAACTCTTTGAATTAAAAATGAAAATTTCACATCTTCCGACACTGCTAATTTAACATAAATGCCAACTATTATTGACAAGGATATACTACAAAAGTGTATTGGTGCCACATACTGACCGCCCCCAAAAAAAAAGTTCAACATCCCATTTCAACATGATAAGCTACGACGTTGAAACGTGTTAAGTTTGGCGTCCGCATTCATCATGACAAAACAAAGCAATTACTTTCAGTTCAGGTCACTGGCGTAGGTATGTTTGCCTTCTTTCAAATCTTTAATCATTTTAAACACGTGGTCTTATTTTTCTATACAGTATTAGAGCTTTTATGTAGCTAGTATGTCTGATTTATAAGGCATGAAAACTGAACCGGAAGTCAAACTTGTCACGTTTTAACGTGGTAACGTATCTTGTTAAAATGTGAAAATTAATCACGTTATAATATTATGATAGTGATTTTTTTTTTTTTCTGATGTGGCAACAATTCGCTTCCGTAATACACTGTGTACATTCTACTAACTGGACTTCATGTTATCATTTTTACAAAATATTTTATTGCTATTATTTTATAATATTTATTCAAAGTTGACTTTTTTTCTATATCATGGAATCATCTATATCATTTCTTTCTTTTGTATTTGGTTTTTATTATTATTTTTGTTCCTTCCATCCTTGCCATAAAAATAATCCAAACTAATTGAATCATAATAATGACAGCTCAAACCAAACCCACTCTAGTCATTGAAACAAAAATCTCCTTGGTACAGTTATAAACTGTAGTAGGAGAGATGTTGAAGTACCGTAGCTCCCTTTTTGCACAACAGTCCCACTAATCTGATAATCACCTCCAGATCACGCGTGGACTCATCTCATTCGTCTTATTGTGTTCTAAGCGGTCAGTCACACTAACTGATACTTAACCCCAGCATGTGAACCAGCGAGCGCTTAAAAGCTGGAACATACTGCTGCACGTGCTCGCATGTCTTGCTGCAGCAGTGCCTCGACTTAGGATGTTGTCATGTCATGTCATTAGTGAGCAGCTAACTGTTTGCACCTGTGTGTGTGTGTGAGGGTGGTGGGGCGGGGGTCATTTTAGTGCGATGTTAGCGAAGCAGCTTCTGTCTTTATCATGACTCGGCACTTCTCGTCTTTATCTCCAGGCTCCCACGTCCCGGCATAAGCGCATTTTGCACTGGGACACCCCCCCCCCCCCTTCATTCCATAATAACACGTTTTCTTGTATACTGGTGTGTGTACAGCGTCCCTTGTTTCTAACCTGCTACCCTATTTCCTTGAATAGTGGCCTCCTTCTAATAGACACCATACCTAAATGAACGCCTCATCTCAAAATGGATGTATCACTTTTTCTTTTCAGTAAAGAAATGAACATATTGTGCCACTCGTATTCTGTAATAAACCATTGCAGTATAAGTAGGTTTCCACCAAGATAGGTAGTTTACTTAAACAGGAAGTCAACGCAAACATATTTTTTTCCAACATATTTTTTTCAAGAATATGTTCTATGCAAGCCCATTAGTTGAAACAGGGCATTCTGATAAATATTGCGTTTGTGGAATAAGTGTTAATCCACTCGTTTTTAGCCATCTCCGGGGGCGGCCATTTTGTCTTCTGTTGACTGAAAATGACATCACAACTGCTCACAACAACCAATCACGGCTCAGATTCAGCAAACAGGTCAGCTGTGATTGGTTGTTGTGAGCAGTTGTGATGTCATTTTCAGTCGACAGAATACAAAATGGCCGCCCCCAGAGATGGCTAAAAACAAGTGGATTCACTCTTATTCCACAAACACAAGATTTATCAGAATGCCATGTTTCAACTAGTGGGCCTGCTGGGAGCATATTCTTTTAAAAAAATGTTATATTTGCATATTTTTTTTTTTTTTTTTTCAAGAATATGTTCTCAGTAAGCCCACTAGTTGAAATGATTTAATATTGCACAATAATAGTGATTTTATTTGGCATAAGAAAGAAGTCAAATTGAATCTATTTGAAGAGAGCACTGCATATTCTGGATCAAATTATTATACAAAAAGAAACTGATGCCTCATTTCAAAGAAATGCCTGGTCCTCTGCATTTGAGTAAATTAAAAACTCTGGCCACTGAGGAAATACGGTGTTTGTTTTTGTTTTAACAGTGCTTGTTTTAAATGTACGTGAGCCTGCGTTCTAGCGGCATGAGGATCATTCTTACTATTTTTTCCCCTCAACTTTTCCGTCAACTCCCTTGCACGTCGCTCTATATTTGATCTCTGCCATCATTGTCCTTCCTCGTCCTTCTAGTGCCCACCATGGCGCCCAGCCCCCCAGACGCCGTGGACCAATACCTGGAAACCCCCGGCGACGACAATGAGCATGGCGACTTCCAGAGGGCGAAGGAAAGCCTGGAGGCCAAGCACAGGGAAAAGCTGTCCCAGGTGTGTGCTGTGATGCTTTGATTGCGGCCTATCGTGCATTGGGCGTACACGCAATGACGGGCTCTTGATCCTCAGGTGATGAAGGAATGGGAGGAGGCTGAGCGGAAGGCCAAGAATCTCCCGCGTGCTGATAAGAAAGCTGTCATTCAGGTAATTGTGCAACATTGCAAGAATTAGAGAGCCATTTTGAGACATCACGCAGGGTTTTTCCTGACTCAAATTAAGGCTCAGGTGGTACCATTCTGATCACTGCCCGGAGAAAGAAATGACCTGGATGAAAGAGAATATCCACTAGCAAATATCCACTTTTTTTTCTCTGCCATTGCAGTTAAAAAGCACACCCGACAGTTTTCATAATATTACCCTAACCCTAACCCATCCCCCCCCCCACCTCTCACCCGCCGCCTCCCGCCCGTGTGCCGCCAACCCGCGCGAGAGTCTTTCGAGCCCGACGCGGCATATGTCCCAACGACAGTAAAAACCTTGCAGTAGGTCCAAAAGTATTGGGACACTTTGCGATTATACCTACAGGAAGTGAAAAGAGGTTGTTGTTGGTTTTTTTTCCCCCTTTCATGGACCGCTCTCTCGCTAGATTCTCATAAGGATGTTTCTGCATGTGTGTGCACTTGCAGCACTTCCAGGAGAAGGTGGAGGCCCTGGAGCAGGAGGCCGCCGGGGAGAGGCAGCAGCTGGTGGAAACCCACATGGCCCGCGTAGAGGCTTTGCTCAACAGCCGCCGACGCATGGCCCTGGAAAACTACCTCGGCGCACTGCAGGCCAACCCTCCACGGGTACACAAACACTGTTTCCCATTAAACAGCACTCCAAACTGAAACCTTAATAATAACACAATGGTTCTGTTATGGCTCATGTTCAAAAATGCATTTAAAGAGGAAGTCAACCGGAACATGTTTTTTGTTTTTTTCTAGAATATGTTCTATGCAGGCCCACTTGTTGAAACAGGGCAATATTGCGTTATGGAATTTAGCAAAATCCATCCCTTTTTAGCCATCTCCTCAGGGGGGGCGGCCATTTTGTCACTTCTGTCGACTGGAAATGACATCACAACCGCTCAGGGCTCAGGTAATCACCAATCCCAGTTCACCTGTTTTCTTAAGCTGAGCCATGATTGGTGGTTACCTGAGCCCTGAGCAACTGTGATGTCATTGTCAGTCGACAGAAGTGGCAAAATGGCCGCCCCCCCCTGAGATGGCTAAAAACAGGTGGATTTTGCTGCTTAACTCATAATCCACAAACGCAATATTCACCAGAAGGCCGTGTTTCAACTAGTGAACCTGCATAGAACATATTCTTTAAAAACAAAAAAATGTTTGGGTTAACCCCCCCATTAAGTATTTAAATTGCGTCCTTCGATGTAATATTGCCACATTTAATATTCCCTCACCAGCCTCGTCAAGTCCTGAGTCTGCTGAAGAAATACGTTCGGGCCGAGCAGAAGGACCGCCAGCACACAGTCAAACATTACGAGCACGTCCGAACCGTCGACCCGAAGAAGGCGGCACAGATCCGGCCTCAGGTACGCCGCCTGATACCCGGTCGACATGTAAATGACAAGAGAGTATCTGAAAATGATCAGAGGTGGGTAGAGTAGTCAAAAACTGGACTCAGGTAAGAGTACTGTTACTTTAGAGCAGGGGTGTCAAACTCATTTTTGTCACGAGCCGCATTGTTTTTATGGTTTCCTTCCGAGTGCCGTTAATGACTGCAAACCCTGCAAATGTACGACCCCCTTGTTCTACGTAAACGCAAATTGATGAATATCTAGTTTTGAAATCAGAGGCTAGTTACAACCGTGTATTCAAATATTATTATATTTATTTTAAAAGGGGGGATTGGTAACAAAAAATGCTTGCAATAGCGCAACATTTTCAAAGTGAAGGCAATTTGCAGTTTTTTTATTTTGGCAAGAAACATGAAGTCAATGCGATCTTCTGACTGCGAGTCGCACGGCGTTCTTTCACTAGATAATAAGGCAAGAATGTCAGTAAGCGCTCACTGTCTCCTTCCTTCAGGTTTTGACACACCTGCGCGTGATTGATGAAAGGATGAACCAGTCGCTGGGTTTGCTCTACAAGGTGCCCAACGTGGCCGACGAGATCCACAGCCAAGTCTGTAAGTTATCCACGTTTCAATTCTTCGATACAAGTGTCAATTATGTCTCGCTCAGTTTCTGTCTTTTGTTCCGCTAGCCATCATTGTGCAGCGGGTTCAGTCCGAGCTTTCTCAACAAGTATCTTCCTTGCAGAGTGACAACAGGGTGAGTCGGGTCGTACGCTCACACTTTCCCACACATGCTGAATAAATACAGGATCAACATCGAGAGGCGACTCGGCACGCGTGAGCAGATGTTAACAAGGTCCTCTGTCTCCGTAACCAGGTGGACGGCAGAATGAGTTACGGCAACGACGCCCTCGTGCCCGACCAGGCGTACAGCTCGGCTCCGATGGATCCCGGCCTCGACGGGCTGGGCTTCATCCACCCTGAGAGCTTCAACCAGCCGAACACTGAAAACCACGGTAACACGCGTGCTTACTTTATAGGGGTGTAACAACGAATCGGAAATCAATTTAAAATGGGTAAATCGGGTTGAATCGACTAATCAATTCGAGAACTTGATTAATCGAGCACATTTTGAATGTGTAGATCAAATTATGCGCCCAAAATCATTGCATATTGTGTTTGTGGTTGGCTGCCGAACCACACTAGTGCACCGAGACAAGCATGGTAGCAATTTTTTACGAATCGAAAATCGGGAACTGAAAATCGAGTCGACGCTTGAGTGAATCGTTACATCCCTATTACTTTATATACAATATATTCACTGACTACTACGACCTAATGACAGATTTACGTAAAAGCGCCCAAGATATGAGAAACAAATATCTCAAATATCTTGCGTTTCTTCGCAGTTGAACCTGTTGATGCCCGCCCACTTCCAGATAGAGGACTACCCACACGGCCTGGTATGTGCTTCTGGTCACAGGCTGCATATAATACATCCTTTACAAAGATAATAATGCTCACTTTTGATTGATTGACAGGAGGAGAAGTTGAACAACTGTCCTGCACTATGCATTTTTTGATTGACTTGCAAGTAGTTCATATGCAAAAAAGACGCAGAGATAGATTTCTACCACGACAGCATTTGCGTTTGCAAGGGAGCTGTGCTTAAAAAAAATATATAAATAAATCTTCCCTGAGGTGTTATGCTTGTTGTGTTATTTGGACTGCGGTGTCAGCGGGCCAGCTCGCTTGTCAGCTTGTGGAGTGGCCGCGGGGCCGTCCATTTCTCCACCGCTTCACTCTGTGCCCGCCGGCACGGGGGTCCGCAAAATAGAGACAATTAGGGGAAAGTTAATTAACTGCTTATTAAACACAGCCGCACACATTATTCAAATTGTGGCTCGCACAACACACGTGAGTCTCATTTATTCACCATTTCCAAGACAGATTTCATAAACTTTTTTTTTTTTATTAGTTTTTTTTAATCATTCCAATTTGGCTGGCTTGGTAACAACACTGTTCTCTTTGGTGTGTTGAATTAAATTTTTAAGGCCCCCCCCCCCACTTTATGGGGTCTTTAATTTGTTTTGCTCGGTCACATGTAGACAAAATATGAGAAACACCTCTCAGTATTATACCGTGTGCATAATAAGTCTTTTGTAAAGGCTGAATGATTTGTCATGCATGCTTTATAATGTCTGCGCGTTTTTTAAAATATTTTTTAATTTTTTTTTTTTTTTATATATATAAAGTGTCTGCCCTGAAGCCAGAAGAGATGCCCCAAGTGCGTATGGAGACTGAGGAGAGGCAAAGTGCAGGTTATGAAGTCCACCATCAAAAACTGGTAATGAAAACCACCCACCTTGGAGTTGTATTGGACTGGTCGGCGCTTAGGGTTCCGCCACTAAACCCGCACCCCCACTCCATTGCGGATTAGGTGCCGCTATAAATGACCGCTATTGCGCATAAAATCTGCATTGTGCCGCGATCCGTCGATACTGCGACGCCACTACCGCTTCCGCCTTTCTAATGGCGCCGACACCTTTTCAATGGCAGGTCTTTTTTGCCGAGGACGTGGGCTCCAACAAAGGCGCCATCATCGGGCTGATGGTGGGAGGTGTTGTCATAGCGACCGTCATCGTCATTACCCTAGTGATGCTGAGGAAGAAGCAATACACTTCTATCCACCACGGCGTCATCGAGGTAAAGGAGCGATTTCCAATTTTTCTCAACTAGCGCTGCAGCGTCTGCTCTGATAATGGACTTCATTGCATTTAATTGTGTGTTGTTGTTGTTGTGTTTTGTTTTTTCTTTAAGTTAAGAATTTAATACATACTCTAATAACGGTGCCGTACTCTCTGCAGATGAGTGAGTGATTAAAGCCGCTCCTGAGCATTTTATGAGGAAATTAGTCCACCTGCGTTAACATGATATTCATATATTTGAAGTCCCTGAAATAGGGCTGAGCGATTAAGGAAGATAATGTAGTTGCGATGTTTTTTGCTAATGTATGCAATAAAAATTCATCTGTATTACCAGAAACGATATCAGATTTCTGATACACACATGTATTGGTCTCATGTGTTAGGTTTACACTAAAATAATGTCAAATGAAAGATGGATTAATATGAAAAGCAGTTTATCTCCTTCAATTAAAGTTGTTAATATATGAAACACTCGGACCCGCCCGCAGGCTTCTACGCATTCACAACAACTTCTCAAAATTCTAGCAAACTACTGTGGCATAAAAAGGAGTCCGAGTCATAAATCAAATTGCAACAAGAATGCAAACAAATCTGTGGCTTTCTCACTCCAACGTTTCAAGTTTCGTGAAACAATGATACGTGAACATGTCGTTGATAACACTTCAGGAGAAGTCAACCCAAACATATTTTTTTTCAAGCATATGTTCCCAGCGGGCCCACGAGTTGAAACACGGCATTCTTTTCGGAATATAAGTTAAGCAGCAAAATGCATTCGTTTTTAGCCATCTCTGGGGGCGGCCATTTTGTCTTCTGTCGACGGCTGACCTGTTTTCTGAATCTGAGCCGTGATTGGTCGTTGTGAGCAGTTGTGATGTCATTTTCAGTCGCGAGAAGACAAAATGGCCGCCCCCGGAGATGGCTAAAAACGAGTGGGTTAACACTTATTCCACAAACGCAATATTCATCAGAATGCCGTGTTTCAGCTAGTGGGCTTGCATAGAACATATTTTTGAAAAAGAAAAAGCTTGCGTTGACTTCCCCAGTAAGAACAGACCACGCCGAGACATTAAATAAATAAATTATGGGTGTGCATCTCTCCAATAAAAGACGATTCTATACAATTCAAGGACAGTTCATTTTAAAGAAGAGTAATTTGATTCAGTGGGATTGTGATTTGATTCGATATGGTACGGCTGAGTTTGAGAGTGTATATGATGCAATGAGTTTCTCGTTGTCGTTTTACAAGATGAATGATCTTGTCAGTACGGCAAGTGTGTCACTTCCTTCAAAGATATATCTTGACGATTCTCTACAGGTCTGGATATATTTTGAAGTGGAAAGATTCGGTTTTATTCGATGGATTCACATCTTTTAAAAAGCCAATTTTCCAATTCAAATCTGTTTTTGTTACACCCCTAATACATATGTATTTTAAAAAATAAAGCCTATCAACTGATTTTGTTTGTTTTCCAAATTGCAGCCTTTGAGATTTCGAAAAATGGCTTTCTACTACATTGCAATTGTCAATTTGAATTCAAATGAGGCTTCAAAATTGTGGCAGTCAAGTCGGACTTTTAAGAGTTCCTTGTTGTGTTTGGTGCTCAGGTGGATGCAGCGGTGACGCCCGAGGAGCGTCATCTGGCCAAGATGCAGCAGAACGGCTACGAGAATCCCACCTACAAATTCTTTGAGCAGATCCACAACTAAAAAGACAACCCTCTCGCTCCCCCCACTCACAGGCGCTGTTCCACTCTCTGCTCCCATTTGACATTTGGGGAAAAAAAAAAAAGGAGAAAAAAAACAAAAACGATCGCGCTCATTTTAAAGGCTGAATATTTTTGGTTTGGGCCAAAGGCAGCAGACGTGGAGCGAAGCCTGGTGAAACCCCCTCAATTGCACAAAGTAACACTAACGGAGTGAGACAAGGGTACCCTGTGTCGCCTGCACATTTAAGCTAATCACACGATACCCCTTCGCAGTGTTTGTACTCAACGAACTTGTCGACTGACTATAGCTATACACTATATACAGTACATATATATGAATATTATTATTATCATCATCGCAACACTGTGCTACCCAGCTATTTAAACCATCCAGCTCAAAACATTTCAGGTATGTTTCAAGAATCAAAATTTGATTTGAATTTTTGTGTGTAATATATGAAGGAGATTAGCTGTACGTCTATGTAATGCATGGCCACATCGACGGATGCAATCCAACTGTGTCCGGCTCGTTGACTTTTTAGATATTTTAGCGGGATTGTACATTTCTGGTGTCTTCTTTGTGATCTTGTGCGATATGAAGAAGAAGAAGAAGAACAAAAATTCAGAATGCTTCAACATTTTTTAAGATCATCTCCATGCTTCTATTGTTGTGTTAGCTGCATGGGCAAAAAATAAATAAATAAAAGTAATTTAAAAAAACTCAAATACTTATTATATGTAATATATGAAGAGTAATAGTATCCGAAAGGAAGATGATCGTGTTACTGTTTGCGTTTTATGCACTCTGTCTTTTTTCATTTTGGGGAACGTCTGATTATCACCAAGTACAGTGGAACCTTCCAAGTGGAACAAACTTTATGGAAATGGAAACGACTAACAATGTGTTTTGCTTTGTTTTTAGCTTTTTGTGCAAAGGATACTAGTGAGAGGAAAGGGACTAACTGCTCAGTACAATATGGGCAATAGAAGTTCTTCAATATCAGTAAATACACGACACTCCCTTCTCCATTACCGTCAGATGAAGTATTTATATATTACACATGTTTGATACGGAACTAGATTAATTCATGTCACATTATGTCCAAAAGGAAAATGGCTTTGTCATGAGAAAAGCTCTGAAGTTAACCAGTGTGAATGTGTTTCTGTTCACGGGGTTCCACTGTATTAGCCCCCAATGCAGACTTTATTTATTGGACCTTTCAACAGATCCACTAGAATGGAGCTGGAGGCTAATATCCAAATCATTCCTGTTGAATCATTCCGTAATTGATTGTAAATCACATATTTGGGCAAACTAGGCCTGTGTTCTGTGCCCAATCATTCCCTCCCCCATCCCCCCAGTTTTAATCGTAACAGATTAGTATTTGGGATATTAACGATTAGGTTTTTGTTTTGTTTTTTAATTCCACTCCATGATACCGGCCCGCCATTTGTTTCTTCATTGCAACTGTGTGTCCTGTCCACCGTTTGGTAGATCTGTAGTCGACACATTCACATCTTGTACCTTCAACCCATCGCTCCTTAACATCAACATATCATATCCCAACACGGACATGTGATCTGAAGCTTTTGTTCAGGAGAATGTTTCAAAATAAGTACCGGTATGTGTTTTGTAGTTACATGAACCATTTGCTTAACAGTTTCTACTGCCACCATACCATGAATAAAATTTTGAATGTACATGTACAATTGCCCGTCTCTTGATTGCCGTAAGCGATGGTCCACGTACACAAATGCTCAACGTAACAATGCTGTCAATTTATATATCGGTAGCACTTTTCCCAATTAAGGCGAGCTGGAGCCTATCAAAGTTGACTTTGAGCAAGCTGCCAGGTACATACCGCTGGACTGGTTGCCAGCCAATCATACGGCACCCAACCAATTCACAAAGACAGTTTAGTCTTCTTTACCATTGTCAATTGGAAAGTATGAGGACTTATATAGCATTATATCATTACACTGCTTATTTGATATATTAACGTGCCATTGGTAAAACAGTGTAGGCATAAAGAGGTTATGCAATAACAGGTTTAATGAATAAAAGACACACACAGAAACACAAAAGGGAAAACAGACCTACGGAAAAGACACGACAGTTTGCAGTTTTAGCTACTCTTCACCCATAGCTGACTTGATTATTTCTGCTCTTTTCTCGCTGGCTGCCTCCTTAAACTTTGTGATGGCCTCGTTACAGGATTTTTCCTGCAATTGAAACGAAACATGACATCAGATTTAAAAAAAAAAAAAAAAATCTAATTTAGAGCAATCCAAAAATGACATACAACTTCGAAAATGTGCCTCTCCAATTGCAGCTTGAAAATCTCCTCCACGGTTAGATCTCCCACGTTCTTTTTCAGGGCAATGAAATGGCACGAAGGCGAATGGGATTTGTGTTCTTTTCTGTCAATAAATGGAGACACAAATAAGATGTTCCAGAAGCAATCTTCAACATTGAAGGCAAATGTGTTTGTACAATGTGAGCTCTGGGTTGGTGCTTTTAAACACTGAGGAATTAGCATTACAATTACGTTGCAAAATATGAAGGCTTATGTTGTTCGACATTCAGAGCTCAGAAAGGATACCAAAAAAAAAAACTGCTCATGTGTGCAACAGTAGACATTTGAGGATCATAGCAATGTGTCTGTCTGTCGTACTCTGGGTCATCATCAGGCTCCCATCCTTCCAACTCTTTCAGACAAAAGAAACACATAGCAACATCAGGGCTGTTATCTGAAGGTGTGTGGATGAAACCAGCCTTTGCCATCTGTGGAAAAACAATGACATTGATTACAACAATTACATTGAGGACAGGACGGTATGGTCTTTGAATCTTAAACTAATACTTTCACTGCGCTCACGGGGGAAAAAAAACAAAGACATTCTCAAAACAGGTTTTGCTCTTTTTTGCCCTTCTGCATATGAACTACAATGTAACCGTGTTGCCAAAGACTAACATAATTAGCGCACGGTTTGAGTCAAAATACTGACGTTTTCCGGTGTGCAAGTGCAGTCTTCGTCGAATGGCCAACTCTCAAACGTCTTCAGCCTATTTTCGTAAAGGAACATATTAAGGCTGTCTTCGTCAAATAACTGCTCCATTTTGTGTTGATTTGCGATCTTTTTGAATGTGTTTTTAGTCACTATGGTTTCAAATTCCTGTCGCCTTTCGACGGTGTGTTTTGATTGGATGAGAAAAAAAAAATTTACGGATTTCTTCTTCATGAATGCGTAAACACGGGTGTTCCGCGGTTACCGCCACACAGTGGTCATTCTGCTAACAGACGAACCAAAACAAAACATGTTTGTTTATAAGTAGGTCGCAAAACCTACAGAAGGAATTTGTGTGTAAAATATGAATTATGTATGTTTTCTTACATCTAGATGAGGATTTTCACATTTCCTTAATTATAATACTGTATCAAAAACTAGGAATGTGCAAATGTGCGTTCACATTTATTCACGTATTTATTTTTGTTTATATTGTTCATCTTAGTGTAGTTTAGTTATGTATTGCACATCACATGCACAAAATAAATGTTTTATAAATGGCCCGTATTTGTCATGTGAATTGCCTGTGCAAAATATTTGAATGAAAAAAATGCCAAGAAGGGTAATGGTAGGTGTGTGTGGTCAATAAATTAGTAAAATATAACTATGGTCCTGGACGGCACGACGCGTATGCATGCACGCACGCATGCAGTTGTAATAATAAGCGACACCATGCATTTCATGTACACACACTTGTAGAAAATGGTTGGCTCTGTTTTGTATATAGGGGGCGTGAACGAATCTTTTTATGTTTTGCTTTGGATGTTTTACAGCACTTTGAGTTGAATTTTTATGTATGAAAAGTGCTATATAAATAAAATGTGAGTGATTGATTGATTGATTGATTGATTGATTGGTTGATTGGTTGATTGATTGATTGATTGATTGATTGATTGATTGATTGATTGATTGATTGATAATGAAAATTAACTAATGAAAATCAGACATAGCTTTTGAATTGTGGCTTTATTTTATTTTATTTTACTTTTTAGAGTTCACGAAACAGGCAGCCCTTGACAAAAATGATGGTAGGCTACCCCTACAAAAGAGTGAAAATAATTTGATCACAGGGACATGTTCAATATGTCATCTAATAAGCATCACGATGTTTTAGGCCAATTACCATACTTGTCTCAACATTTTTTTCTTTTTCTTTTATATCAGATTACATTTTTCATCAATAGTTTTCATATTAGGTACTTAATGACTAACTACCCAGTACCACGAATGGGCACAATTCTTCTGTGGCACTTGAAAAATATTTTTTTAAGGCTCTCTCTGCTGACTTGAAAAAGACCAAACTATTAGCAGTACAAAGGTGGTACACTCTTAAAACAGTTGGGTTAAAAATAACACAATTTTGGGTCAGAAATTAACCGTTCCACTAATTGGGTCAATTTGACCCACTTTCTTGCATTGTTTTGTACAAAACAGTGCAATTTTATTGGTTGTTTTGGACAAAACTACCCATTCTTTGGGTTGTTTTCTGCATAAACAACCCAGAAAGTCGTGGATTGGTCCATTTCTGACCCCAAATTGTGTTATTTTTAACCCAACTGTTTTTTTAAAGTGTACTAAGAATATATCAAAATTTAGTTGTTTTTTTAGCTTGTTTAATAACTTGCATTTAGTGCAAACAACCTGAAATGTGAACAGTTAAAAAATGAAAATGATTCAATATTTTATAATAATAACAAGAAGTGGCGTTACTCAAAAACTTTATGCAGTAAAGGAGGGTTGTTAAATATTAAATATTGATGACAGACTATGTCTGTACGTGGTCAAAAATGGACACCATCAAGCTAACCCGATGCAAAATCGTCACACCCTTTTCTTGGCTGGACAAGCCCAGAGGTGCAGCCTGAGCACGCCCTGCTTGTCCAGCTTGGACAGCAGGCCAAACTCTATGGTCATGTTATGCACAGCGGTGGGCTTGATGTCGTCGTAGTCGTGTTCGGTGAGCATATGGAGTCCATCCGGGTGTTTGTCAAAGGGCCAGAAGCCATATAGGTCAACTTCGAAGCACAGCTCCAGAGCCAGGCTGGCCATGATTATGCCCGTGTTGGGCTGATAGCCTTTCAGGCCATTGGCTGCAAAGAACTTGTACAGATTGCGTAAGTAGTTCGGGTTGAACGAAATGGCACGAATGGGACTGTTGAAGTCATTTAG
Source organism: Filicampus tigris (assembly GCF_054856515.1). Lineage (NCBI taxonomy): Eukaryota > Metazoa > Chordata > Actinopteri > Syngnathiformes > Syngnathidae > Filicampus > Filicampus tigris. Next base: position 10,831,030 of record NC_141230.1, on the reverse strand, counting down.
GGTGCGGGCCGCCTGCATTGACACATTGGTGTTGGAGCGGTAGGAGAAGGTGTGAAGGAGCATCAGGGCCTTGCCTTAGCTCTGGACCGCTTCCACAAATTTCCGCTGTGGTCCTAAGCCCGGCAGATATTCGTACCTGTGGAGGAAAAGCACCGGTGTGATTAGCATCTCAACAAATGCTGCCCACTGCTTCCCAGTGACACAGAAGTCTAAAATCATCATGACGAGTAATACGGGTTCAACTAAAGTCATTCAAAAGTGGCTGATAACCAGTTACATGTTACATGTTACCAGTTACAGACAACCTTAATTATGCCATTCTTAATATACGATAAAATAAAATAAAAACACAACAAATTGCAAATTAAAAATTTATTTAATAATCATTAAAAAAAAAAAAAAATCATGAATCTGACTGGGTGGGTAGTCTTTCAATCTGGGTGGGCCTGTGCACACCCATGGCTCCGCCCCTGGTGTGTGTGTGTGTGTGTGTGTGTGCGCGCAGCTGAAGGCCTAAACTGTTCATTTAAGCGTCATGTTGTAAGATGAGTTTGGAATGATATTTGGGTGTTTTGGGATCATAGTTTGGGGTCCAACACATTTAGCTATAGATATTCTTGTGCAGAGTGTTTATATAATTAAGTCCCTACAGAAGTACGTATTTTTCACGTATGTATTCATTCACAATTCAAAGTCACAGTTGATATGAAAAGTCTACACACCACTATCCAAATGCCAGTTTTTTTTTGTAATGTACAAAAATGAGACCACGATAAATCATTTCGAAACTCCCTTGGCCGCCGTTCTTCTTAAAGGATTTTAGAAATAAAACGGAGTTCACTTGAGCCAAGTGGTTACTTGAGCAATATTTAGGATGGAATAATTGGAAAAACATCAATGCGCCTATGAGTTAATGAGATGAAATTTTAATGTAAGGACGCATGCATACGGCCTCTTCCTCCTTTCGGCAAAAGTTGTCTTTTCCTTCCTTCCTTTTTCTGCATTTTGCTGCCAAATCGTTTCCAACGGGACTTAAGTCTCGTGTTGTGTTCCGGTCAAATTTGACCGATTTGAAAGTTTTATCTCTCAAAAATGTAGTTAATTTGATCAGACTGACTTGAAATTCGATTTGTCCACAATGAAGATTTCAACACACAAATTAAATTTGATCAATTTTGAGACGTTCTTGTGGCTTTTATTCAACTGCTATGCAATCTTGTTGATCACAGTCAAAAATGGCTGCTCATCAGAAAGGAATGGGGGAGACAGAGGTATCAATCATACAGTCAGGGTGAAAAGGTTAGACATAAAAGAGATCAGAGATGTGTTTTGAAGTGACAACGTAAACATCCCGTATAACAATGGAAAAATAATCATGTCCTTGCAACTGACGATGTAAACAAACGTGTTTGAACAATAATAAAAGTTTCTTTCAGTTCAGTCTCATATAGTACAGTTCGCAGCACCCTCTGCTGGCTAGGGTTGTAAATGCAATGTCAATGACAAATGTAGCCAGAAGTGGAGAACGCATAAAATGTGAAATATATTTTGGGGGATTTAATTGGAGGGGCGGAAGGCCCCCCCTTGGCCCTGCCTAGACCTCTGTTAGGGTGGTCTATGGGCAACTGTAGGGATTAGATGTGTGGCTAAACAGCAAATGTATACCTGGCAGTCACATTTGATGAAAATCAAAGGTTTGTTGGGTTAACATTTGAAATTCTATAGTGCTTGGGAAAATGTTCACCCCATGTATGGAAAAGTGTGATATACAAAAAGCTTAAAAACTACAACAGACATACAAATAGTCATTTCAAAGGCGGCTTGTTTAAGAATATATCGTCGCTGTCATGTGAAAAACACATCTCCATGTTTTTTCATTTTCTTATTTTTACATGAATGGTTTTTCCGCGTTACAGACATCGCATTAATGTGAAAATTAAAAAAGTTGACGAAATTGGAGATAAGTGTTTTTCACGGGACAGCGACGATATGTAAAATTAAAAAAAATACTTTTGCACATTTTGAGACAAAGTCCCATTATTGTTCATTAGAAATACTGTATCCCTAAAGTAGAACACGCCACCCTGCGGACAAAAAGGGCACAGCACGGAGCGCATTGATTGGTTAAAGGACAAAAATGACGTTTTAGTGCGGGAAGCTTTGTGCCACTTGGGTGGTCTGGATTTGTAAACGCAATTGCGCCACCTCTTAATTCGTAAAAAAAATTGGCACCGTTATATTAACCACATGTCAAGTTCAACCACGACAAAGTTATTTGTATACTGTACACCAAATGGGGCATTCTGGTGTGCATATATGTAATTTTGCGTTGGCATGTGCTGCAGCTCCACGGTACATTAACACAATTCTAATCTTAAAATGGCATAATGTTTTACCAAAACATTCGCCTAAAAACGATAAGAAACGAAGCCACAACAACGACATTGAAAATTCCTCGACGACCACCCGCACGCCGTGAGTGTGTGCGTAAGAAGGCGTCTGCCGAGGAAAGAGGGAGGTGAAGTCGGAGTGGGAGCAGGACGCCATTGCCGCAGCAGCTGGCCGAGTGTGTGTGTGTGTGTGTGTGTGTGTGTGTGTGTGTGTGTGTGTCTGGATTTCGGCGGCTTGAGGAACGGACGCTCGCCCGGCTCGAGGACGCGTGTGTTGGCCAAAGTGCTCGCGCTTACCCTCGGCCTGCCGGGATGCGGGCACGGACGAGTCGGAAGCGTGGTTCGCTTGAACTGGACGACAAAATGTGGGGGCACGCCGTCGAAGAAGAAAATCAGGTAAAGTTGGGGATGAAGACGGAGGGGAAGAGGATGAGGAGGAAGACAAAAGGGAAGCAAGTTGCTCAACTAAGTTAGCCAACTACCCGGCTAACCTAGCTGCTAATAAGATGTTCAAACAAAGTGTTGAAAAAAAATCCAAACCACACTCGGAGCTAAATGTATTCACGTCTCAGCAATTCCAACACAAACATAAGTTTCCATTTACACTTTCTCCTTCTTGAGCTAAACCCGCCGCGGCTTGCAGAAAATAATAAACTAACGGAGTATACGCTTAGTCGACACTGCCCTTTAAACATTTTACACAACTAAACCTTTCTTTTGCAAGAGTTTAGTTTGCGTTCGAGTGGGCAACGCTACCGCTAACTTTCATAATTCCCCAGTTGCTTCTTAATGACGTCATTTGTTGCAACTCGCATTCTACGTTAGTGTCTGAAACGTTTCATTTTTAAAATATTTCTATGCTAACTCCTATATATTTATTCCAATATAATTTAACATAGTTAAATCATACCATATCGCAAAACGTCCTTCAACATTACGTTTTTTAAACCTTCCAATGCAACACAAATTCAGATCTGCATCAATTCCAATGAAAGCTTCCGAAAATAACATCAAGCAAGGGTTAAGGGTTACACAATGAGGTTTCAGTGCTGGTTTTTAGGGTTTCAAGAGGTTAGGGTTTGTACTAATTTGGGTTTGAAATCATGTTCAATTTGACATGGTTTTTCGAAACATGAGAGAAATCTCAAAACGTTAGAATTGTATCAAAAGTACAAGAGACATGTGTTGAAACTTATGAGACATGTATGAAAATGTGCTCAAATTAAAAAGAAAAAACAAATTCAACAGAACGTGTTAGAAATTTATAAAGAAAAATGTAATAAAAGTCCAACTGTCACATCTGAAAAATCCAAGAAATGTATGGAAAATGTATGCCGGTGGTTTTATCTTTACGTTGCCAGCCATGCTGGTACAATTGTTCTCCCGAGCTGTTTCAGTGAAACCTCCACTCAGCCTGCACACCAGTGTGAAAAATGTGTGATGAATTTATTGAAATTGAGTAATTAATGTATTTTTAAACTTAAAACAGAAATGAAAAAAATGTGAGAAATTCAATGAAATGTGTGAAAATGTTTACAAAAAATGTCATGAATTTATAAGATGTGGCAATTTTTTTTTGTGAAAATTGTGAGAAAAATGAAAAGGGAAATTTCGCATTTTTAAAAACGTCGACGTGATCCAAATTCGTTCAAAAAATACCTAAAAATATGACCAAATGGTATAGAACATTTGGTTTGAAAAAAAAAAAGTAAAAATGTAACATTTCGCTGGCGTCGGGCCAAAACCTCATAAGTACATTTTGGTGGTTTTTTTTCTCAAAAATCTATACTATTGGTCAGTCCACACGCGTCTGTGTTACTTTACTTTCACTCTAAAGTGTTCAAAATGGCTTGCTCTCTTTCATGATTCAATACTAATGGTTGAACAAACTTGCCCTTTTCGGGGTCTCCTGAAAAGTGACTATTTCTGAGGTACAAAGTTTTAGCCCGACGCCAGCGATTTGTTGGTAAATTTGCAGAGCTGGGCATTTGACCATTTTTTGCCCGTCCGGCCGCGACCCTGCGCCCTTGACTTGGGTATCCGGCCGCGACCCCCCGGCCATATTCATAAACATTGTCAGCCCCCGCCCCATTCCGCCCTCCGTCCCAAAAATAAAGCATCCATGATTGACGTCGCCGCTGGAGAAATGCTCTAGCGGCAGAGGCTTTTTAAAGATCATTTTTTACAATTTACAATTTGAACCCGCTGTGGACACGCTTCAAATGCGCCAGTAGTACTTAGCCAACGTGCATGTGCTTACTTGCATTGCGAGCCCCGGGCTGGATTTGTCGTATTGTATAATTATTTGGGTCCAACAGCCAGCCAGAAGTCGTAGTCAAGTTACTTATTTATTTTCCACACTTCCCCTCCTTCCCGGCCTTCAAAATAAAAGCGTACCAGCAAACCACAATACACAGCTGCTTTGCTCTGGCGTATTTCTGGAAATAGGGAAGACGCCAGAGAAGTGCATGAACTCCACCGTGGCTGCGTCATCCTTGAGTCAGTGCTGCGCGCAGCTTGAATATACTCTCCCCCCCCCAAAAAAAAAATATATATATATACTCGTGGACACAAGTTGTTTTGAAACAAGTCTGGGGGCGTCGCTTCAAAAAGACAGCGACCACAATGGATATCGTGCCTGCTACAACTATAAAGGGACAGATGACTAGACGATGCATTTCATTTTATTGCGAAAACGATCTGGAAGGTGGAACGTGGGTGAGTAAATTATTTCCACACACAACGCTGCTAGACTAGTTGCTTTGCAGCAGCAACGAGCTGCGTGGGGAATCCTCTACGTGTGGGAAACTGTATGTCATCGCAAAATGTGACATAATGGCCCTATCAGAGCAGCAACAAATCCTTGTGTGTGCGTGGCATGTGTTGCAGACCTGTCGCCAACAGCACAATGCGTCAGTCATGTGAATCAATGCGGCAGTTGTTTGTGTAAGAAGAAATGTGAGACAGTAACGTGCGTTCAAGCGTGTTTGTATTTCCTTAACATCACGTAACCAGCGCCTCCCACCGACGCGGGAGTAGAAAGAAGCCTAAAAAGAAGCCTTTCACCGAGTAGGCTGAGATGAAATGTTGCCGCCTCGCGAGCACGTCACACGCACGAGGGCCGATTAGTGGGCGGGACTAAAATCGACTTCCGGCCATGCTTAGTCAAGCCATTTTTAAAAAATTTGTCAGCCGCCTTCGCCAGCCACGCCCAACCCCCCTCCCCAAAAATATGGGCATCCGGTCCGGCCCAGGGACGGACTGCCCAGCTCTGTAAATGTGTATTTCATGAAAAATAGTGCTGGGCGATATGACTGAAAAGTATATCACGATGTAAGTGTTTCATATTGGTCGATAGATATATATTGACTTTTTTTTCTTTTTATAAACTATTGAAAATAGTGACCCGAAGAAAAATACATTTAGGTTATTTTATTTTGACATATTACTTAACATTTAATAAGAGGTCAATGTAACTATGAAAGAGTGAAATCTTTGGTTTAAACGCTTCTTCATGTTTGGAGGCGGAAGCGCACTGCCTACATCACGCACCATGCTGCGATCGGGTTCGCTTTTCTTTTTTCTATTGAGCGTTTTATCGAAGGCATTTTCTATTGGCATCGATCACGTGTCAAACGCGATACATATCGATATCGAATTATCGGCCCAGCCCTAATGGAAAGCGTGTTTGTACCTTTAAGTTGCCGTTCTTTGTGCGCCGTTCTAGTGGATCCTCCGCTCAGCATGAACGCCAGTAGAAACTGCACCCCGCTGGCGGGCGGCGGTGGGCTGGTCGCGCTGGAGTCTGTCTCCATCGTGACCATCACCTTGCTGGCCTGCCTGGGAAACCTCCTGATCGTGGCCACGCTCTACCGCCGCCCCTACCTGCTGACGCCCAGCAACAAGTTTGTCTTCAGCCTGACTCTGTCCAACCTGCTGCTGTCGGCCCTGGTCCTGCCCTTTGTGGCCGTCAGCTCCGCCAAGAGGGAGTGGGTGTTCGGTGTGGTGTGGTGCAACTTCACCGCCCTGCTCTACCTGCTCATCAGCTCGGCCAGCATGCTCACGCTGGGTGCCATAGCCATCGACAGGTTAGTACGGGATAAGGATCCATTCACGTGTACCGTTAAGCCATTTTCTATAGCACTTATGAGCAGATGAAACAATACAATGTGAAGCAACGAATGAATAGTAAATAGTCATTTCCGGCGCCGCGCGAGTGGCCGCCCGCTACAGCAGCTCACGGCCATTCTCACCGGTGAGCCTTTTCGTGTGTTTTTGTACCTTACTTTTATTCTACCTCGTACCTTTTTCACATAGTTGATGGTCGTAAACTTGCGTAGTAATGGACACCCAAATTGCGGTATTCTTGCTGCTGCCAGTGGCTATCTTTTTTTTTGCGCGATCGTGTCCGGAGACTTGAGAGGGACTTCTGGGAGGCTAGCGGACTATACAGGGCCACCACAACATGGCACAAGGCGGCCTTACAGACAGATTACCTTTCCATCCCGACAGGTACTACGCAGTGCTCTACCCGATGATCTACCCCATGAAGATTACAGGGAACCGGGCCATGGTGGTCATCGCCTACGTGTGGTTGCACTCCCTGGTGGGCTGCCTCCCCCCTCTGTTCGGTTGGTCCTCCTTTGAGTTTGACTGCTTCAAGTGGACCTGCGTGGCGTCGTGGCACCGCGAGCCGGCCTACACGGCCTTCTGGGTAGTGTGGTGCACCCTGCCACCCTTCCTCATCATGCTGACGTGCTACGGCGTTATTTTCCGCGTGGCCCGCGTCAAAGCCCGCAAGGTGCACTGTGGCACGGTGGTCGTGTCCCAAGAGGACGGCGGCGGCGGCTCGCAGAGGAACGGACGCAAGAACTCGAGCACGTCCACGTCATCCAGCAGCAGCCGGCGAAGTTTGGTGTACTCCGGGAGCCAGTGCAAGGCCTTCGTCGCCATCCTGGTCATGATCGGGACTTTCCTCATGACTTGGGGGCCTTATGTGGGCGTGGTTTGCACAGAGGCCCTGTACGGACAGGGGAGTGTCTCCCACGGGCTGGAGACTCTAGTGGCGTGGCTGTCCTTCTGCAGCGCCGTGTGTCACCCGCTCATCTACGGCCTGTGGAACAAGACTGTGAGGAAGGAGCTTCTCGGCATGTGCTTCGGCGATCGCTACTACAGAGAGTCCTTCGCCACGCGACACAGGACCTCGCGCCTCTTCAGCATCTCCAACAGGATCACTGGTATGTCTTCAATTTTTTCGTGCAGTTTTGATTCACTAATCTTTTGACTGGAATTTCTGTTCCCGTATGCATTTCACAATGTATTGAAAAACTTTGTTCGAGGATGTCATTTTCGTTGGAGAATGATGTAAATTCGAGGTGCAACAATGAATCGACAACCAAGAGATTGTTTAGAAACCTTGTTTAACAACACAAAAAAGTAAATCATCTCAGATTTCTGTAGTCCTCCATGAAAGCGGCCTGACTATCTTTGTGCGCCATCAAAATAAGACATTTGCAACTATCTGCTTTTACTTTGGAAAACAATGAACATGTTTACCTATTTTATGATGTTACAGACCAAACCAGTTACTAAATCTCACTCAGTCCACCTTCATGCATGGTCTCGTCAATCTGTAAAATTGTCCTGTTTTTTTAATAAAGCAACAGAAATTTGAAAATGCTTTTATCAGATTCACCAATAGATCGATGCTTTTATTATTAAAATAATTGTTAGTTGTAGTACAAAATGTAAATCCAATATGCACTGATTTTGTTTGTTGTTTGGTTTTGTTGCACACTATCATTGTAGTCTTGACGTGACGTTTAATTTCCATGTTGTCGCTTGCTAGCATCAAACTTCGGAAAAATGATTACTTTGACGAATATACCAAATAGAAATTTTTTTCCCCATGCTTTATTTTTGTATTATGTTTCACTCATTCACTGCCATTGACAAATTTACGGTACTTGTCTTTTCACAGTCCAGCCATTCAATCCCAGGAACTTATTTATATATTTTTCAAACATTAGGGTAGAAGAAGGTCTGAAAATGTCTGGCAGTGAATGAGTTAATTACTTTTCTTAGACTTCATTCAGAAATGACTTCACACTTGAGCTTTAAATTAAATACGGTGTCTTGCCATTAGAATTGTAGCGACAAGTGTTGAAGTTCAAATTTGGTTTTCACCAGACTTGGGGATGTCGCCGCACCTGACGGCCATGTTGGCAGGGGGAGGGCAGCTTCTGGCCCCGGGGAGCAGCACCGGAGACACCGGCTTCAGCTTCACTCAGGACTCATGTAAGTGTCACACATATGCGAGAGTATAAATACTTCATTTCTCTACTTAAGTAGAATCTTCACATGGCTGTTCTTATTTACTTCGCTAACTTACTCTTTGGTAAGCACAAGAATATTTCTGCTTGTCCAGAGCGAGGCATGCAAATTTCTTTTTAACACTGTTGCGTCCAATACTTATGCAGTCTACATTTAATATCAGAAAATAGTTTTTGATAGTTAGATCCAGCAAATGTCAGTTGTTTGAAGACATTTACTCAAGTACTATTCTACAAGGTGGCTTAAACTTCCAACAGTTATTTTCTGTTCAGATATTGGACTACTTCAGTATTGCCTTCACGTACTGTACCTTTAACAAAAGTGTAGGCGTTACAGTGAATGAACACCTGACAGGTTAAATACACAATTACCTCTAATAGTATCAATCAGTCAATCAAAATTTAGTCTGGAACCGAATTATTTCCCAAACTTTAGTTTGAGCCTAGGAACACATTTCACATATTTAAAAAAAATAAATAAATAAAAAACCTCAGGACACCACACCCCCAAAAAATAGTCTATGATACTTAGGTGAAATACAGTATGTACCGTCTGCCATCAACGGAGTCCCTTAGGTGACATGGAAGTAAAAAAAACCTTAGCATTCCCTCGCAAAGATTTTTTTCTGCGAGAGAACGCTTTTGTTTTTTTTGTTAATACGTGTTTATGTACTTCCGGGTCATTTTCCGGGTAAACAAAAGCAACAAAGGGAGCATTTTCAGTCATGCGCAAGTTTCATTGAATTACTTAGAAATTCGCTTGGAATACAAAGACATAAAAGCAGTTCTTGATACTAAGCACGGTTTCCAAATAAGCAAAAGACATCTGAAGCGAGTGCTAAACAAAAGAGGACATCTCTTGACCGCAAGGAGCGTTGCAAGTCCTCCTCCATTATTCTTGCCATCTCTTAAACAGCCGCGCGTGAGGGGCTAGGCTAGCTGCCAAATTGACCCCGAAGTACATAAACACGCATTTAAAACAAAATGCGTTCCCTCGCAAAAAACTTTGCGTTATCTCGCAATTTTTGCTTTTTTTAATACTTCCATATCACCTTAGGGTCTCCGTAGCCATCTAGTGGAAGAGAATTTAATGTTTTGCCTGTCAGCACTTGTGCCTTGCTCATGACAGGTTGGGAAATACTGCCTAATACTATGTTAATTAAAACATTGTTCATAAATATTTGGCGATAGTTTTCATCACGGAACAGTTTGTTTCCCTTGTGACTATTTATATTTTAGCCCCCGTTTGCATGATCACCACCACAGGTACAGATGTGATGCTGCTAGACCACTTTTCCACTGATGGCTCCTCTCATGCACATTATTCCTGCCATCCATCCGGAAAGAGGAGGAGCTCTGTCACCTTTGAAGACCAGGTGGAACACTCCAAAGGTATTCGACAGGCCCTACGCCCCGCCCCTCAAAGCTCTTCCTTTGGTATAAGGGCCAAGAAGTAACTTTGTGCTCACTGACCTGCTTCTTCCTCCACGGTAGCGGAGCATGCGGCGTCAGTGCAGGTCCACACCGAAGTCCACAAGTCACTGGACACCTTCGCCGCCTGCCTGGCCAAAGCCATAGAGAGCGACGCCAAGCTCACCCTCTTCGGGGATATTTTGGCTGTTCCGGCGGGTCTCTTCACAGCCCGGGCAGCACCCAGGCCCAGATACTTGGACGGTCAGAGACTAAGGCTGGAGAGCATCGACGAAGGCATCGTCAAAGACGACAATGATGAGCGGGACTCCGAGATGAAACCAGCTTGAGGTCGGCCGGTCTGCTCGCAATTTTTCCACAGCGATTATACAGATTGCAAGACATTCCTACATTCACATAGGAAAAACTCAACCACTGCAACCGTATTGTCTCTTTTCTAATGCACACCAGCCCAGCTCTACTGTCTAGGCCAGTCGGCTCGAAGATCATTTATCCAAGATTAGTGAGGAGCAAGAAAAAACGGCTGCTGCAGTGAAGTGAAGACTGGTGTACTCAAATGTTACCAGGAATCTGTTCGACCAATGAGCAACCAGCAGTGGTTTGCTGCACCCATATACAACATCACTACGAGCCCAACTCACTAAATACTACCAATAGCACCTAGCTTTGCTAATAAAAAAAAAAGTATCAAGAACGCGTAGAGCTGAGTAGGTACCGTGCAGCAACAAGGGGAATAAATGTATCGCTTTAGTTTACTGTCGTCTGTTAACTACAATTAAACATCATTGTTTCCCCAATGGCAGAACTGGAAGGAGGACATATTTACATTCCAAGTAGCTTACTTGATACATTTGATGGTTGCAATGGAACCTCCTGGTTGATTTGTTCTAACTTCAGAGCAGTTTTTAACCTATGCTAAAAATGTAATAAAGAGAAATAACAGAGTAAGATACAGGCTCAAACCATTACCATCAGTGTAAAAAAAATGCATTGACTAACTGTATTAAAAAAAAAAAATACAATTTGTAAATCTTCTCACACTTTAGACACACCTGATATCTAAAAAAAAAAAGCCAAAGAAACAAAAACACTTTAGTTAATACTTAATACTTAAGATGCAAACTGAACCAAAGTCTTTTGACTTTTAAGGCACACACACTGGCACAGTCTTCCAAAATGTACAAGTTTTGGGGCAATCCACTTAAGATGTTCCACTGTGCTAGCTTGTAAGATTTTTATTTTGTGTGTAAAATGAACATTAACTCAGTGTACGTGTTTTTTTTTTTTTTAAATCTGACGCCAGAGTCCTGAATGGAACTCCGTGAGGATGTGAGGCGGAAAACATTTAAATAAGCACAATGGTAGCACTTCAGTCTTACCTCGTAGGTTGTATTTGAAGGGTACTATTTTTTATTTGTATTTTTTACAAGTGAGATGTAACATTTGATTTTCATCACATTGTATCTTGTATTGAGTTTGTATAAAAAGTTTGGTACGAGTGTTCCACAGTGCTCTTTTGTTCACGTCACATTGAGTCCACATGCAATGAGTCAGCCAAATGATGGCGCAGCAGCATGTTTGTCACGCAGTCATCTTTCAGATGCCTTGTAGCTTTATTTTTTTTTGTCTTCCGAATTTTGTAAAAGATTTTATCGAGACGAGCCATATATTTGTTCTCCTCTCTCCAACAAAAGCAAAGCAAGTACCTTTTGTTTACATCGCTTGACATCCAACTTAACACTGAAAACCAATTCCGCTAACTCGCTCCCAACATAGAATAATATTGCACTTAATCTTACACACCACCCACCTCTCGCAGCTGATGTATAAGGACACCTTTGCATTCAACCACACGTATTTCACCCTTTTACATAAACATTGGTAAGAAAGTCTCTTAAAAAACAAGTGGTGGGGAAGTGGGGCTTCAAAAGGTAGTATTCTACACTTGTACAAAGAAGTGCTCTCCAGCAAAACAAAACAACAACAACAAAAAAAAGTCACCCGCCTACTGCTCGTCGTCGTTTTCTTGGCCTGAACCTTCAGAGCGGTCGCCTTCGAGACGATCTGGAAAAAAGTCAAATGTTTGAGGCTGTGAAGGTAAAACGTCAAAGGGCATGTGCAAAATGTGTACCTGATCGGATGTGATTGAGGGACGCCAGCATTCGCAGCATGAAGGAAGCAGGCACTGTGATTGTGTTCCTCGTCTCCTCCAGCATCAGCTCGTTCCGTGTTATTACCTGCCAAAGGGAGCCGGTAAAGGGAGGGGCGGCATCATAACAGGAACATATTACGAAAATCGAAAATGGACTTTTTGAATGTCTTGTATACAAAATAGTGCCCGTCCACCCATCAAGTGTAAAATTAACCAACTAAGTAAATGTTTTACATGCAACCTTCTGAAAATGTGCCTGTGAAACAAACGTTTCACACTGCTGCGTAAAATCTTGGGGCTAATTTACAGAACAAGCACCCCGACACCAAGATTATCCGCCCGTGAAATGGTCAGCTAGGCTGGCCGAAGTTCCAGACGCACTTTTAAGTGACAGCCGGAGCCCGCCGTCTGAAAAGCAATCATGCAGAATCACCCACGTGCCCCATGGGTGCGACACCACTGCTGTCATGTCAAAGCCAAACAGAGCTTACCGGAGCAGAGATTTCAAATCCAGAACCTCAAAACTGTGAGGCAGACATGCTAACTCCAAAAAGAATCCTATCGGTTTGCTCGCTTTTTATGGCTGCATATAGTAGAGACTTTCCAACCTGGGTCATCACTGAAGGCTCTGTTGTCATACCTCATCAGCAAGAACCCTGTTGAAAGACGGCGACTGCTCCAGCGGTGACCAAATCTTGATGTCGTAGTCGATTCCGGACGAAGCCAGAACTGGAACGGGAACAGCGAAACGATGAGTGCGGTCGAGCGATAGGTCGAAGGTCAGGTGGGGGCGGATTCCTAGAGGGGACTCACTGGGGTCGTAGGGGTGCGGCTGCAGACAGTTGACCACGTGGTTGTCGGCCTCCAGCAGCATGAGGTGCTCGGCGGTGTGCCGGTCCCAGATGAAGATGTGGCCGCAGTCGGAGCCGCTCATCACAAACTTGTTGCCCCAGAAGCAGGACTCCTTTATCTGGCACAAGCAAAGCAAAACCCTGCTTATGGTACAAACTGTCTTAAGGCCCTGATACACCAAAAAGACGCTGGCCGCTTACCCCGTGGCGTCCTGCCGGCCCTCGGCACGTCACGCTGGGGAATACAACCGCAACGACTGACAGCGACGCTGACCATTAAAGTACTTTCTGCGCATGCATAAGATGCAATACCCTTCCATACCATCGGCGGCGGTAGTCACCATTTCTCATGGTTAGAAAACTCCAATCAGAAGGCTGTTGGCCCGGGGCGGATTATAAAAACGTAAACGATGCATTCAGCTCCATTCCTCGCTCACGATGAACTCCCACGCGAAGTAAACCATCACGTTCTTGACACGGTATTGTGAAATACTTACATTGTCAACCCCCGCTCTTGTACGTGTAAGAAGATCAAGGCAGCGGAGGCGTGCTCACTGTTTTTCCGTATTTGTCACTTCCCGTTGGTGCTCCGCGCGCTGATTTGCTAGCCAACAGCCAATCAGAGTGACCAAATGTCACGACTTGCCGATGCCAATTCAACACACGTAAACGCCCCCCAGACGGGTTTAGAGACGGTTTACGACACTACGACGGTGGCCACTACACCAATCAGACGTCGCTTAAAGACGCCAAGACGCTTCACGACCTCCGACGTCGGTTTGGTGTATCAGGGTCTTTAGAGATTAGAAGTCAAAAGTGTGTAATAAGTGTTGTGTTTTAGCACCTGCCTGCATCACTTTGCAGTATTTATACAAATATTGTAGCATGAATTAGACTACAGTGGTAGTGGAGTACAGTCGTTTTTTTTTTGTTTTTTTGCTTCGGGCTGTGAGCCAAAATTTGAGGTAGGGGCAATCTTAGTCCTAAACGGAATCAAAGGGAAGTCAACCAAAACATTTTCTTTACATTGATATATTCTATGCAGGCCCGCGAGTCTAACCTTGGTATTCTGATTAATACTGCGTTTGTGGAATATGAGTTAAGCAGTAAAATCCAACCATTTTTGTCCGCCTTTGGGGGCGGCCATCTTGCCAGTTGCTGTCGATTGAAAATGACTGCACAGTTGCTCAGGGCTCAGATAACGACCAAACATGGTTCAGCTTCTGCAAGCAGGTGAACTGCGATTGGTTGTTACCTGAGCAACTTTGATGTCATTTTCTGTTAACAGAAAGTGACAAAATGGCCACCGCCTGAGAAGGATAAAAAACGGTGGATTTTGCCATGTTTACACTAGTGGAGGCCCATAGAACAGATTGTCAAGAACATTTTTGGGTTGACTTCCCTTTAAGTTTACATACATGACAGTTTAAGAATGTTAAAATGTCACCTATTACAGTGACTGTACACTCCCACATTGCAAAAACATAAACGTTAGATTCATTGAAGACTCTAAATTGTGTGTGAACGCAAGTCGCAATGCTTGTCTATACTGTATGTGCTTTGCGATTAAGAGGCAATCAGTCTGGGCTGCCTCGCCCAAAGTCAGCAGGCTTAGGCTCCAGCTCCTGCGTGACACTAATGAGGACAAGCGCCGTAGAAAATGGATGCAGAGAGCAGTCGGGTGCGTACCATAGTGCGAGAGTTGCGGTGGCCCTTGTACACCGTTTTGACTGAGGGCCTCCTGATGTTCTGCGTCTCGCTCTCCTCCATCTCCCTTCTCTCTTTCCTCCTGCGAAACAGCTCCTGGATGCGAGCCGCTGCTGAACGTCTGAAACACGAGGACACCGTGTGGCTCAACACGCACGCTGCTTTCTATTAACCTCATGCTTTTGATTCACACTTGGAACGGGCAAAAACCAACAACACACAATATCATGACCTCGAGGTAGGGGTGGGACAAAATATTGTAGTGTGGCGTATTATTTGATACAGTGTCTACACATTGTTGATATGTCTGCCTAGTGTTGGGGTAGCTACTATCTACTGTACGACATAATTTGACCAATTATTAGGTAAACAACCTTTATTACACATAATACAATCTGTGTACGTTTTCAGGCTATCAGCTGGCTTTATGTGCTCACATTTAAGCACCTTTTTAAGCCACTATGATGAAATTAAGAACTAATATTACTAAAATGACCACATTAGAAATAGCTAGCCAAGCCAATAAAGCGCTACTCCAGCTGCCACTCATATACACGACTGAATTATTATTAATGGTTCCACCGATTAAGAATTAAGAACTACATTATGCGGCTAAAATGCAACAAAAATGGGAATTGCCAGTAATCAAAATCAGGCATTTATAGTACATTTGAAGTGAATTCATTGTTATTTAAGGATAATCAAGGCTGTGATTTGTGAAACTCAATGTTCTGTGTACACACTGATTAATAAGCCAACGGTTTTGTATTTAAAGCTACTTCCTGATTATGGCCAAGAACTGTATGAGTATGACACACGTCTGAAGTAACAAATTTGGTCAAACTCACTTTAATAATGGTTTAGGAATGATGTTCATTTATGTGATGACATTGACCATGATAATGATTTCTCACAGTGTTTACAATAGAAAAAAGATAAATACACTTTGCATACATACAAATACACACACTGGGTATCGCCTAACCGCCACCGCGTTCCGTCCTGCATATTTAATCGACCACGTTGTCCCGGTCCATCCCTCGCCGAAATCTGTTTTTTCCCCCTAATATATTGATTAGCGCGCATTCACTGTATCGTGATACATTGGTGTTAGGGTTGTCTCGATCTGATCGACATGATCTGAAATCGGGGCTGATCACATGATTTTCAGCTATCTGTATCAGCTGAAAGAAATCATTTTTTTACATTTTTTTTTTAATTCCTAAAGTTAAGAATAACATATTTTAGTACTTTATTTGATTTGAACCACTGCTGATTTACAGCCATATAAAAAGGCATCATCATCTTGGGATACCTCTATTTAAAAAATAAAGAAAGAAAGAAAGAAAGAAAACAGACAATTTTTACCTGATTTGTGATCTTTTTCTTAATTGCATTGCAGAGGTACTGGATCGGGACTCACTACCGGCAAATACTTAAAATCAAGAGACTTGATTAACTCGAACTTGGGTACAAAAAAAATGATCAGTGATCAGGACATCCCTAATTGGTACCATTAGCAATGAATAATTAATGAAAAAATATTCCCACCCCTACGTGGGTCACTACGGCCCACTTATAACTCAGCTGGCCACTACACATGCAAATTATAATTCAACCCAATACAAGAGCTGTATGAAAAATTCTGTATTGCAGGTATACCTAAGGAAGTGTCCATTCAGTGTATGTTGCTTCTTGGTAAAAGGCAAAATGCCCAAGTTGTCCTTGTCCATCAGTAGTTTGAGTCCGGCTCGGTGCATCACACACTCAGTGGCGTCAGTACCCACATGCACAACAGTTAGTTTTTTGAGTATGCATGTGTGTGTGTATTAGTTGCCCTCGTGACACACAATGTTACCTGATCATTCTATCTCCTACTGCAGATCCTCTGGAATTTATTCTATATGTGCAGTATGACAATCAATGATAAAACTTGACAAATACGAAATGGCACATATTGAGATGGTGAGAGTGGACTTGTCTCACGTACCTTTGGCCCTGTCCTCTAAACCTGGTTGAAGGGATAAGGATGGGGTCGTCGTCGCTGTCGTCAGAGTCCTGGTTGCCTCTTGCGGGCTGGCTCTGGCCCTCTTCCACCGACGCAACCACATCCGGCCCCTCTTCCCCAGGGGGCTCTTGTCTCCGGCAGTCCCCCGAAGTTTCCTCCGGCGGGTCAGCAGGACTTCTCTCCTCAGTCGAGCCTTCTGGTTGGTCACCGACGGCCAGCCTGTCGCGAGCACTGGAGCAGGAGGGGTCGCATGGGGGATCAATGCTGGCCGATGTCTCACACGGCTGCCCCGGAGAGTCAAATGCAGCTGAGGGGAAAGGATTCTAAGTTAATAAATTAATCAATGTTAAAATTCAAACGAAAGGCAATAAAACACTTGGGTCTTATCTTGAATGATTGGGCGAATGAAGCACTTGTTGGCATTTGTCAAACAATTGTTAAAAGACGTTAACTATAGAAAAAAACATTTACCTCCACCATTTTCAGTAGGATACTCAAATACTGACATATTCAATAGCTGTATCCCTTCAACTGCCCGTTATATTTTCATATTTTTATTGTTTAAGAAAACCCTTGTTTCGGATCAACAGGATTAACTCATAAAAAAATTGCTCCTCAATATTACAAACTTGCTCCTCAAATAGTGTCAGTGGTTAGCAAAAATGCTTTTCAAAGCAAAAAAAAAAAAAAAAAAAGTTACTTCGAGCCTTGATATAAGTTTGAGAATTGGACTATGGGGTAACAGAAGCATCGACAGCTCAAATAGAATCGATCCCCAAAGAATCACAAAACCAAAAGTGTGTTTTGAGTTTGGTGCCGAACTTCATGTTTTTCAAGTGTAGGTTTTTTTTTGCCTTGGAAGAGGTCTGTGTTTTGTCAGTGGTCATGCTTTCTTACATATTTCTTAAATTATATTAGATCAGATAGACGTAACTCACAATTTTCCAGCACAGGGTTCTCTGTGGATACACTTTGTCGGCTCTGCACTGTATCAGATGCTTTGGGACCACCGCTGCCCTGAGAGCTGGATGTACTGCTGCTCCTGGAGAAGTAACATTATTTTCTCACCAATGGCTTAATCTGTACAGTTTAAAGTTCCTGTGTTAGATACAAATGTTTGCCATGGGCTTACCACTCATCAGTGAAGTCCAGCTTGATGGTGCTGGCGGTGGTTCCTTCCGAGCTGTAGTGCAGACTGAGCACCGGTTCAGCCGCACCGGATCGGCTGGTGCTGGAGGTGGAGGCAGGGCTGCAGATGGCTGGCAGAAGAGCGTCAGACTGTGAAACAGATACGGCACCTGTGAGGTGAGAGCACACACACAACACACCAGCAGGAATGGTTCATTATTTCGTGCCGTTAAAATACCGGGAATGCCAATTTCATTTATATACACATATACATACACATTTATACAATTTATAATTCAATTTGCTAGAAAGCAAAAAAAACAAAAAACATTCCCTGTTATAAAAACACAAAATAGAATAAAAACGTGCGCAATAGGGTTGTTCATAAATAATAATTATAAAAAGATTAAAAACACCCTTTCTTGTCTGGATAGAATGAGGTTGCAGATAAAGTCTGATAGCACTTGCCAACTAGTAACTTTTAACTTCATTTTAAGAGTTACGGCGCAGCACAGGACAGCTCATGCTCCACCACGGCTCTTGTAACGGCTCGCGATTGTATATGCTAATATGTGCCCGGGATGGAACATTGTAACAGGGCTCCAGCATGTTTCATAAACGTTTGAAGCCCGGCATATAAAGCATATGGGCGCATAGATGTTGACATATATATGCCGATTGCAACTAATATCTTTGGCTCTGTCTGCTTCGCATCTCCAGGCTGCTTAAAAGTAGCGGGGATAAGTTGCTGATGTTGAGCGGGATTCTTTTTTCTACCCCCGACTGGTAAATGTATCGGGGTGATGTCAGCATGTTTGAAGTGTTACCTGCAAGGTACCACACGGAGGTCTAACAACGCTGAGTTGTTGTTCGCTCTACCGCTCGCAGCCTTGCTGCACTCCATCGCCGCTGTACGGAAGCCGAAATTTTACCGGCTGATTATACTATATTTACAATCTACAATACACTATACAAGCGGCTGATTTATATAGTGCAGACGGCTCCTCCAACGCCATGCTTTCTCCTGCACTCGCCATTTTTCTTTTTCGTCATTTGTTCTCCGAACGACAAATGTGGCTGTCGCTTGGTCTTAGGCGTTTACTTTTTTTTCTCCCCCCATCAGGAGTATTCGTCGTGTGACTGCTGCGTGCACCGAACAGTGAAGCCCGTACCGAGACGGTTCGGGACAAATACAAAAACCGTTATACACATATACATATATAATTGGTGTCACTTAAGTGATGTTTACTTGTAGTTTTCAGTTATGTGTTTTCAGTTTCTAGTGTTTTAGTTAGATATTCTGTAGTAAAACGACATCTGCCAAAAGTTAGAGACAAGGAAGCATTAGTGTCTTGTTAAAGGCGTCATTTTCATATTTATCTCATTAGACGTGAAGGGGAACGTGTGGTTTCAAAACGCACCCTGCTGCTCATCCAGAGTCATGGATCCCAGTTGCTTGTTTACCACAGATGAAGGGGAATCTGCAACACATAAATAATTCAAATAAGGGGTGTATAAAATAAAAATAAACGCCACCATTAGGCCAAACATTGGAGCTGCACAGTCACGATGCACAGGTATTGAACACAAGCAATCAACTCAACGCATTGAGATGAGGCCCCCTAAATTAAACAAGAGAAAAATCAGAAATTTGTTGTTGCACAACACCATCAACTAACGTAACTTTATTAATAAAGACATAAATGCAGTAGTGATGCAACGTATCATCTTTTTACGGCGAGTGGTACAGATCAAGCATCACGGTTCGGGCCGGGCACGATCTGTGAAATGGTTGGTGAAAAAAAAAAAAAAATGTGCACGTTCACATTAAGGCAACGTGATTTGTCCGCATTCACTGTAATAGCAGCACAGGAAGTTGAAAACTCTCATGGATCACATAAGTTGCATGTATGGGAGTTTTGGAAACTTGCGCATGAAACGTGTCCTCAAATTAATGATACAGGATTTTTTCTGCGTCTTGTCCGAACAGAGTCATTCGACAGCTCAGCTTTAGAAAACAGGTGAGCTGTGATTGGTCATTCCCTGAGCCCTGGGTAGTTGTGATGTCATTTTCACTCGACAGAAATGACAAAATGGCCGCCCCCTGAGATGGCTGAAAATGGCTGGATTTTTCTGCTTATCTCATATTGCACAAACACACCGTTAATCAGAATGCCGTGTTCCAACTAGTGGGCCTGCTGGGAACATATTCTTGAAAAAAATATGTTTGGGGATGATTTGCTACTCAGGTTACATTCTTAAATCCTAAAGTCATATTAGACATTAGGAGTTGATTTTTTATGGACAAAAGTGTGTGTGTGTGTGTGTATGATATATATATATATATATATATATATATATATATATATATATATATACATACACATACATACATACACACACGTGCTGTCAAAAGATTAATTGCGATTAATCGTATTTTTCAACTACATTTTTTACGAAGCTTTGAACCGTTATTTACTTGAGTAAAATCTAGGAATTGATGTGGAAAAAAGTATATTTCAAATCAAAGAATGCTTTCTTTGATCCTTGAATGCTTTCTTTGATCCAATTCAAAGAATGCTTTCTTTGATCCTTGAATACGACTCTTTACCTGTAAAATGCAACAGTTGAACGATACACCAAAGATGTACAACAAATATGGTATTTGAATTTGGCTGTGCAAAGTGTGCAAATTATTTTGGATTTCTTCAATGAGCCGTCAAGTAACTTTTTTTAAGTAAAACTACGTAAAAGTCTGTATTTGCGATTAATCGCGATTAATTTTTTGACAGCACAAATTTTTGATCTGATCCGAAACCCAATCCAATCCGTGACTTTAAATCTGTGACCAATCCAAACCGTGACATTTGTGATCCTTTGCACTATTATAATACAGTAGCTCTAACTCACACTTGGCATTACAGTAAACACACTCCTCTTCCTTCCCTTACACATGATGCGGAACATGCGGTGAGCACAACAGCAACCAGGCAAAGTTAACTTATGGAAAAAAGAATTTCAACCATTTTAAAAGATATTATTACACTGCCACTAAAGCGGACAGTCTACTGTGTACATGCTGGGGACACTAACAGGGTTAGGGCTGCAAGTAAAACTGGAGTGATGCAGCTTTAGTAGGATTTTTATACAGCCTGTTTAAGATGGTCTTTTTCCACGTTACAGACCCACACTGTCCTGCAAATATTGTACCTTCTGAATCTGAGGTAGTATCTAAGCAAGGACAACACCTGTGAAAATCGTGAATGTGGCAGACAGGACAGGGATGTTAAAGGCTTTCACAATGCCTGTTAAAGAAATAAAATGCTCTCCTTTTACCCATATTTGTTCTGTACAAATGACTGAGACAACACAATTTTCATTTTCAAAGGAAGTACAGTATCAGGGCCATAACAGAGGCGGAAAGCCATCTGCGTGTAAGGTATTGTGGGACAATATGCTGGGACCTATTTTTTCTTGCGACTGTTTAAAATAATTGTCAGTGTCAAACAAGTATTTCAGATATCAACGCTGCAAGAGAGTACTGACCACACCTAATTAGCTGATAGTGATATGTCCTGTCACCGTGCAAAAGCAATATTAGTTATCCTTGCTTGTGTTTTGCAGGATCGCCGCATGAACAATTTTTCTGTCCTCTTGCGGACCGCTGAAACAATAGGCGATCAAGCTGTCCCGCCAAAAGGCCACTTTTGGCAATAGTACAATATTAGAGCCATATTGTAAATGGTATATCCCATAATGGCCCAACACAAGTGTGAAGTCTCACACACTCTTCCCCCGTCCTGTTAATGTGAATGAGTGAAATTAATATCAAAGTAAAAGAGGCTAGTGCATGTTAATAATCATGTGGTATTTCTGTGAATGGAGGAGGGATCAGAAAGGGATTAATAGTAGTCATTGTGGAGCCTAACTGGCTCTACACAAGTATGTCAAGGGTAAGATGGCAAGGGGAGGGGGCAAGCAAAAAAACGGCAAGAAGGGGGTTGGGGTGAGGGTAACCTGTAAGGGGTTGCGTCTCAGGAGCAGCAGTGGCTTCCAGTCTTTCTGGGGGTGCAGAGGAAGAAGTGGAGGAGGAAGAGGAGGCAGAAGAAGGGGTCGCTCGCCGCCCCTGTCCCGGGGGGTCGGCCAGGCGAAGTAACCTCTGCAAACGCCTACACACTAAACTTATGGGCAGCCGATGAGGGCCGTATTCTGATGGAGAGGCGGAGGGAGAAAGGGTGGAGATTATGGAAGAGGGGATAACAGGAAATGGAGGACATGATGATGAAGGAGGGAAACTGCTGCTTGAGCGGAATGGCTGCTCCAACATAAACGCCGACCCGCTCAAACATTAAAAGGAGACGTATTGTGAGATTTTTCCACAAATGAAGACGGTTGCCAGGTGTTTCAATAAAATCCCTTGATCAAAACGGCCTAACGATTACAAGAACAACCCTCTCTAAATACCTGCTCACAAACACCTACCCAACCCCCCTGGTGTGTTTCAACGCAGCGAAGCCACGTATGTTTGAACCAGAGTCGGATGCAGAGAAAGAGAAGACCCCGCGATTATCACATGTCTTTAAAAGATTATCCTGAGTGATTATCCTGTAGCGTGTGGAGTGTGATTTTGACACTTACCAGAGAGTGCCGTTTCTGACATGGCCATTGCCGCGGTCCCCGCGGAAGGGGTCCGTCTCCGTGACTCAGAGGATGACGGTGCTGACCTCTCTACTGATGATATGCTGGAAGAGAGAGGAGGTACGGTAACAGCCGACGATGACCCAGACGAGGAAGAGGACACAGGCGGGGGCGCCACAGTGGCAGGACTGCTTTGCACGTCCGGGGCGTCGGCTGCCTCTGGCCTCTCGGGGGCGCTGGTGCCCTGGTTGGAGGCACCGACAGTGACAGCGGGAATATTAGGACGAACAGCTGTTCCTGGAAGCAAGATGATTTTAAAACAGATATTACACACCCAATAAACAAATCGTATTTGAAAGCATATAGGTTTATTTAAAAAAAAAGAAAAAAAAAAAAAAAAAAAAAAAGTTCCACCTCGGGGTCGCGACTGAGGGCGAGTTCCTCTACTGCTCTGAGCCTCACTGGCTTCCTCGAACCAGCGTGACAACATGTCCGACATCCTCTGCATAAGTGACACATTGGGGCTCTGCTCCCCTGGAGGGAAATAATACCAAGAGTAACAACTACAGTACGTGTTTATTGGCACAAAATGGCAGGCACGACTAAGAATAAATGACAACATTCCAAAAACATGCATATTCAATTATTTCTAGACTCTAAGTTGTCCAGAGGTGTGAATATGAGTGTGAATGTTTGTGTGGAGATACTGGCGGCTCCAGCTCAGCCTTGACCCTAATAAAGGCCAGAGCTGGGCACTCGACCCTTTTGTGCAGGTCCGTCCTCCGTCGGCGACCTGGGTAGCACCCTTCCGGCCTAGTCCCTCCATCCTTATTCATAAAAATTAACATCCTCCGACCCTGTCCGTCCTCGTCCTTTTAAATCGGTTCCGTCCTTACGTCCGCCCCCACCCAATAAAGGAGTGCTTCCATTGGTCAGCTGTTGGGGTTGCTGATTGTCTCGCTGGTTTCCGATTCCACTTCGGGAGCACCGACTGGCACACCATCAGTCCGTGTATATGATTATGTACCATAATCGCGCAGGAGCAGTTTCGGTGATGTTACATATGAATGTTCAATTGAATCTGGCGCCGCGATTCAATTGAAGTCAATGTACACTGGAGTTAGCGCATGCGGATGTGGTTGCGAGCGGGGCGGCGCAGATGACTATCACTACCGGGACAAGAACAAAAAGGAGCGCAGGCTTGGAGAACTGTGAGCAATGAGCTTGTTATTCGCTACGTTTTGACTTTCTTTCTTTAGTTTTTTTACAGCTCTTGAGCATTACCAAGACAGCATTATTTTTTGCATTAGCTTTAGCACAGTGTCGACCACTTGATTGCGATGTCGAAACCTTTTTGTTTTGTTTTGCCAGTCGTCGTCTACTACCAAGCGAAGCCCCTCCCCTCTCCGATGTGCGCTCATGAAGTGGCTGCGCCATTCAGGTTATAAATTTCCTGTGTGCCAAACTCACAGAGCTCCTTCTTCCTTTTCTTCTCCCCTGCAGACCGAACGTGTGCAGTGCACAGCGTTCCCAATGCAAGTAAATACACGCAGTTGGGTAACGAGTGGTGCGTTTGAAGCGTTTGGAGGCAATTTTTGTCATTTGCCCATTACGCAGAGTAGGTTGAGATGAACTTTGGCCGCCTCGCCACCACGTGACACGCATGAGGGGCGATTAGTAGGACGGACTAAACCCACCTCCGCCCTTGCTTAGTCCGTCCCTTTTTTTTAAAACTTGTCGCCCCCCCCAGGATGGAGGGACAGAAAGTTCTGCCCGCGGGACAGAATGCTCAGCTCTGATAACGACAATCACTTGGGAAATCTCTGTGGGTGTGACAAATAGAAGACTGAATGCAATTCCAGGATCCCCCAGTGAGATAGTATGGGACTAGAACACCCACTGCTGACTGCCACAATCCACCCCCCATTTTTAAAAAAAATATCTCACAAAATAGCCACATCAGAACCATAATAGAAGATCCAGCAACGGGCAACTATCTTTTTACCCAGAACCTGCCGAAAGCGGGATTTTTCGTGTGCACTGTTTTTTTTTAAAGTGTAATGGCCTCCTGCAATCATATTATGCTTGCATAATGATATCACCTCCAGCGATTGTATAGATGTATAAAATACGAGTAAGACGGCGGCAATTGCTTTGGCGGGAGAAGTTGTGTGAAACCGTCATGCCACTCTGGCATTCATCATTTTTATGTTACTTTACAGCTCCAGTATTATCCCGAAAGGTGGACTATTGGCACAGCGTGCACACATATCTAGAACTGCAACATTATTTAAAATAAATAAATAAATAAATAAATAAATAAAAAGGCTGATGAATCCTGTCTTGGACAAGGATCTTTATAAGGGGCTACTGTCAAATGTATTCATTGCTGCAAAGGTTTGTCTGTTGCAGTCTTTATTATATCCAAATCTTGTCAAATAAACGCCTCTCTAATAATATCCATCAATACAATGCGATCACTTCCACCAAGTACTTGTACTGAGATGCGTTTCTCATAACTGAACTAATTTCTGTACATTGGGTAGGTGTAGTCAATGAGTGGACTGTGTTTGTATGACCTTATTCCGACTTGTTTGAAAAACAGCCAAGGGCAGACACACTTGCAGGCGTCATGGTGGTGCCGCTCAACGGTGATATACTTACCATCTCGCTCCCTCTCGCTCTCGGGACGAGCGCGGGGTCCGGTGTCTGACCAGTCGCCTCGCAGACGGAGGCGCTTCACCGGCGGCTGCCTAAGCTGTGGAAACACACACACACACACACACACATGCACAAACGCACGCGCGCGCACACTGAGAGATTAGCAGTTTGTCAGTCAAAGCGTGTTCAAAAATAGCTGCGCTGCCAAAGCCAAACACTGCACATCTCAGTCAGTATGCCCTTCCCACGCGGCACACCGCCGATGTTGCCTTCACTTTCCGTTACCCCTCAGCCCCTCCACCCTTCCCCATGCTGTCTCCATCCCTGCAAAGGCCACAAATAGAAGACGGAGGTCTTGAAGAGTATCAACCACTTAAATGACGAAGTCAGGGTCTGAGGTGGTAAAAAAGTGGAGTGACATGCACACTTAATCAGAGGAAGTAGAGACCCCCTCCCTCAACAAACACCAGTTTTGAACATCCACTTGAACTATTTGAGGCGAGTGGGAACACAGTGTGCATGGGTTGCTCTATTTGGAAAGGAATGTTGGGTCGCATCTTGCCACAGCTGAACTCACGAGGCTTTGAAACACTGGCACCACCATGGAGCACATTAGGACGCAATTCCTCGGACGGATCCCCTTTCCAAACTAAGTGCTCCAATGTCACGACCCCCAGGGTTGAGGGTCGGAAAAACACTGCAACCGTAATTCAAATAAGAACATAGCAGGCCTTACTTTGATTTTCTGGATGATTTGCAGCATTTGCCACGCTGCACTAGTCTATCTACCGTTAGATTACATTTTTTTCACAACAGAGTCACCACAAAGCCACACTGACATTGTCTGTAAAAGCCGCCATTTTTCCATGTTGTTGTTTGGTATAAAGGGGGAGGGACCAAAGTCGACCTGGTGCTGTTCCACCTGCAACCAGTATTAAATGCCACTTGTGGTTAAAGACCCTGTCAAGTGAATTTCAAGACTTTTTTCTAAATACATTAAACATGTTTGAAGACAACTGCTGAGAACAATTACAAATACTGAGAACAATGTACAATAGGATTCAATCGTGGAGGTATAGCGTGAAACATCTTTCCACCATTTCATTTTGCTCAATTTTTGGAGGGCATGTCTAAATTGGTGCCTGGTGAGACATCAGAGGTCAGCGGCCCCCCACCCAAGAGGAGCCCAGGTTAGCTTGCGAGCAAGCTGGTGCCTAGCCCCTCTGGTCACAGAAAAATATCATATACTCAAGCCACCAGAGGCTTTAAGCGGATACATTTCCAGGACACCAACAAGTGTAGACATATACTAGTGTACTGGAAGACACATAATTCCTCCGGTGTCCTTACCTCCTCCCTCCTCTCCTCCGAGGGGCCCTTCAGCTCTCGGGCCTGGTCGTCTTTGGGGTCAAACAGGTAGATATAATCGGATGAATAGCTGACCAGCACCTCCTGGCCGTCCTCGCTGTAGCACAGCGACGTCACGCGACACGACTTATTGGACAGATGAGCAGGAACGAACCTCACGCACATGCCCGTCGTCCCCCGGCCCATGTAGTTGCCTAGGAAAGGGATATATGGCTGGCTTTAATCACTTTAACATTTCATATTTTCTGAAATGATGTAAACATGTTATAGACTTATGCAATGAATTTATCTAGGCAGTATATAAATTAGAGCTACAATCTGTTATGTTTGTCTGTCCGTCTATATACACACACACACGCGTGAAATTTTTCACTTTGTGTCATTGCAGCCATTGGCCAAAATCCGAAATGCTCATTTTATTTCTCATTAATGAACACTCTGGTGTGCCTACTTACCAGTGGCCCTTGTGCCCAGCATGCGTCTGTCATAGATGCGCACAGAGCTGTCCGAGCAGCCCACCGCCAGGTAGTAGGGCATCAGCGGCGAGATTGAGATGGAAGTTGCTGCTCTCCGGCAATTGATCAGGATGTCCTGTCAAACACCAACGTGGCACACAGCTATAAAGCAGAATTTCTGATCGCTTATCAAGGCTCTACGCTGCGACCGTTATGCGCGCAAACGCTTCCATTTTTCCAATGTGTGCTGGTAAAAATTGCATCCGGTCGCACAGCGTGGGTGCATGTTTTAACGATGAAGTCAAACCCCCCAAAAATTCTTTGCAATAATATGTTCTATGCACCTAGTCTAAACATGGCCTTCTGATCAATTTTGCATTTGTGGAATATGAGTAAAGCGGCATAATCCACCCGTTTTTAGCCATCTCAGGGGGCGAGTGAATATTTGTATTATCTTTGGTAATACACTCAACCTTTGTGGTTTCAACGGAAAGGGGAACATTCCATCCAACATTGACACCTCTTGTGTTCAGCGAGACGCACGGTGCATTCAAATACAGTGGGACATTTCAAACTCAAACAGAAAAAAAGTGTCAGTAAACGTTAAGAGCTACAAATCTCAAAATAGGTTCGGCACTTTGCAACAGTTCAGGCGTTTTACCTGTTTAAAAAAAAAAAAAGTTTCTTTTTGGAATATGGAAGGAAGCAGAGACAACAACCAACAAGCACTGGAAGAACATGCAAACTCCACGGAGAAAGGGAGAAGCCAGAATATCAAACCCCAACATCAGGGCATTGAGGCGGCTGCGCCGCTTACCGCCAGTGTTATGTAGCTAAATGAGGAAAGCAAAATATCAGAAACACCTCTCTCGATAACGAGGGCAGTGTTAACCCCCTGCAAACCACCACCACAATAATAAACATCAGCAACTGACAGTGTCAATAAAATATGAGCATTATTATCACTATAAAGACAAACTGTTCTTGTATTGGATACAATTTAATTGCGCCCAGTGAGTGTGATGAAATCTCGAAAACACAGAGTCAGGTGCAAAAAGTGATGTCGTAAATGAAACATGAGTTGCTGGAGCAGGATTGCATCAACTCAAGTTAATTAACGGTTCAACAGGACAGAGCGAAGGGTAACGGTTTCCTTCAGGAGGCCATTTCTGACGACCAACAAACACAGTAGAAATGTGAGACATTAACGGATGTCACCGTACATCTTTGCAATCCTCTTTTGTGCAGCTGGTTTTCATGCGGAGGTCGAACCATCGCACGGTGCCATCCTCCCCACACGACAAGAAGGTGTAGGGGTCGTTTGGTACTGTCATAATCTGGCAAGGCAGCCAACAACCAAGTTAGGAGAAGAACATTGTCAACAGAGGGATTGGTGAAGCTTTTTTGGTTTACCTCATAGGCGGTGCCATAATGGCAGGTAAACTGACACTGTCTGTTGAACTCGGCACTCTTTTCTGTGTGGGTGTAGTAGAGGATTCCATCCCCAGAGCAGGAGATGATCTCCTGGTCGTTGGTGTGGGGCATGAACTTTGCACTGAAGATATTGGCCCGGTGGCCAGACCGTATTGACTTTTTGACCTGAGGAAGTCACGCAGAAACAAGATGGCGCTAGAAAGTGGGAACAGTTTGAGTTTCATCTCGGGCTGCAACAAACGATTGTTTCAAATAATCGATTCATCTGTTCATTATTTTGACGATTAATCAATGATCCAGGTTTAATAAAAAATTTTTTTTAAAAACAAGGGGTGGGTTTTGATTTTCTCTTGGTCGAAATGGGAATGTTGAAAAACAAGGTGCATGAAGCACACGTGGAAACTCATGGGTGCCACGAACCCACAGCATTACACCTACGCCTGACGTCATTAACGTCAAGAAAGTGAGAAATATTACGTTTTTACCTTTTGACATTGGTAAAGACATCATTTCAACTTTCTTTATTTCCTATTTAATCATTTTCTATACATACCTTTTTGTTGTACGGGTTGGTGATGGCCAGGAAGGTGTCATCTGAACCTGACAAGATGTATTCTCCCGTGTCGTTCCATGATATCGTGTTGACCTGGAGTGAGTCAAAGAGTCAGCACACAGTGAACATAAACTCCGTGAGAAAACTCAAGTGGGTTGATGGTCAATCAAATGTATACGAAATAATATTTAACAAATATCAATAGCACTATCACAGTCTCAATCACAAGTGACAAATCTAGAGCACAACGCTTATATCGAATCTTATTCATTTGTACATACTGGAGGCATAGTAAGGGTTGAACATCTTCATATTTTTGTACCGGTAGTTGACGCTGACTGAATAATAGTCGAGTCAACATCACCTCATCGATGACATCATTATTTATTTTAAGGAAGGAGGAAGAAAATCTTGCTGCATGTGTGAAGGATGAAGGCTTGAACAAAGCACACATTGTTGTCGATATGAATCGGTCATTTTCACGCTAAAGATCTACCACTGCTAATCTGTTTTTGTGGTCCATGCAGACACAACAATATATCGTCTGTCTTTTCTCGATTACAGGAGAGCATTTGGTGAATTCCCTGATGGGATGGCTGATGTGACAATTTAGGCTGTTTGTCAGCTAGCGTTAGCATATGTCTTTAAAATGGCCATGAACAGCACTTTGATTTAGTTGTATTTGGGGATACACAGTGAAAGTGACCATGCTACCGGTCTCATTTTTAGTAAGATATTTCCAAACAATTTGAGGCACCGCTGTTAGTTTGCTGCGCCGACTGAGCACATGTTGATTTCTGCGAGGCGTCTGTGTTGTTAATGCCAAAACACGTGATTGGCAATTAATCGACTTCAAGCTATTATTGTCATAACGCGGTGAAAAAGTTGACGCAGCAACTACCAGTCAGTTCAAGCCCTAGTGCATATTTGTGTCTATACTTTCCTGAGGGCTACAAAGGGAAGACAACATTGACAAAGCAAACTGTCATAATGTAAAAAATACATCACAAGCAATGCATGTTTACGGACAAAGCAACTGGATGCATGAATGCAACTTGACTACAGTATCTCAATTTTGGGGGGAATTCAATGGATTTTCAC
Organism: Filicampus tigris; assembly: GCF_054856515.1. Classification (NCBI taxonomy): domain Eukaryota; kingdom Metazoa; phylum Chordata; class Actinopteri; order Syngnathiformes; family Syngnathidae; genus Filicampus; species Filicampus tigris. The sequence continues at coordinate 10,800,821 of NC_141230.1, read as the reverse complement.
TTGGAATAAACACAAATTCATTCTAACTTTCTTATAATATAAATCCATTAAGTTATTTGTTGTAGTTAGATCTCCGGGTTGGCAGAGGTAATGACAAGAAGGTACAAGTTATGCTGTGCAGCTCGACTTCAGCCGCAGTTTTTTGAGTGTTTGTGACACAGTTCTACATGCAACTTTTCTGTCAGTTCGGGTTTCTCACGGCCAAGTCAATGGTCAACAGGGGGACGTACTCACACAGCCATCGTGTATGTTCAGCGTTGCTTCTAGTTTCAGTCTCTGAACAAACTCTCTTCTACCTGTAGATAAAATAAATCAGTTTTAGGATTTTTTGCTGGTTGCGGGGCAAACAATATGACTAAGTATAATACTGTACAGACATACGAGTGTACCCCTAATAAAAGTATAATGTGATAAATAAACCTATTAACAAGCCCAAAAAAACTGTTAAAACCTTCAACAAGTGAGATCCAAGGCTTTAAATATATGTTTTCTTTCTTTGCGGAGCAGTTTTGCTCACCAATTACTTATTTAGATGAGCACGTTTCTAATTTTGAGATGTATTTTTTGCAGGTTAATCCCAGGGACCTGAAACAAGGGTTTTATTAAACAATAAAAATATGACAATAGAACAAATGAACAATTGGTTGTCTTTTTCATATAACCAACTGTGTTTATTTCTTAAATTCACATTGTGTATAGAAAGAAACTGTATTTTCTTGTCTACAAAGATCAGAGTGGAAATTTCAAACAATTATACATTTCGGTTTAAGCTTGGTACGTATTTCTGAATGTATTGCATCTTAGTAAAACTAAATTGATTAAATAAAAAGGTGAGATCTACTGTAATATAACTTTGACAACATTTATTGTAAAGACGTCAAAAGTCAGGACTCTGTTGTGAACACAAAGATAACATTACTGATATTATAAATATTTTCTACTATATCGATACACTTTCAAATTTATGGGCCACTCCTCTTGGCGGACGTACGCCGTAACTGAAGTTAATTTTTTTTTTGTTTTCTCTTTATCGAGAGTGCAAAAATGTATTAATTTGCCTACTATTTTGCGTTTCAAAGCTGTATTCGCTTTGCTTTAACGCAGTTCCAGACAGACTTTTGCGAAAAGTGCACTTCATCACCCAAGCATTTAATTCAGATTACGTACATGTCAGTCTTAGGTTAATTTATCAATTAGCAATATGTCTTTCCTCGTAATCCCTTTGTAAGAATGATACTAGTCTATCTTACTTGCCGCCATGGAGGCGATGATGACTGACTTAGGAGCAACTCCGCAACATGTTTAGCCACAATTGTAGCCAGCTGAAGCTCTTTGCTAGCTAGCGCGTAGGTGATGTCTGTGCATCTAGCCCAGCAAAGCTTTTTTGGACCATCTCAGTGGTTCATATACCGTAAAAACAGAAGTCTGTGATTCTTAGTTTTGAAATTCAATGCAGCGTATGAACTGTCATTGTGTTCTGCATTCCGGTTCGCTTATTGAGAACCCATTCTCAAATATAGTCCAAGATGGCTTGTCTGTTTATATGAATCTTCAAGCCCAGAAGAAAAACAGCACCAACAACTATCCATAACTATGTTCTTCACCTGAAAAACAAAGACATTGGCGACAAACAGGATGGAGGGGTATGGTCAGAGTACTGTGAAATACATGTGAGTCACCATTAAGATTTTATCTGTCCAATATTAATCATTAAAATTAAATTTGTCATTTGAAAAAGCTATCTTTTTTTTCTTAATAGGAAAAGATTTACACCTGGCCCAGATGAAGCTGAACAAAATGAAAGCATGGACGTTTATATTTTGATTTCTCAAATAAAGGTTTTGGCCTGAAAACAAGTTTTGATCTTTGGCGTTAAACCTACAACAGGTTTGAGAGCGTTTAAACAGAAAGTAATGTGAGAAAATGTTAATGCCTGTCTGAGAAAAGTGTATTAAGCATAAAATATATATAAACTGAATCCATACAATATGCCTTGTGTCATTTTTCTTTTGATAAAAACTGAAAACGGGTCCCACAGATACTAACAACATACAAGGGTTAAATGACAGTTAAAGAGGAACTAAACCCCCAAAATGTTAAAGATGTAACAAAAAAAAAGACTTGAATCGGAAAATCTTTATTTAATAGATTCAAGGGTCTCAAATGGCACCGAATCCTTACACTTTAAAATATATCGAGACACGGGTATGTATCGAGTTGTCTTATTGGTGAGATATATCTTTGAAGGAAATTCCACATTTATAATGGCCTACAGACAAGGTTATTCATATTGTAAAATGACAAGAAACTGAGCTGTGCCATATCAAACCAAATGATAACCCTACGTAATTGAACCAAAACGTTTCACTTTAAAATAAACCAGCCATTAATCGTATCACACCCCATGAATCGAGATATCAAATGATTTTATTGGAGAGATGTATACACCAAGCAAGAATACATTGTTATGCCAGAACGATTCAAAACACAATACTGTGAATAATACTAAGTTTAGACATAATCATTAATCAACATAAGGCCAGTGCCATGATGGACAAAATCATTATCAGCGGCAGACCGGAAGTGACGTCAACATGCCAGTCGAGATTTAATAGCTACCAAGGCACTCCAGGGGTGACAGAATCCAGAGTGAGATAGATTTTGCAAGTGCTGTACTACTGGTCTATCACTATGTCATCTGTTATTTTAACACATTAAACATTTTAAAGTTTTAAAAAGAGAACAAATTCATTAATGCTTTTGAATGCTCCACTGTCTGAGAAGTGTTGTAAAACTCCACCTCTTCCGTCACTCTACGGAGCTCTGTAGCGTAATAAAACACCTCAAGATAAAGAGTCTGAATGTTTGTTTGACAATAACAAGTAAACATAGTTAGGTTGGAGCCATTTCAGTTAGCACAGTTTATTAAAGTGAAGAAGAAACAAACTGTGTCAGCCACAAAAGAGTATGCAGATTAATTGCCTTCTATGAACTTATTAAACTGCTTAGTCATCATATCATTTCATTTATTGCTGTCCTAAGCGAGTACACAAAAGGCAGATGTGATGTTTTAAATAGTAAATACTCCATAGATTTACTGGAAATAAACAGCAGCTGATGAAGATATACATTAAAAAAATGTAACAAGAGTTTTGATATCTTGTGTTTACTTCCCCTTTGTTCTTAAAACTTTACCTGCACAATTCAAAAAGATTTTAGGACTGCAACAGTTTTAAGCCTGGAAAAAATGAATTTACTTTACAATGTTTCCTATGTCAGGGTCTCTCCAAAGATGGTTCACAGGTTTAAAAAAAATCCAATTGTCGCAGTACAAAATTTCATATTACTGGTCAACAAGCAGGCACGAAACGGTGTTTTATCGTCCTTTTCTTTAGAATTACTTTATGTGCAGTGCATGTCAATGTTATGGAAGTGCGTAATATATTTTTCAAGTTTGAGAATCTGGGGCGGAATCACGTTTCAAAAGTGAGTCTAGAATCCCTTTTGCGAGGCAATAGTTTGTGATTGGAACACAACCAACAAGTTGTCCCCCTTCTCCTTTTCCAGGCTAAATATAAACTGGGAGAGCTGCTGCTGCTGCTGCTGCTTCTGTTTCTGTTGCTTCTGTTTCTACTGCTGCTGGTGCAGTGTAACAGAACACAATGAGAGCTTCAAGTTGTCAAGCTAAATACAGCAGTGACTAAAATTGCACCTGCCGCACCTATTCGGGGCTTCAGTCTTTTAACTTAAACCCAATCAGCTGTAAACAGCTTGACAGAACCGTACAAAGGACCAATAACACAAGTAATTCACTTAGGTAATCACGTGCACAGCAATTTCTCGAGAAGATATATCTCACAATGACAATAATAAGACAGTCCGTGTTTACATTACATTACATAAGTGTGAACCTGTCAAACTATCTTCTCTGTGGTAAACATTATCATAGAGGATCATATAAGAACAAGGGCGACATTCCACTACGTTCCAAACACGCTAGCTTTCTCCACTTTGTTGTCCCATTCTTACCTAAATAGTTCGTCCGAATGTTGTTTGGCTCGCTGTATCCGATGAGGCGTTTATTTACATCCCATACCAGGTTGCCGGAGCAGGACATGGTGACCGAGCGTGGCTTTTAATAAACAACAACATTGAAATTTAAGCTAACCGCCTCGGGGATTTCTTTGGCCATCGGTCCCTGTCAGTCGGGACGATGCTATCGTTAGCTAGCCGCGACAGTGCAGAGTTTCATGGCGGGAAGTGAGATGAAACGTTCCCCAATTCCTGTCCCGGCAGTCGCCTCTTGCTTGTGGCCCGACTCTCACCTGCTCCCAGTGGGAGTAGCTGTGCGTCCGGCTAGCCTGGCCTGCTTTATTTTGTCGAACAGGCAGGCAAACGATCAGCTGTGTCCACACAACGCGATAAACGGCGAGGTTTAAGCAGGAGCGAGAGCGTGCTCGATTTGTCAGTTCGTGAGACGTGCGGGGGGCGGAACACTAGTGGTGGGAATCAAATATTGTCATCTTCCAAACCGATTATCCTGTACAGGGTCGCGGGGAGGTCCTGGAGCCTATCCCAGCCGACAATGGGCGAAAGGCATACTACACCCTGAACTAGTCGCCAGCCAGGGAATCAAATAAGTACTGATAAATACTTTACTTAGACTTTCAGATTTAAAATGAAGATACCACCGCCTACTGTGCTGGAGTGTGGGCAGAGCATTATGACTATTGCACAGTACTAGGAGAAAAACAAATATTACCAAATTCTCTTCTCAACCCCGTTCTCTTAATAACTGAAACAGAGCCTTAAACTTAATCCCTTCTCTCCTTAGCATATTTTAAGACTTAAACACTACCACAACACTGTTCTTTAATTCGTTTTCTGTACTAGTCCGTTTTTATTTTATTTTTCTTTGTTTTTGTTTTTACGCACAGTCACACGTTTGTGGTCGATCGAGTGAGAAGTGCACCCACGCCGAAGACAAGTGACTGCACGTCTGCACGTCTGCACTACCATCTCAACCGGAGCCACTGAAGACCTTTAATTTTCATGTTTGAAAATGAAGTCAGACAATATACTGTATTAAAATGATTGTACACAAATAGGGAAACACTCAGATTTTGTATTTATGAGCGCGTTATAATATTTTTGTAAAATAAATGTATTTTCCTGTTTGTCTGTCTCCCCCTGGCTGTTATTTTGATGTATTGATCTGTGTTCTTGAATAAAGAATTTTAAATACATACATACATACCGTTTTTTTAATAAATACTGCTACCGCCTATCCATGAAATCTGCTCGGTTGACATAAGTAACTCTTCCCAATCATTTGTAGCCTACTTTATTTCGACTTAGCTAGATAGGTCTTGCGGCATCTACTCACCACTAGCTGAACTGAAATACATAACTTTAAAAATATCCGTCACATCTGTCCTTTTTAATGCTGAGCCAATGCATCTTTTTTTTTTTTTACAGCGGGAGAGAAGGTGCAAGGAACAGGTAGCGTGTGATGCCTGTTGTGTGCTGGAATAAGCAAAAATGAAGAAACTAAAAACAATAACAGCGTTTAAAAAATAAAAAAAGCTTTCATATCCCATGGCTATATTGCCATGGCATATATATAAAACATATTGATGTGATTTTAATATTGCTGTGATTTTGTTCATTTTCAGTGTCTATGTGTGCCCTGCGACTGGCTGGCGACCAGTTCGGGGTGTAGTCTGCCTTCGCCCATTGACGGCTGGGATAGGCTCCAGCAACTTCCCGCGACCCTATATAGGATAAGCGGTTTGGAAGATGACATGACATGACATTTTGTTCATTTTCAACGAGGCCCCTATTGGTTTGCACTTTCAACCTAGTTGGATTTATGAAAATCATACACTGCTCCTGGTCCCGTCACGACAAACGTGGGACAACATCATGTCTACCATGTTTTTGACAATGGCCCTAGGAGGGTGAATGTTGTGAGGTTGGTGGTGCGCCACGCACATCTGCCAGGCATCCACCAGCATAACATTGAGACCCTTGAACATGGCGCGCAGTACGACATTCAGTTGCAGCGAAAACCAGTCACTGAAGTTCAGGCTGAGGTCCCGGTCAAGGGCCCTAGGGTTGGCCGTGCGGATCACCACCACCGTCCCCGGCGCCCGGTCCAGGAGTCGCACCACCGCCTTGCGGATATGCCGGAGGCGATGTATGTATACCTCCACGGGGAAGGCGCTGAAGTGAGCCCAGAGGCTGAGCGCCACAACCATGTTGGGACCGCCAGTCAGGCTGTCCAACTCATTGGCAATGTAACTCAACTTGTGTGCCATGACGGTGGTGAAGGAGACGATGGGTGGGCCATGGAAGCGGTACTTGAGCAGAATATTGTGGGTGCTGTCCACCGCCATAAAGGGTCCCACCTTTATTGTACTCTCCTGTTTGAATTCCTTCATCCCTGAAAGGTAGAATACAATAAAGCTACATAAGAGGAAACCTCTGGTCAGGAGCAACTGGGAGTTCAGCCATTTTCACGAGACCCTTCGACGTGATCACAAGCATTGACTAAAGTGTAACAATTGTCATTCATCCAGATTCACTATATATATATATATATATATATATATATATATATATATATATATATATATATATATATATATATATATATATACACACATATATATATATAAGTGATGAAACGCACTCACCTGGAAGCACAGTGACAAGGTACTCGAACCACTGGCGCATGGTAGAGTCGCCGTACATGTAGACCAACTTGTTGGTCAAACACTGAGTGATGGATGCCTCATCAAACTGGCGCATGGTTACGCCACCCAATGGCCTCCAAATGTCCTGGTAGTAGTATCCAGATGTTGCCAGCTTCACAGGATCCACTTTTTGACGGGCATTTTCTATATTGATGGCAGACACAATGATGCAATCACCATCCCCAAAAAGTGAGAATCGTTCTTCTGAAGTTCAGCAGTACCTTTCCTGGAAGGCAGCACGATGATGGTGTCTGATGTGGAAGCATGGATGGGAAATTTAATGTTCACGCCACTGATGTCAAAAAGTGGATTACAAAGGTTACAACAGGAATAGTAACAGAGATACTATCAACTAAGAACAAAAAGAGGGTGAGCAATTCCAACAGTACCAGCCACATCCTTAAAACCTAAATCCCATCCTTCTATGACACCAGGAAGTACCCCAACTGTGATACATGGGTCCCCAGATATTATCCATTTTTTAACCAATTTTCTCCCAGTATATCACGTTTTCTTCTATGTGAAGTACCCAAATCAGAGTTTGGGGCCCACAACTTGTTTTGTGTCAAATAGCTTTTCAACTGGAGGTCATACAGAGATGAACCCAAGTGCTACTGTTGACAGTTTCAGAGGTGAACGTTCCAATAACTCAAATGTGATTTGGGGTTTAAGAGATTGTTCTGCTTGAAATACTTTTGAAAAAGCTCATCCCAAACAATCATTGAGTGTAAAGACCTCTGAAAGAGCAAAGCTTCCTTGTTGGTGATAATGTTTTTGAGGGAGCCCCCCAGGGCGTGGTTGTTTCTGGTGTCGCAGCTGAGCATTTTGGGCTTGTAGCAATACCAAGGATCACCGGTGTGAAGGTCCGTGTAGTTGCACAGTGGCCCCTTCTCTTGCGGCAGACACATGTGGCACAGCGTCTTCTCAGAATGATTGCCTCGGCGAAAGATACCGGAGAAGTACAGCCGATCGTGACGTTTCTCCCTCAATCGCTGCAGCACGGCGATGGCCTCGCTCGAGTGCACCATCGTGACCCCAACCTGAGCAGAGCCCTCCCACGGAAGCGGGAATCGAGCGGAATAAAGTCCATTGTTGTGGTCCAGCACCTGCCCGGCCACGCCCGCCCTGTGTTTTGGCGAGTGCAACCGAGCCAACAGCAAATCGCCGCCGTAGCGCTTGGGTCGGCCCTTGAAGTCATGCAGATGGATCTGCACTTCCAGCTCGTCACCAATGTACCAATTCTGGTCGTTTTTGGCAGGGACAATTGTAAACAGGCTGTGGGCGGGGTCACTTGTCTGGGACAGGTTGGGTGATGCAGAGCCGGAGGGTTGCTGGGGCCAGGCAATGAGGTCCAACAGGTTATGTTCCTCCAGCTCTTCTTCAGGTGACGGTGGCTGGCCCAGGTGGGGACAGAAGGTACCCCTGTGCTGAAACGTGGGGAGGCTTGCAGACAAGTTTGATGACATGAACCGGTTCTTGACTTTGTACAGTACTGACACTGTGTGGTACTTCCAACTCTGCAGAGATGACATGTTATACATACATGGTGCCGTTTAAACTACGGGTCACAGTGACTCAGTGCAACTGGGGAGTGGCTCTTTGGTGTGTAGCGAGAGATCATCAAGTGTGCCACAGGAAATTTTCCAGTTTTACTGGATTGGTCGGAAAAATATTTATTTATTACGAATATATGTTTGTTCAACTATCTATGCCGGTGACATACAGTATAGTGATCAGGTTAGAGAGGCCCTGTCGGCTGCTCCGTCATGAAAATTTTGGGGAATAATTATCCTCATCCCTCCGTTAGAAATTTTTCATAATTATTATTTGTTGCCTTGTATGTTTTCATAAGATCAAATTTGTTGGGTCTGCGCCATAAAATGTGACAATAAGGACTTTGGAATCTATTTGGTGGTTGTTTTTTGCTTTTTAGACAAAGCTAGGTTGTCAAAATAAGCCGTGCAAGTTTATATTCACAAAGACGTGCATGTACTTTGATACAACAAATGGCCCATTAAATGAAATATGGTGCTTTGATCGCTTCACCGACACGCGGACAACTGGAGCAAATAAGATAATACATAATTTATGGTAATTTGACGTCATTTCAGCAGATTGTGAGTATAATTTAAAACTCATTCAATCCCAAAGACATATTTGTCTTTTCACAGTCCAGACATTGTCATGTCATCTTCGAAAATGTTTGGTACTGAATGAGTTTTATACTATCGCTATGCATAAAACTGCCGACCGTTAGTGATGGTTAGATGAAGCCTTCTGAACGCTTAAAACTTTCCATCCAAATGTTTCACAAAAAAGGCTAAACTTGTGAAGCTTCATGTGCACACAACCCCCCCTGGTGGCTATATCCTTGATTCTCATTTGAACTGTGTAACCACTTTTTTTTCCCAGTCTCCCAACAGTGTCTCCATGAAAATAATAACTGTTATCTAAACACCAAATTAGGTCTTCTGGACTGGGGTTGGTTTATGCAATCTGTTTATGATTAATTTGTGGTTAATGCTATTGTATGAAATGACAAATGACATCCTATGTTTATATTGAAATGGCGTTTAACAAATGATTATGACCTTGACTGTGTGTTTATTAAATGGTTTTTATTTTAAAAAACTATTTGTGTGGCTTGGCTTGCGTGTATGCACTTTTGCCTGACTATGCTGATAATAAAACTTCACAGAACCCATTGACAAACAATGGGCTCTGTGAGGTTTCGCTGCACTTTTTAATCAAATCTGTTTGTCTCCTGAAAAGAAAAAAAGTCCTTGAAAAATGAGGCCAGAACTCTAGAAACGATTGGAGAAGAACAAATACACTGTACATGGAATTGCAATTTAAAAAAAGTTTCTGAGCTTAGTCGAAGTTTATTCAAAGACCGCTTACACAGTAGGTGGATTGTCAAAAATATCGATACTTCGGTACTTTATCGATGCTAAACATTTTGAACGGATTTGAACTAACTTGCTCTGGCATCGATATTACCGATACCAAACCACTGACTTCGATACCAATAGCGCTTTGCCAACGTCTGCTGCTAATGGTCTGCTGCACCCGCGCACACTGCCGAAGCGTGCCCCCTGCGCCCCTCCCTCCTTGCTCTGCCGAGTGCAGACTGCTCGTCGACTCCCTAGTTAGACGCGCGCATGAGCTACAAACAAAGTAGGACCGATTAAAAAAAAAAGTGTGCGCCCCCGGCTCCTGCAGTCGAAGCTGCGTCGCAATAGCACGGAAGCTCGCCCCCACTCGAGCTGCCGTGGTCCTTTCGGTCAGCCCCTCCGCTCACTTCGTACCGGCTGGCAAGCGTGGGCGGCGGCGGCAGCTTCTCTCAGCGTGCGCCCGGCCCTTTTAACGGATCCCCCCAGCAGCCGCCGCGGTGGCAGCGGTCGCTCATCGCCGGGTCGCTGATCCTGCTCGGGCCGGGCCGGCCCGGCTGGCTCATTCGGCCGATGCCGAACCATAGAATGGCGCGTTGCGGCTCCTGACCCAAAGTCAGAATCGGCTAAGTACGTCTAATGGCCATATTGGACCGACAAGTTCAAAACTCAAATGCACATATCCAGCTAATATTTAGTTTATAGCTTACGCATCTGCAGCATGTACAGAAACACTGTACATACATATGCATCATATGTTTGCTCAGACTGCTTAGATTAGATAGACTTCCTTGCTTGCCCATAAAATGCAGCGTTGTGTTTGTCATTTATATTTTCTTTCTAAAGCAAGAGAAGGTTAGCCAAGTGTTCAGTAGCATGTTTTCAGTAACAGCTGCATTATTGTATTGTCTTGAACTTCTAAAAAATAAAGCTCTTGTGAAGAAAATAATACTAGATAATAATGCAAAAAAATGTATTAAAATAAATACTGGTTAAAAACAGCCCTTTGAGTAATCCATGGTAAAGTTCACAAATAGTAAAAAGTTCATGAAATTGAAGAACAGAGAAGTTCATGTGATTTGTCCAAAAATGAATCCTTTTGTTAAGAATCGAAATTGTGAATCGTTAGGAACCAGAATCGAATCAAAACATCGGAACCGGAATCGTCCAAATTCAAACGATGCCCAACCCTACCTGCTACTGTTCTGGATAGCCAATAACTGAAAGTATTTTAATTTATTTTATTTTAGTTTTTTCATTATTACTATTATTATCTGTGACTTGTTGGTTTGCCTTAATAGATAAACATGTGTGTCTAGATACTCAGACAATTTACAGATTTTGTTGTCAATTTATGTTACTGTAAGTGGTGGCTGTTATTGCTTTTCATTACCTTGAACAACTTGAAAATGAGGACAATTCAATCTCAATTATTAGCTGTATTTGAAAATGTTAAATGTTTTCTTCAATTTTTCTAAAGTGTATAAAAACGGTCAAAATGCATTTTTTGTATTATCAAAAGTATTATTAGTACAGTATCTTTATTTTTTTTTCATTTAAAATCTATAGCTATAGTTTGTGTGTGCGGGTCACTGATGATGTAGTGGTACACACGCCTGAGTTGTGTGCGGGCAGCGTGGGATCGGTTCCCGCTCAGTGACGGTGTCTGTGTGTGTGTGCCCTGCGACTGGCTGGCGACCAGTTCAGGGTGTAGTCTGCCTTTCACCCATTGTCAGCTGCGATAGGCTCCAGCACCTTCCCGCGACCCTGAACAGGATAGATAAGCGGTTTGGAAGATGAAATGAGTTTGTGTGTGCGTGCGTGTGAGTCGCACCTCCCACAGTGCCGAACAGGTTTATTGGCAGGAGAAGGAATGAAGCAGTGCAAGTCAATGTTGATTACATGAGCCCATCTAAGAAAACATTACATGACAGCTGAGCAATAATCCGGTCTGACAAGTGTCTATTGCTGACCAAATGAAAACAGAAGAGAACAGGGAACAACAGAACAGTTACTATTGAATCTGCTGAATAAGTGATAAACGAGCAACCTGTTAAAATGTAATTCATTGCAAGATTTCACAGCGCAAATGTGTTGTTTTTAGCACAGCTGCAAACATAGTGCCCAAACCATAATTCCAATGAAATTGGAATAAATGTACATTTAATCAAATTAAATGTAAATGGCAGCAGGACTTAAAGTGGAAATCAACTCAAACATATTTTTTTCAATAATATGTTCTATGCAAGTCCACTAGGCATTCTGATAAATATTGCATTTGTGGGATAAGACTTAATTCACTCGTTTTTAGCCACCTCTGGGGCGGCCATTTTGTCACTTGTGTCGACTGAAAATGACATCACAACTACCCAGGACTCAGGTAACGACCAATCACGGCTCAGCTTTAGAAAACAGACGAGCTGTGATTAGTCACTCCCTGAGCCCTGGGTAGTTGTGATGTCATTTTCAGTCGATAGAAGTGACAAAATGGCCGCCCCAGAGATGGCTAAAAACGGGTGGATTTGGTGCCTAACTCATATTGCACAAACACCCTATTAATCAGAATGCTGTGTTTCAAGTAGTGGGCCTGCTGGGAACATATTCTTGAAACAAATATGTTTGGGTTGATTTCAGCTTTAATGATTTGCAAATCCTTTTCAACCAGTAACTATTTGAATACACTACAAAGACAAGATATTTAATGTTCAAGCTGGTGAACATTATAGTTTTGGTGCAAATATTCACTCATTTAGAATTCGATGTCTGCAAAGAATTCCAAAAGAGCTGGGAGAAGGGTATGTTTACCACGATACGAGAGGTTCCCAGTGAAAAGGCAAAGCAGCCGTTGAGGCAATCACTCCCTGATTGGAGGTGGAGGGATGGTTTCGAGCAGTTGGTAACGTGTTCAGCCCCATGAATTGTCTGAGTCAGCTGGGTCCACGACAGGTCAGTACGTTCACGTCAGGATCGGGATTTGGACCCATATGCAGACGTGACACGGATGTTTTTGAGTAAAATGTCTTTATCAGCGAAAATACAAAGTAACTACAGAGAGCTGAAACTGGAAATGAGTCTACATCCTCACTCGAAGAAGGTTTGACGTACTGACACCGTGTCATTGAGTAAAATCAAGTTTATAAACTTAGTAACTGTATATCAACCGATATACAGTATATATAGCAACAAGTCATAACAAATATGACCTTTTAATGGGTCGAGGGGGTGTTCTGATCCCAGTTGGCATACATAAATTAACAAAAAGTTTTTGAATTTTTTATTACATGATTATTTTTTTGTCTAAATAATTTACATTGGATAATTTGCCATGGTACACCTGATGATCTCTCAAGGCAAACAAATGTCCCGTGGCACACAAATGTCCCGTGGCACCCTGGTTGAGAATCAATGAATTAGGGTCTGTTGATTTTTTTTTTTTTTAAATTTGTGCAATTCAGGATTTATGTTGTTTAAAGCGGAAGTCTAGGCAAACATTTTTTTTTAAGAATATGTTCTATGCAAGCCCACTAGTTGAAACAAGGCATTGCGTTTGTGGAATAAGTGTTAATCTACTAGTTTTTAGCCATGTCTCGGGGCGGCCATTTTGTCTTTTATCGACTGAGAATGACATCACAACTGCTCACAACGACCAATCGCAGCTCAGATTCAGAAAACAGGTCAGCTGATTGGTTGTTATGAGCAGCTTTGTTGTCATTTTCAGTCAACAGAAGACAAAATGGCCGCCCGCAGAGATGACTAAAAACGAGTGCATTTTGCTGCTTAATTTATATTCCACGAATGCAAAATTAATCAGAATGCCGTGTTTCAAACAGTGGGCCTGCTGGGAACATATTGTTGAAAAACATATGTTTGGGTTGACTTCCACTTTAAGGTCTCTGTTATCTTTAATCTAATCATTCTTTTCTGTAGCTGTAATCACAGTATCAAACTTTTTTGACTATACTCATGATTTCTTTAAAAAAAAGGTACACATCTTACACATTTTGTCTTGGTATGTAAACTTATGAGTACAACTTCATCATTACCCCCCCCAAATAAAACAATTGAATAAACTTCTCTCACCTTCCTAGTAGTGTTGCGCAGGAGGAAGATAAGGCCGAACAGGGTGAGAATAAAGAGGGCATATTTCCCAAAGATTAAGGACATGGTGACCGTGACTTTGATCGTGTTGATTACCTGCCGTCGCACAGTAATAGTAATGTCGTCCCACAGCCTTGACTTGCCTTTCCGTCCAACACCTGGGTCCAACTGGGAAGTAGCCTCGCCCACTGGGCGGGGCCTCCAGCGGAGCGCCACAAAAAAGGGGCTGGGGAAATGCTTTTCAAAATGCTTTCAAAAACAAAAGATAGCAAAATCAATCAATCAATCAATCAATCAATCAATCACATTTTATCTATATAGCACTTTTCATACATAAAAATGCAACTCAAAGTGCTTTAAAACATTCAAAGCAAAACAGAATTATCTTCAATCAAAAGAAAAGATAAATTATTTAAAAGTTGTTGAAAGCCAAACTAAAAAGGTGTGTCTTGAGCTTCCTCTTAAAAATATCAACAGTCTCTGCAGACCTGACGTCCTCTAGCAGGCTATTCCAAAGGTGAGGACCAAAACGGCTAAATGCAGCCTCGCCATGCATTTTGGTCCTCACCCTTACTATAATACTATGTTTCAGTGTTGAATTTTGGTGAAATTAGTCATTTTGGGTTGAAATTGATAAATCAATGTTTATTCAATGTTGAATTAACATTTCAACATTTGGAAAAATGTTGAATCAACATTGTATAGATGTTGGGTTTTTAACCAAGGTAGACAAGCGCTATTGTTAAAAAGGCCAGGTTCTTTCTTATTTATGGTGTTATAGCTTCCTCTAGCGGTTAGTCTGTTAGTGTAATTTAATTTTAGTTAGGCATCTTTTGGTCTCCTATTTCAGGACCCGCGATAACTACCAGATGAAAGTCACCGTCACACGTTTAAACATTCCATCCAAGTCGATCCAATTTAAAAAGTGTGCGGTGCATTAGCATGTAAGTGACTCAATATAAAGTGCCTTTTTTTGTTATTGCGGTTTGTGGACATTTCAGTTGATATTGCTCGTACTGTTTTGAACTTTGTGTTACGACCGCAGCAAATTGGTGTCGTGTTGACGAGGCATTTCATTGCAGCCGCTCATGTTTTTTTCCTTTGTATTTTGTTCTACAGAAACCACACCCATATCCAAGCCAATTAAAGATTGCAGAGACAAAACTGTTTTGATTCTATTACTCACCTGGACAGTATTATGTTCTAACCGGACATACTGCAGCGGTTATCACTCTCATAAACCTCTGAAACTCAATTTAAATCGACATAGTTTCAATGTATGCCCCCCACCCACAAGACCAGTTCACAGTTGACAGTGGCTTTTTCGAGGGACAAAAGAAGACAAATCCGAAGGAGAACATACTTGTATTTTCACCGGCAAATTCCGGAATGTCAACTCTGCACTGTAAAAAAAAAAAAACGTTGTTTTTACGGAAAAAAAACGGCAGCTGTGGTTGCCGGAATAATACTGTAAAAAATACAGCAGACTGTAAAACACATTACAGAACAACCTGTAAATTTTACAGTATAAAACTGTAATCCTTTACAAAAATTGACATGATAAACTGGTAAATTCAACATAATTTTGCAGCTAAATTAACACAACTATGCCTTTTATTGAAGCCATTTTCCCGTATAATTTACATGCAGCAGTTGTTTATTTTACATCTAATCCCATTCAATTTTACTGAAAAAAACAGACACAATACATTATTAAACAGTAAAAGCCTCATTAAAAGTCCGTGATTTTACTGAATTATTCTGCTTATTTTATTAAAACGTTCTGTTTCATGCAATATAATTTGTAGTATTAATTACGATGTCTTTTTGTGAAATAAACATCTTTTTACTATCATTGAATTATTTGACGAAAGTCTTCATTAAATGAGTATTACTGGTAAATATGGACATACACAGTCAAACTGACAATTTCGAACCAAGATTTTCATCTGTAACGTTTACTGTTAAAACTAAAACCACCTAAAGAAAAATGAATGGGACACAGATAAAAAGTAGACCGCTTCTATACTTGATTACATTTAAACTGCCGTGAGTTTGCTGTGGTATGCAGCAACTTAAAAAAAAATACAATACCAATTTGTCATTTCAAACCCCAATTTTATTTTTTCAAAAAGATATGCAAAATACTTTCAGTTTTTTTTTTTTAACTATTCCTTTCCCTCTTGAAAAAATCTAACATTTGGAATAAGGATTTTACTAAAAAACAAAGACTGTCACAATATCTTCATCTGTAACTCTTAATCTTAATGCAAATCTTTTTGTCCATCTCAGGGGGGTCATTTTGACACTTTGTGTCGACTGAAAATAACATTACAGTTGCTCAGGTAAGAACCAATCATGACTCAGCTTCAGAAAACATGTGAGCTGTGATTGGTTGTTACCTGAGCAACTGTGATGTAATTTTCAGTCGACACCAAGTGACAAAATGGCCACCCCCAGAATTGGCTAAAAAACGGTGGATCTTACTGCTTAACTTATATTCCACAAACGTAATATTAATCAGTATGCCGTGTTTAAGTAACCTTGGAAGAAATTGAGGACTTGGGTTCATGTGTAGACGGGCACTACTGCTCTTTTCCACTTCCATGCCATCTGGGTTGATGGAGAAGTATCTAGGGAGAGAGAAGAAAAATAAATATATTAATAAAATACAGATTTAGAGACACACACAAAGACAGAAATTCACTAAACACACACACACACACACACATCAACACTGACAGACTGACTCACAGATGCACTAAAACGCACAATCAAACATGCACATTCATAAACAATCAAACTAAGAACCTTTTAAAGATGTTCATCTAGAATGTTTATCATTAAAGTTTAAGGAATGAACCCACCCCAAAAAAAGTTTAATGACTGAGACATCACCCCAGAGGTCAGACCATGACTTCCTTGAGTCCAAATTCAGATGTCGCGCCACTCGTGATCAGATAGGTCTTGGATCAAGGTGAGGACTCTGGGGTTCAAGTGTAGACGGGAAGTACTGTTCTTCTCTACTTTGGTGCCCTTCTCAGGATTTATGGAGAACAAGCACCTTGGGGAAATGAAATAGCAACAGACAAAATGTATTAATGATAAAGTGACTTCCAAAACAACTATAAAATATCACATCAAGCTACTTTTGACTTTTTTGTAGTTAACATTCAATACAGAGTAAATGTTGGTTGACCAATCCAAAATAACACACCTCTGCAGGAACTCTAGGGTGGATGCCAGCTTGGATGGATAATGGATGTTGAAGTTGAAGTAGCTTCCAAACATCATACATATTGACGATACGAAAGACGGGATGTTTTCTTGAACAATGGTTCTGTCAACACTGAGCATAAACCGTGTGGAAGTAAAACAGGATTTCCCTAAAAAAAGAGGGAATCACACACACAAATGAAACAAATGGTTATGCGCCTGAAACTTTTCTGGGCTCAGACAGTCAGACAGACCCACATACATAGGATATAGTTCACAACAAAAACAAGCACCAAGAATTCATCGAGACATAAAAAGAAAACAGACCAACAAAGTGTTAACTTACCACAGACAATGATGGTAGGGGTCAAAGGGAGCTTGTCCATCTGGACTTCCCGTGCCAGACAGGTGTCCTCCACATTAGAAAGCATCATCGCTTCAGTTTCTTCCAAATAGGCCATCAGCAGCAGGACCATTTCTTTTACATCTTCAGAGCAGCCGCTCTGCTCAGCACCTCTCAACATTTTCAGCCTTGTTGCAGTCTGCAGGAACTTCTTGTTTTTGCTCATGCACACAGTGCTCATGTAGTTCAGGAGCCGTTTCCCTTTCAGGTCCACATTCTGTATGAGCGTTTCTTTAAGTGCTATTCCTGTTAGCTCCTTGAAATGTACACCCATGCCAAGTTCACTGAACCAAGAGGGCCAGTCTTCCAGGAGGTATTTTATATCTTTTCCCTGGTTTACTTCTTTACGCTGTGTGCAGTAAGTCGACTTCATTAATTGTTTGATCTCCTCCGGATTTGCATTGGTTTGCTGGGACATCCGCCTCAGTTTTTCTTGTTTCTCTTGTTGGCTCTCCGGGGTCTCTCCAAGGGGCAGGAATTTTACATCCCACTTGATGCACCCATAGATGTCCTGGATCACTGCTCTTTGTTCTGGAGGGACTTCATCTGTGTCAGAATCTTCTGTGCGACACTTTCTTTTTCTTATTTTGGGAGTTGTAGATCTCTTCAAATTTTCGATTCTATTTTGCAGTTGTTTCACAAGAGAGTGGTATCCTGGGCCTATAACATCTCCCTCTATAATGTCTTGCAAAGATTTTAGATACTTTGCCACCATCTTTTTAGCAATATCTGTTGAGGTCCTCTTACTCACTGAAGAACTTCTTTGCATCATATCAGAAACAACAATGCGGACCATCTCCTTTCTTAGACGAGGGCTCGGACGTTTCCCCCTCTCTAGAGTCTGAATGAGTTCTTCTGGGAACTTGCCCCATGGAACCAGGTATTCCCCCACCCAGTCAGCATCAGGGCTTCGGCTGCTGCTGGTAGATGGTGAAGATGAACTGCGCGGTGACATGGACTCCAGGGATGGTTGAGGTGCTGGTGATGGACAACTAGATGCCCTGCTACTTTCAGGAGTTTGGCCTGCAGGGAAAGAAACACAGGCAGACACATTATGAGAATATGTTTGTCTTTCAATGGGCATTAACTGCATTCTACGGTGGAATACTTACATCTCAGCTTCCACGCAACAAGCACTTTTCTAGCCTGAATAGGCCTCAAAACCGTCAACAAATCACCTTCCTCGAGAAACTGAAAATCATCACTCGTCTCAATGCCAAGGGACTGCAAGGTCTCTTCCAAAATATCTTTTGATACCTCAGCCAGGTCAGGCAAGACCTCATTGATGGCACTGCGCAAAAATGTTGGTTCCAGGTTTGTCATTTCTGGTAAAATGAGAAAAACAGCATGCAAGATTTGTTTTTAACCATTCATGTGTCAAAAGTCGTGTGTCCCCCGCCCCCCCCAAACCAGTACACAATATCCTGTTAATCTGGAAAAGATGCTGTGCTTGAGTGGAATCATTTGGTGCCCATTAACAATGTAGGATGTTAAAGGATAGAAATCCACCAAGTCACTGATTTTAAGACACTGCAACATAGCACAGTCTTTTTTCGCAGAGTACAGATAATACACAGAATGATAGTCTGCTTCATGTGTGTCCATCACAAAATACACCGCTGCATCATTTCTAATTAAAATAATGACAAGCTCTCCAAACTCCACAGTCTCATCATTTTTTAACACAAGGAAATGCCCTTTTTTATATGCTGTTCCTTTGTACTGTATTTCTGTAGAAACACTAGTGTTTTTCTCTGAAAAGGTAAACTCACTTACCACTTGTTTAATTGTCTAGCTGTAAAGGTTGGGGTAAAATGTACAGCTGTCTTTGACATGCAAAGGCTGACTGTTTCCAGACCCCACTGAAACGTAAGCCTGAAACATCTGATGTCTCTCAGACAAAGTGAGGCAGACATTTTTAAAGTTTTTCAGATGGCTGGCACATCTCTTAAAGGAGCTGTGCTTACTTTCGAAGCGCATCGTCCACAGTCGTATCAGGGGGCCAAACTTCAAAATCAGTGTCGGATAGTGTCGCAAATAGTGATGCTTTGGTTTTAATTTACACTCCGGGAACAAACACTTCCTTGATTCCAAATATTCTTGGATTATAATGTCAAGATAGGTTACCTGTGCCAGAGAAATTCTTTGTGCACAAACGAGATCAACAGTATCTTTAAATTGGAGAGTTAACTGCCACACTTCATCATCAGGACTTTGTACTTTGTCACCTATTAAAACAGGTAACAACCTCAAAAAGTTCCAGTTCTGGATGGCTTGGCCAGAAAGCTTAGGACCCTCATTGACAGTACATGGCTTTGTCAGCGCATCAGACCCTTTGTACTTGAACTAAGTGATTCGTCGATTCAGATGTGTGTATGTAAACCACTTCTTTTTCTTGATTAAATATTTCAAGTACAGTGCTACATCATAGGATAACACTCCCTCAAATATGTCGTGACCCAAACAAGGCGGGAGACCCGGCTGACAGACATGAAAAGATTTCAAAGCATTGAACACAGAGTTTACCTTAATGCCTTTGACACCCTCCCCGTCTCCAGATGCGAGATCATTGATGGCTGAATTGTACGTTTCAGGAGTGCGCTGTGGACCACAGACATTGGGATCATTTTCAAACTCACTTCGTGTAATTTCACAATATCTACAAAAATACTTTGAACAACTAAAATTCTCTGTAAACCCTCCAATGACATGTGACCCAAGGTTGTCACCTGCAATGCAATTCAGTGCCCCTTTAATGGTTTTCCCGCCCACACAGATTCCATTCTCCTCCAGATCTTTCAAATCATCTAACATTTCTGAGAAAAGCTTAGCACAGCCAAACTGTTTTAGGTCCTTCTCTCTGCACAACAACACGAGGGACATGAGGTCTGTATTTGACCGCACATGAGCAGGCAAATTTGCCACAGAAAGATAGACAGCAAGAACTTTATGGGGTTTTTTTTAGCAGAGCCAAGAGGATTCACAATTTCAAATGCATCCTGATACAAAATTAGCTTCAGGCAACCTGGATTTTCAAGGAAGAACATGTTTGACTTAAAGGTTTGTCCATCATTTATGTCACCAAACTCCTGTGAGTCAGTTTCTTCACTCTGCTGTGACAGTGAATTTTTCCACAACTCAGATTCTAATAAGGTGTTCAATGTTTGCTTAACTGGGATGTAGTAAGCACATCTTTGGGACATGTTTTCATCATTCCCCAATGTCAGTTTTTTGGGCTCAATGTACTTAAACATTTTTTTTAATGTTTCAGCTCTTGAATATGTTGTTCTAAGTGGCCCTTTATGACAGGCAGAGAATAGATCTGAATCTCTAACACAATCACAGATTTTAGTAACACCAACATCTGTTAGACTCATGTCATCTTTTAATAGTGAACGAAGTTTAGTTAAAGTGTAATCCTGTCCTAAATCGTGCACATTTTGCATTTCCTCAACAATAACCTGTATTGTTGAAGCTGGCAAAAGGAGCTGCCCTTGCAATCGTAGATAGAACAAAGACATATTCCTGAGGAAGGTCTCACTGAAATTCTGTGAGAGTTCACTGCTTTCACCAGTACATGGATCGAGTGCGATTTGAAAAGCATGCTCACATGCAGCACCCGGAGACCGAGACACTATTTCCCTATACATATCGTTTATGTTTTCCACCGAGCATCCTCTGTGTTTGCGTGACATATGAGCAGTGAAAGATGATTTCTTGGCGAACACGTTTTTACAACCAATTACAGGACACGATATAGTTCGCCCTTCAACTATGTGCTCTTTCAAATGTTGTAGCAGCTCTTTTGCAGTCTGAAAATGGCGCGCGCAAAGCGAAACGGCACATTTCAAATCTGTGACAACTGCTCTGCTGTGCGTCGGTTCGTGCACATTGTGTAAGCGGTAGAAATGAGCTTTGAAAGCGGCATACGTGCGAAATGTCCGTTTGCAGTCGACGCCAACACACTGGAAAACACAACGTGGTTCATTTCTACGATCGCGGCAATGCATAACATAGTCTCTTAATGTTAGCAGTGGTTTGCTACAAAAATGGCATGTAATCATGTTAAAGCTTGAATGCGCTTGAAGGCTAGCTACTCACAAGGTGCAAAAGACCAGACTACAATGCTAGTAGCTAAAGTTATCTTACCGCTCCTTGTCTCTGCTCATCCACGTCGCGGCTCCTCTTTCACCTTGCTGTCCTCTCCTCGTCTTCCACGCTCCTCCGTCGATTTCCGAATTCCCGCCGGTTTTCTGCTACTCCGTCGTCTAGTCTTCCCTGCTATTGCGTAGTCTCGCGCTGGCTTAACTGTTACTGTGTCGTGTCGTCTCCCGCGCCCCTCCGTCGTCGTGTTCGTCCCTATATTTCTACTCTTCACCTCTTTTTGTCGCTAATTGTAACTTTTTGTGTCTTGCTGCTCCTCGCTAGTATTTCTGCTTCAGGTCAACTGCTCCCGCGTTAAGCAAACACCCTCCAATGACAGAAGAGTTCACAAACGGTGGCGCTCTTTGATTGGTACTTGCAATTTGAAATTCTAACAAGAATGATCGAAATCATCTACATACAGACTTTAATTTACGGCAGAAAAGTGTTTTGTAGGGCGAGGGTAGGCTGTATATAGGAACCATGAACCTCCTTTTTCTTGGCCAATTATGTATCCCATAGTATGGTGCTGCTTTTTTTAACCACACACTGTAGATATAATCTAAAACTAAACTAACATTACCTGATAAAAAAATAATAATATTGTAACCTGACTATAATATGATACAAAAATAGGGAACTGATTAACACATAAGCGCTGTCAATCTAGTGTCAAAATATAGGCCATTTTTTACCATGATGACTACAGTTCTATTAGCTGTAGGTGTCAGTTCTAAACATGTTCATATTGAGTCTCAACTTTTTCATGTTATCATAATTACAAAATTTAACTGGAAATCACAACATACGAATTTGTGAAATGGTATACAATTTTTTTCCGTTCTTTAAACCAATCCATATTGTAATTTTAACTGTATTGCATTGGTTCAAGTATTACAATGTTTTGATGTCTATTATACATGTCATCTTCCAAACCGCTTATCCTATATAGGGTCGCGGTGAGTTGCTGGAGCCTATCCCAGCCGTCAATGGGCGAAGGCAGACTACACCCCGAATTGGTCGCCAGCCAGTCGCAGGGCACAGTCTATTATACAGTAATATGTAAATTCTACAAGGAAATATGATAATTTCCACATACACTAACTGTAAAAATAACAATTATTAATTGTTATTTTTTTTACAATATATTTCTTTAAAATATACACTGATTCATTGTTATTCTATTTACGGATTTTTAATGTCAGGATTTTACGGCATATTAATGTTAATTTCACGGTCATTTTTTACAGTGTGGTTAGATTTATGAAAATCATACAGTGTTCCTGGTCACATCACGACAAACGTGGGACAGCATCATGTCTACCATGTTTTTTACAATGGCCCTAGGGGGGTGAATGTCATGAGGTTGGTGGTGCGCCACGCACATCTGCCAGGCGTCCACCAGCATAACATTGAGACCCTTGAACATGGCGCGCAGTACGACATTCAGTTGCAGCGAAAACCAGTCACTGAAGATCAGACTGAGCTCCAGATCCAGAGCCCTAGGGTTGGCCGTGCGGACCACCACCACCGTCCCAGGTGCTCGCTCCAGAAGTCGCACCACCGCTTTGCGGATATGCCGG
Organism: Filicampus tigris; assembly: GCF_054856515.1. Classification (NCBI taxonomy): domain Eukaryota; kingdom Metazoa; phylum Chordata; class Actinopteri; order Syngnathiformes; family Syngnathidae; genus Filicampus; species Filicampus tigris. Next base: position 10,777,729 of record NC_141230.1, on the reverse strand, counting down.
AGGCGATGTATGTATACCTCCACGGGGAAGGCGCTGAAGTGAGCCCAGAGGCTGAGCGCCACAACCATGTTGGGACCGCCAGTCAGGCTGTCCAACTCATTGGCAATGTAACTCAACTTGTGTGCCATGACGGTGGTGAAGGAGACGATGGGTGGGCCATGGAAGCGGTACTTGAGCAGAATATTGTGGGTGCTGTCCACCGCCATAAAGGGTCCCACCTTTATTGTACTCTCCTGTTTGAATTCCTTCATCCCTGAAAGGTAGAATACAATAAAGCTACATAAGAGGAAACCTCTGGTCAGGAGCAACTGGGAGTTCAGCCATTTTCACGAGACCCTTCGACGTGATCACAAGCATTGACTAAAGTGTAACAATTGTCATTCATCCAGATTCACTATATATATATATATATATATATATATATATATATATATATATATATATATATATATACACACATATATATATAAGTGATGAAACGCACTCACCTGGAAGCACAGTGACAAGGTACTCGAACCACTGGCGCATGGTAGAGTCGCCGTACATGTAGACCAACTTGTTGGTCAAACACTGAGTGATGGATGCCCCATCAAACTGGCGCATGGTTACGCCACCCAATGGCCTCCAAATGTCCTGGTAGTAGTATCCAGACGTTGCCAGCTTCACAGGATCCACTTTTTGACGGGCATTTTCTATATTGATGGCAGACACAATGATGCAATCACCATCCCCAAAAAGTGAGAATCGTTCTTCTGAAGGTCAGCAGTACCTTTCCTGGAAGGCAGCACGATGATGGTGTCTGATGTGGAAGCATGGATGGGAAATTTAATGTTCACGCCACTGATGTCAAAAAGTGGATTACAAAGGTTACAACAGGAATAGTAACAGAGATACTATCAACTAAGAACAAAAAGAGGGTGAGCAATTCCAACAGTACCAGCCACATCCTTAAAACCTAAATCCCATCCTTCTATGACACCAGGAAGTACCCCAACTGTGATACATGGGTCCCCAGATATTATCCATTTTTTAACCAATTTTCTCCCAGTATATCACGTTTTCTTCTATGTGAAGTACCCAAATCAGAGTTTGGGGCCCACAACTTGTTTTGTGTCAAATAGCTTTTCAACTGGAGGTCATACAGAGATGAACCCAAGTGCTACTGTTGACAGTTTCAGAGGTGAACATTCCAATAACTCAAATGTGATTTGGGGTTTAAGAGATTGTTCTGCTTGAAATACTTTTGAAAAAGCTCATCCCAAACAATCATTGAGTGTAAAGACCTCTGAAAGAGCAAAGCTTCCTTGTTGGTGATAATGTTTTTGAGGGAGCCCCCCAGGGCGTGGTTGTTTCTGGTGTCGCAGCTGAGCATTTTGGGCTTGTAGCAATACCAAGGATCACCGGTGTGAAGGTCCGTGTAGTTGCACAGTGGCCCCTTCTCTTGCGGCAGACACATGTGGCACAGCGTCTTCTCAGAATGATTGCCTCGGCGAAAGATACCGGAGAAGTACAGCCGATCGTGACGTTTCTCCCTCAATCGCTGCAGCACGGCGATGGCCTCGCTCGAGTGCACCATCGTGACCCCAACCTGAGCAGAGCCCTCCCACGGAAGCGGGAATCGAGCGGAATAAAGTCCATTGTTGTGGTCCAGCACCTGCCCGGCCACGCCCGCCCTGTGTTTTGGCGAGTGCAACCGAGCCAACAGCAAATCGCCGCCGTAGCGCTTGGGTCGGCCCTTGAAGTCATGCAGATGGATCTGCACTTCCAGCTCGTCACCAATGTACCAATTCTGGTCGTTTTTGGCAGGGACAATTGTAAACAGGCTGTGGGCGGGGTCACTTGTCTGGGACAGGTCGGGTGATGCAGAACCGGAGGGTTGCTGGGGCCAGGCAATGAGGTCCAACAGGTTATGTTCCTCCAGCTCTTCTTCAGGTGACGGTGGCTGGCCCAGGTGGGGACAGAAGGTACGCCTGTGCTGAGACGTGGGGGGGCTTGCAGACAAGTTTGATGACATGAACCGGTTCTTGACCTTGTGCAGTGCTGACACTGCGTTGTACTTCCAACTCTGCAGAGATGACATGGACATGTTATGAATCATTTCAATTATCATTGTGATTATGATTGTAACCCAGTGATTCACAACCACTGTGCTGTGGCACATTGGTGTGCGGTGAGAGATCATCAGGTGGACAACAGACAATTTGCAGTTCCACTGAATTAGTCCGAAAATTATTTATTTATTACAAATAATGTATTTTTGTTCATCTATTTATTTCTGCTACATTGTGATCAGCAGAAGTGTTAAGGCTCTTCCAGTTGATGGCAAAAGGTACAATTAATCTGTTGCCATTCGTACTATTTAATAACAGCTACGTGTTCAACTAAACAGACCAACATTTTGTTTCTATATTGACATGAGATTATCCTTATTCACTGTCTATTTATTTGGCTACTCAAGTGGCAGTTCTATTAAATGTGAATGCATTACTATATAGCAACAGATATAGCTTGTTTAAAGCGGAAGTCAACCCAAACATATTTTTTTCAAGAATATGTTCCCAGCAGGCCTACTAATTGAAACACGGCATTCTGATTCATTTTGTGTTTGTGGAACGGCTGACCTGTTTTCTGAATCTGAGCCGTGATTGGTCGTTGTGAGCAGTTGTGGTGTCATTTTCAGTCGATAGAAGACAAAATGGCCACCCCCGGAGATGGCTGAAAATGAGTGGATTAACACTTATTCCACAAATGCAATATTTATCAGAATGCCCTGTTTCAACTAGTGGGCTTGCATAGAACATGAAAAAAATTCCCCTTTAAAGTGCGTGTGGAGTGCAATGAAGTCACAACAAAACTCTGTCCTTGCAGGCTCTGCTGTGAGGTGATATTATGAACCACGCAAATCAATCCAGTCATAAGCAAGAGTTCCAACCGAGGTTACCACCCTGCACACTTAAACTTTTATGCAGGTAGGATAATATCACTGTTGCGGGCTGTGTTTAGGCAATAATGCAGTTGATAGAGCCCACGGTACAGTAGTTGGCAACGGTACAGTAGTTGGCAACCTGTTGAAAACGACAATTTCCATGGGGCTGGAGAGTCCACGACTGACCAGTAAATGGGAATACAGTGCTCCCTCACTTTTAACACGCGACGCGTTCCATCATCCCCCATGAAAGGTAAATTTCCGTGAAGTAGAGGTTGACTTTTCTCTTTTTGATTTATGCCTCAGCTCATGTCAAATTACAACATCCCAACCCGCCCCCCATAATTGTAGTTACGTTTTTCCTCAGAGGGCAATTATGACAGGAAAACTATAAACATAGTGTAATCCTAATAAGTTGTTCTACCTTATTGGAGGCCGTGGTATGGCGGGCTACAATAAAAGATCGAGTTCGTGCACTTCTGGTGTCTTCCTTGCCAAAACAACCGACACAGCAGGACAATGTTTCAATACGTCTTTTCTTTATTTCCACAGCATCCTCTAATGCACTCTCTCTCTCTTTTCTTCCTTGCACATGAAAAGCATGTTAGGAAAACAATAAATACAAAATAATATATGCAATCCCAAAAATTTAAATACATAAAATGAAAATATAATTTGGCAACTAAATCATGTGTTGCAATAGCATTGTCTTGCCATATTACTATATATATATATATATATATATATTACTATATATATATATATATATATATATATATATATATATATATATATATATATATATATATATATATATATATATATAAAATATTCTTTGTCAATTTTTTATAAAAGGGGTTTGGTAGCAAAGATACTTGCAATATCTCAATGTTATTAAAAGTGAAACCAGCTTTCAATTTAGGCACACATTTTAGCAAGAAACATGATGTCCATAATTTTCTTTAGTAGACCACATAAACTGATGTGGAGGATACAATCAGGCCCGCAGGCCTTGTGTTTGAGTGTGCCTTATAGTTTATAATTAAAATACCGTTTAAAATAAATGTGTTTTGCCAGATCACTTGTAATTTTGCACATCTTGACCGAGTCGAGTTTATACAATAGCATTCAAGTCTTTGCATTGGTTGTGGGACACACGAGGTTGCAGAGGGCTGTGATGATGGTCCAGGCTGGGCCTCGTTTGTGTGCCCGATGACACGCACAATTTCAGACCGCAGTCTGGTTATGGCTTCTGTGCACCTCGAGGAATTGCGGAAGCTGAAGTGAACCAGTTCTGGAACCCTTCACTCTCCACAATGCTGAGGGACGGGAAGTCCTTGACAATGAAGTTCAGGAGTGCCTCATCAAGCAACTGCTTCCTGGAAGCTTAAATGTTAAACATGGAAGTGGAGAATAAATCAGTAATAATGACTGATTCCCAATCATCAACAAAACAACTGTGAGAAAGTAAGACAATGGCTGCGTATCTGAGCTTACCCTGGAACTTCATTCTCATGCTTGGCCCGATAGTGCCTCTGTCACATGAGGATCCGGATTTCGACCCATATCGGCAGACATGGCACGGAAGTTGAAGAGTATTATATTATATAAAAACAGGGGGGAATGTAAGAATAATAATGCATTTTATTATTTATGTGTTTGATTTTTATCATCAGGCCAACTTGCTTGGTGTGCTTTGCTTTCACATATGTATGTTAATTGCGCGCGCGCACACACACATACGCACACCCACACGCACACACGCACGCACACACATAGACAAAACAAGTTCATAGTGTTCCAGCTGCTTTACCTCCCCTTTCCCTTAGAGCTGGAACACCTTTGTTATCAGGGACACCGAAGAATAATAAAAAGAAAGGGGGCGCAGGAGCCGGGCAGAGCGCTTTAGGAACTGTAATCGTACACTTCCCTGCGCTCTCCTTGCAAGTAAAAAGACAATATTGTTGTAGAGTGTCTTCTCTCCTCATTGTGTGCATTGTTTATGAATGTCTCACTTGGTGTGAACCTGCCACTGAGTAACTCAAACTTTTAAACTGTAAGACTATCAGACCTATATGATATCATAAAGGAACATAGCAACTGTACGTCACGTAATAACCAGTCAAAACAGCCTTAGCATTGAGAAGGTGCTTTTGTTGTGTAAGACAGCTCTGAGTGACAAATGCGACAATTCACTTGCAAAACAAATGTCAATAGTAAACTAAGAGTTACTCGGAGTTCATTTAAATTAGAATGGAACAAGACAAGTTGGAAATTTAAGAGGAAGGGGGTGAAATAAGCAGATTGGAATAATTACCTTATTCTCCAAAATTAGATCAAAATGATCCCATACGGCCGACAACTTTTCCCCCTGGGGCTGCTCCATAATGCACGACGTCCACAAAGGTCCGTAAGGTTTGGAATGTTTTGGAAAATGCATCCCGTTGACAGACGCGCTTCCTTATAAACACAGTTTGGCGGGTCTTTTGCCGAGTAGACACAGTTCATGTGTCGTTCACGTGATTGTTTGAAAGCGGTACGCGCACCGACGCGGTGATTGCTCTGATAGTGTTGCGGTACCCATCACTATTATTACCAATGAGAATATGACTTTTAACAGACTCTGAAAAATGTTTGCACCCTTACCTTTAATTTGCAAATAAATATTTTGCCTGCTCACTTATATTTTCTTTACATAATTTTACACATCTTACAAATTATGCCAGGGTATGTACATTTTTGAGTACAACTTCAAAAAAATTTAAAAAAAAAAAAGCTTCTCTTACCTCCCCAATGGTGGTGATGTACAGAAGGAAGAGCCCGGCAAGGGCGACAATGATGAGGACGTATTTCCAAACATGTAACGACATGGTCTCTGTGACTTTGGTCGTGTTGAATATCTGCTGTTGCTAGAGGAATCATGTAATGCGATCGCTCTCACCTGGCTCTTCAGTACCAGAAACACATCCAAACAGGAAGTAACCTCGCCCATGAGGCAGGACCTCCAGGGAGCGACATAAAGGATGTCATCTTCCAAACCGCTTATCCTATACAGGGTCGCGGGGAGTTGCTGGAGCCTATCCCAGCCGTCAATGGGCGAAGGCAGACTACACCCCGAACTGGTCGCCAGCCAGTCGCCAGCCAGTCGCAGGGCACACATAAACACTGTCACTGAGCGGGAATCGATCCCACGCTGCCCGCACACAACTCAGGCGTGTGTACCACTACACTATCAGGGACTCGACATAAAGGATGTGTTCGGAAATTCAATCTGTGTTCGGAAATTCAATCTGACCCCCTTTAACTCTATGAGAGTGGATGTTCCATTAGATTCCAATTGTTATGACTGTTTGTTGCATGATGTATCAGTTGCTATGGTTACGTTTGTTTTGTCGTCTATATGGCATATAGGCCTGTCTTACAGCTTAAAATCTTGAGTTACTCATTGACATGTTGCGAGTACGGAACAACACTCCAAGAGTCTTGGAACAGTCCTGAGTTTAGCCAAAAAGTGAGGTTAATAACTGAGCGCACCGGTGTCAAAGTCCGCAATCATGCGTGTTTTATTGGGATATCAGGCTCCTGCAGTGCTTGTTGATGAGCTGACAATTTCAATCAAGTTTGTTGTAGGAGGGAATCATCTAAAAAACAAGTGTCAAACTCAAGGCCGGGGGGCCAGATCCGGCCCGTGACATCATTTTATGTGGCCAGTGAAGACAAACCATGTGTGTCGACTTGGCATGTTTCTTTTAAATTGGCTTCACTTGTATCACTACATATGACATTTTGCAAACATTTGTTGAAATCTCATGACACACAATCTCATGACACACAAGCAATCAAAATTTTTCCTAGAAAGTATGAAGACCGAAACAGTTATGATCTCATCTCAATGTACTCCCAAATTGACTTCCTCAGTGTGAAATCTGGGTCCATTTCATTGAACACGAAGATGATATATACAGTTACCCATTTACCTAAGTGGTGCACGGTCAACCATCTCCAAATCAATGTCAATAAAACAAAGGAATTACAATTCAACCCCAGCATCATAAACACTCAAACAGTTGAAACAGTTAACACATTTACATATTTGGGAATAATTCTGGACAGTAAATTTACTTTTGACCAGCACACTATATGGACATTCAAAAAAGACAACAAAGACCGGCAGTTCCGCAAACCCAAAGGACTCAAACATCATAGCACAAGACAGTACCCACCCACTACACTAATATTTCACCCTGCTACCCTCAGGGCGCAGATACAGAACGATTACGTTCAGGAGGGCTCGACTCGGAAAAAGCCGGAAAAGCAGGCATAGCCATCTTGAATAGCAGGCCTCGCTGACTTGAAAAAATAAACTAAATAATTAATAATAATAGTAATTGTTAAAAAGGCCAGGTTCTTTCTTATTTATGTTGTTATAGCACGCTCTAGTGGTTAGCCTGTTAGTGTAATTTAATCTCAGTTAGGCATGTTTTGGTCACCTAATTCAGGACCCGCGATAACTACCAGATGAAAGTCACCGTACCACGTTTAAACATTCCATCCAAGACGATCCAATTTACAAGGTGTGCGTGCATTAGCATTGTAAGTGAGTCAATATAAAGTGCATTTTTTTGTGATCGCGGTGGTGTTAGTGCATTTTCAAACGCACCCAAAATTGTGCAAAAAATCCATCCATCCATCCATTATCGATACCACTTCTCCTCACAAGGGTCGCGGGGCGTGCTGGAGCCTATCCCAGCCGTCTTCGGGCAGTAGGCGGGGGACACCCTGAATTGGTTGCCAGCCAGTCGCAGGGCACACAGAGACAAACATCCGCACTCACAATCACACCTAGGGGCAATTTAGAGTGATCAATTAACCTGCCATGCATGTTTTTGGAATGTGGGAGGAAACCGGAGTACCCGGAGAAAACCCACGCAGGCATGGGGAGAACATGCAAACTCCACACAGGGAGGCCGGAGCCGGGATTGAACCCACGACCTCTGAACTGTGAGGCGGACCGTGCAAAAAATCCAATACACCCAATTTTTTAATTACCATTTCAAATGGAAAGCCAAACGAATCAAATGCAAAGCGATTTATTGGTGTTTTTTTCTGTTTGTGTTTGAAAAGTCCTACTTTGCTGGCTGTCCTTGAACGTACCTCTAGTTGATAGATTCAGCAACATTTAACTTCAATTCATGATGCAAATGCCCCCTTTGGCATGGATGTACCTTGGGGTCATCAAGATAAATTTATCCTAAAACACAAATGAGCCCATACTTAATATAGTATGTAATATATACATATACAAAAAAACACAAAAAATGCATTCCCCTTTCACTGACAATTAGAATATAATATGCTATTGTTTATTTTTAAAATGCATGCCAAAAACAGTCTATTAGCAACTATCCATTCATCTTCTTCATCTTATTCTGGGATGAGTTGTGGGTGCAGCAGCTTTAGCAGGGAAGCCCAGACTTCCTTCTCCCCCAAACCACTTCTTCCAGCTCTTCCGGGGGAATCCCGAGGCATTCGCAGGGGAGATGGGAGACATATTGGGTCCTATTTTTGAGACAGTCTAACAGTCTAACTGTGCGCATGGGCGGAATTTTTTTTGTTTTAGTATTTTCAGATACCTGCACAGGTCAAAGCGGGTGATTGCGCCATGGTGTGCCATTGTGGGATGGAACGCAGCCAACTCCCGGCCAATCGAAGCAGCTCCCCTCAGTCCCTTTAAAATCAAGGCGGTGGAGAGGCGCACAGCCGCACGCAGTCCTTGACGTTGCAGAAGCAGAAATTAAATCGCTGGGGTCCGTGCATGATATTGGCGCACGTAAAATTGCGGAAAGGTAAACTGCAAGATCTCACCTTGCGGATGATGTAGTCGGCCATACATGTGACATGACATGGGCAATTGGAGACCACCTTGCTCTCAGGATCGTACGTCTGTGTGTGACCTCACCTCACTCCCAGGTCAGGTGGGTGCAATTAAAATATTTTTAAGATGGGCGTACAATCAAATATGCCGAAACATCTGTCGAGGCATAGCACAGTCCACCAAATTCACAAACCATCTAAACTAGACTCGCCTCGGCACGAAAATGAAGATACACCCATTTTAAAATCGAATGCAGTCTACTTTCTATCACTAAATTGTCAGGTGCGCCAGGGGCGCACTAGATCTGTCTGCCAAAAAATGTTGTTCCAAATTTTTTCTCGCTCATCAATGTACTTTGCAAAATCCAATCCGATTCTTCCTTCCGATTCTTTTTGCTGATGAGTAGTACTAGTTTGCATCTTGTGGAATGACTCTTGTGGTTTCTTCTCTTGAAATCTTCTTCAAAGAGTGGATTGAAATACCTTCACCCCTGCCCAGTTGAGGTTGGCAGTAATGTCACCGACTCTTGTCTTAGGGTGTTTTTTCACAGCTCTCAAAATGTTTCAGTCAACAACTGCGGTCCCTTGGCCGACCTGTTCGATGTCTGTTGCCCAGCTGGTTTCTTTCATTTTCAAGATATTTCTGTCATGATTCTGTTTTGTTTAGATTACATTTGTTTTAGTTTTGTCTTGTTTCCTTGTGTGCGTTGGTCTTCCACATTAGGTTTTGTTTCCACCTGTTCTCGTCATCCTGGTCCCTTGTGTTAGCCAATCAGCTCCCTTCAACCCTTTGTGACTTGAGGCATCTTCGAATTCTTGTTTTTGCCTAGGAAATTCCCTTTCCTATCCTATCCGAGTGACATGACCCAGAAGTTCTTGGTGTATAGGACCATTAGAATTCTAAAGCTGTTTTAGGAAAGGTGTCTGGACGAAACTTTTAAGCCACCTTTAGCATAGGTTACTGCTGACCAACCTTTAAGAAAGGATATTACCCACAATTTTTTCCGGCAGCAACATTTAACAGGATACCAACGTAGTTGACAGACATGCGAAGACGCTCGAGTTTCACACTCAAGACTTATGTTTGAAAAAAATAAAAACAAACTCTAAATTAAACAGAATAGTAATAGAACTTTTTCTTTTTTGTCACAAGTGTAGAGTCAATGAGGCCAAGAAATAAGCAAAAGGAAAGGTGTGCTTCTACACAAACAGAAATACAACACCTTTTCATAATTTATTAAAGAATGGGCATTGGGCAATTCCAAAATCAATGAAAAACATCATCAGTGATACTTTCGATTCTTTCACAAAAACAATTAGTATCTGTATCTTTTTTAAATTCTTATTAAGCTAATATTTTCGCCTTTCTTAATTTTATGCTTGCTATATATTTTTTGTGTTCAAATGTTAACTACGTATTTGAAAATGTTGTTTTAATAAATTTAAGTGGGGACGCAGCACGTGGGAGGAGCAAAACTATTTTAAAGATGTCTTCATATGGTCTCTATATATCGCAGGTCTGCAACGTATTCCCAGCGATAAACGAGGTACATTGTTATTTACAAACAAAGGCCTGAGACAGCTTAAGTACACACAAAAATAGCAAAACTCAGAATGCAGACCTCCGCCAACGCTTAAGTATTCACAAAAGCAGGTGGAAAAAAAACACGGCTTTGTGGTGAGCAGCGGTTTGTGCAATCAGCATCATCTGATAAAAATTAGGCAGCACGTGGCAAAGAATGGCCTCTCCTGTCATGATTCCACACACAAAGGCAACTGCATGGCTAGTGGCCAGTAGTTAGATTCAAATTGTGTTGCAACTGAACCAACTGAACAAGACCGACATTTTTTTTTCTACTCTGGGATGGGGCGGACGCGTCCACCACAACTAAAAAAAGAAATCGGGAAAAAAATGTGAAGGAAAACATGTCATACTGTTTGTTGCATGTTAGCCAGGAGTCTGTTTTTAGATTGCGACTACATTGCACTGTCCGCATTTCAATCAGATATGCCATAAATTTGAGCACGGTTGTCCTGGAGGACATTGTTGGGATATTTATTAAAGCAATATTACTATTTTCTATTATTTCAAATTGGCGGATGCAAAACTTTACAGCAAATTATTTTCATAATACTGATATATTAGTCCTCATTAAATTGCACCTTTAATGTGCAATGTAAATTGTACAATTCAGAGAATAAAGTCATACATTTAAACACGCAAAAATGAAGTTAAAAAAAAACAAAGGAAAAACTTTTACATAAAATAAATAAATAAAACAACTCCTTCAATTATAAAGTTTTTTTTTCAGTGAGGCCCTATACTTTCAGTCTTTCAACCTGGTTCTGAAAATCACAGAATGTTACTGGTCCCATCACGACAAGCGTAGGACAACATCATGTCTACCATGTTCTTGACAATGGCCCTCGGAGGGTGCAGGTTGTGAGGTTCGTGGTGTGCCACGCACATCTGCCAGGCGTCCACTAGCAAAATGTTGAGACCCTTAAACATGGCGCGCAGTACAATGTCCAGCTGCAGCGAAAACCAGTCGCTGTTGTACAGGCTGACATCCCGTTCCAGGGCCTGAGGGTTGGCCGTGCGGACCACCACCACCGTCCCCGGCGCCCGGTCCAGGAGTCGCACCACCGCCTTGCGGATATGCCGGAGGCGGCGTATGTACACCTCCACGGGGAAGGTGCTAAAGTGAGACCAGATGCTGATCGCCACCACCGTGTTGGGACCGCCAGTCAGGCCGTCCAGCTCGTTAGCGATGTAGCGCAACTCGCTGGTCATGACGGTGGAGAAACGGATGGGTGGGCCGTGGCAGCGGTACTTGAGCAGAATGTTGTGGGTGCTGTCCACCGCCATTAATGGCCCCACCTTTTTTGGACTCTGCAGGTTGAATTCCTTCATCTCTACAGAGGAGAACACAACAGAGCGATGTAATGTCGCAGTCCTGTGAAAAAGACGTATCTCCAATTTTTGAAATTTTTTTGATTTCCACATTAATGCATTGTCTGTAACGCAGAAACACATCTCATGTAAAAATAAGAAAATGAAAAAAAATGGAGATATTTTTCACCCGGGCAGCGACGATAAGAGGAAACAAGTGGTCAGAAGCAACTGGGGGGTGAGTATCTTTCACAAGAGCACTTTGATGTGGTACAGATATTTTTTTTTTTAAATGGAAAAACAAATAGTTACAAATAAATACACTTACTATAATCAAACACAAAATACATAATCCTCAAATGTGACATAAGTATCTGTTCACAAGTACACAGAAGTTATAAAATGGCTGCCCGCTGAGCTAGCTAAAAACGGGCGGATTTCTCATATTCCACAAACGCGATATTAACCACAATGTCGTGTTTGGACTAGTGGGTGGGCCTGCATAGAACATATTCTGGAAAAAAATATGTTTTGGGTTGACTTCCGTTTTAAGTACAGAGTATGAATTCTGTTCCCATCACTGTTCACCATCCTTTTACACAAGTATCTGTATTCACTCAAGTACAGAGTGTGAATAGTTTTTCCACCTCTGTCCACCGCCACAGCACTGTGAGAGAGAAGCGCTTACCTGGAAGCACAGTGAGGAGGTACTCGAACCACTGGCGCATGGTGGAGTCACCGTACATGTAGACCACCTTGTTGGTCAAACACTGAGTGATGGCAGATGCCCTGTCAAACCGGCGCATGGTGACTCCACCCAAATTCCTCCACGAGTCCTGGTAGTAGTATCCAGACGTCGCCAGCTTCACAGGATCCGGTTTTTGACTGCCATTTTCTACATTAATGGCAGATAGAATGACGTGAATAAATCGTCACCCCCCCCCCAAAAGTGAGTTATTAGTGTAAAAGTTTGCAGTACCTTTCCTGGAAGGCAGCACGTTGATGGAGTCCGTTGTGGAAGCGTGGATGGGAACTTTGACGTTCACCTCACTGTCAAAAAAAGTTGATTACAAATATTGCAACAAAGAGACACTATGTGAATAAAAAGAGTTCTGCTCAGACAATTTTATGGGTGATCAATTACCAGAGCTGGGCAGTCCGTCCCTGGGCCGGACCGGTCGGACCCTCCGGCCCGGCCGGATGCCCATTTTTGGGGCAGACGGGTAGCGGGTGACAAATTTTAAAAAATGGCTGGACTAAGCATGGCCGGAAGTGGATTTTAGTCCGGCCCACTAATCGGCCCTCATGCGTGTGACGTGCACGCGAGGCGGCCAAATTTTATCTCATTCTACTCGGTGAAAGGCTTCTTTTTAGGCTTCTTTCAAAACTAATTGTGTCCGGGAGGAAAATCAAGTACGACACTGGCACATCATGCACTTCCCTACTTCCGGAAATACGCCGTAGCAAAACTGCTGTGTAGTGGTTTGCTGGTGTGCTTTTATTTTGAAGGCCGGGAAGTGTGAAGGAGGGGACGTGTGAAAAATAAGTAACTTGAATGCTTGCAGACTTGTCGCCTGTTGTACCCAAATTATTATACAATATGATAAAACCAACCCCAGGGCTCGCAATGGAAGTAAGTACAGTACACGCAGCTGGGTTGTTGTGTCTACAACTTAATAACTTGGAGAAGTCTCGGAGCGCAGCTTCTTTTTATTGCGTAAACGGCATTCATTCACAGACGAGTTGAATCACTGATAACACTTGAAATTATATCAGTCCGCGCATGTCGCAATGCACTGAGGAAATCACAGGGCGAATAACTACGCCTGGAAAAGTAGGTCCATACACTACATGGGTAAGTACGAAGTACGTGAGTATGCGGCGCGTTTGAAGCGTGCCCGCGGCAGGTTTGAATAGTAAGTTAGCCTGCTAATTGTCTTTAAATAAACCTCTTCCGTTAGCATCTCCCCCGCGGGGGCATCATGCAGGTTTTTTTTTTTTTTTGGGTGTGGGTGTGGGGGTGGTGGGGGGGACGTGAGCTGGAAGGGCACCCAGGTCAAGGGTGGAGGGTCGCGGCCGGATGGGCTAAAAAGGGGCAAGTGCCCAGCTCTGTCAATTACAATGGCACCAATCACATCTCTAAAAAACAAATTTCTGTTCCCTCCTAACCCCAAATGGGACTGTCAATCATGTTTTTTCAATCAATTGCTGCACCACACTGACCATTTGCTTCACCCCTCAGCTTCTCACGCATAGGTCACATAAGCGCGTTTTACCACGTTAACACCAATGCACCAAAGCTGGTAGCGAATGTGACATGAACAAACGAAAAAAAAAAAAAAACAGATGAGCAGTGATTGGCCGTCACTTCAGCCCTTTGGCACTGTGATGTCATTTTCAGTCGACAGCAGGTGGCAAAATGTCCGCCCCCTCAGATAGTTTAAAAAACGGGTGCCCTGCGATTGGCTGGCAACCAGTTTGGGTGTAACCACCTTGGGTGTTACAATAACTTTTCACAAGATTGTACTGATATCAAACCCAGTTTATGCACTATTTTACGTTATTCGAGTAGCTTTTTCAGCAGAACCTCATAGAGGCATAAAAACAATTTCTTGTTAGACATTTTTAGGGGTGAATTTTGCAATACCCTAAAGATGATTTGGGACTCAACTGCTTGTTTCCTTTGAAATACCTTTTGAACAGCTCTTGTCAATCACTGAGTGTACAGTACAAACCTCTGAAAGAGCAACATTTCCTTGTTGGAGATGATGTTTTTGAGGTAGCCTCCCTTGGCATGGTTGATTCTGGCATCGCAGCTGAGCATTTTGGGTTTGTAACAATACCACGGCTCGCCGGAGTAAGGGTCCGTGTAGTTGCACAGCTGCCCCTGGTCCTGCGGCAGGCAGATGTTGCACACCGTGGACTCAGAAAGAAAGCCGAGACGAAAGAGGCTGACGAAGAACACCCGATCGGGCCGTTTCTCCCTCAGCCTCCGCAGCACGGCGACGGCCTCGCTCGAGTGCACCATCGTGACCTCAACCTGAGCCGAGCCCTCCCACAGCAGCGGGAATCGAACCGAATAAAGTCCGTTCTTGTGGTCCAGCACTCGCCCGGCAACACCCGCCCTGCAATTTGGGGAGTGCAACCGGGCCAACAGAAAATCACCGCCGTAGCACTTGGGCCGGCCCTTGAAGTCGTGCAGGTGGACCAGCACTTCCAGCTGGTCGCCCACGTACCAACGCTGTTTGTTTTGGGAGGTGACGATTGTATACAGGCTGTGGGCCGGGTCACTTGTCTGACAGAGGGTGGGCAGTGCGGAGCCAGAAGGCAGCTGGGGCCAGGCAATGAGGTCCAACAGGTCCCGTTCCTCCAGCTCTTCTATCGATGATGGTGGCTGGCCCAGGTGTGAACAGAAGCTGTGATTGTGGTGAAACGTCGGGAGGCTTCGACAGGTGATTGACTGGATCTGGCTCTGGAACTTGTACAGCGCTGACATTGTGTGATACTTCCAGTTCTGAAGAGATGACATGCATGATTTGCATATGTGGTGACATTTTTGAACAACAGTATGGATCACTGTAAACCCGTGATTTGCAAACAGGGTGCAAGTGCACAATAGCCGGGTTTCCATGGAGACTTGTTTGCCATTCGGAATGAAATCATTCCCAATGAAGCTCTCTGGTCACCTGTTTACATGTGACGTGATCTATTCCGATCGGCCGTTTACTTGCTCCACCCTGTTAATCAGATCAGCCGCGTTACAGCCTTGTGACAAGCGGAGATGTAAACATCACGTGATCTGTCAAGATGGAGTTCAATCATCTATTTAGCACAGAGTGATTGTTTGAACACTGCCGGATGCAGCCTGGCCATTCCGATTGAACTGTTTACATGACACTTGGTCAGATTGGCAAAAGGAATATACCACCCCTGTGAATACGAATGAAATTCCAGTCGGCCTTTTTATTGGGTGTTTATATGGAGCATTGCGATTGATCATTCGGATCCTTTCTAATCGGAATACAGGGCTCCATGTAAACCCGGCTAGTGAGAGATCATCGGATGCGTCGTGGGAAATTTGCACCGGGCAGTGCCTAGGCCCTCTCAGACTCGCTTTTATTATTATTATTCAATCTTTTGGGGGCTTCAACGTGCCCCCAAATCCATCAATTGTTAGTTTTAGTTTAGTTTCATTTGGATATATTTTAGGGTTCCTGAAGATGACTTACCAAAACTCACTCAGTGCCACCGCCAGAATGTTGGAAAAAAAATATTATCACCTTACACTAGTTTCAATGATTGAAACCAAATTCACACGAAAGTCTCATGCATATAACTGAACAGGAATTCAGCCCTTTTGATTAGATAGACTCATTTGGGTGAATTTCATTTTTTTGGTCAAAATCAGCCCTTCCCATGCTCATAGTTGACAACATATTAATGACATCCCCTGATCCCGGAGGGCCAGAAAAAAACTCAAAAGAACCCCTCGGTCACTTTCAGGTGACAGTATAGTGTGAAAAAAAAAAAAAAACTCTCACCTCCCCATTCGTAATGTTTTGCAGCAGAAAGATGAGGCCAAATAGGGTGACAATGATGAGGCCATATTTCAAAACATTTCCAGACTTCATGACCACTTTGATAGTGTTAATCCACTATCACTGCAGTAAAGATGTCATCACACCACCTTGAACACATGGGAGAGAAAGTGTCTGCGTCAACAAAACTAAAATCTAATGTGGTAACTCTGAATAAAATTAGCTCCACATGTCCATCCATAATTCTACAGTAACCAACAAGTAACCCGATGACTAATGAACATACTATATTGTGGTACAATATGTATGGAACAATCACTCAATAAGTGAGGCAGCACCTTTAAAACTAAAGAATAAGAATTTAGCTGATATACTAGCGTAATTGCAAAAATACATATGATATACACAATTGAACTACACAAAGTACTTAAAATTAGGTGATTCAACAATAGACGCTTTTCTGATATTTAGGATGAGACCATTTGCCACAGTTTTATCTTTGTGGATTAACATGACCTGGATGACTGAGCTCTACAAACAAAAAAGAAAACACAGTTTTTAGCAAGCACATGGGTATTTTTCTAAATTGAAATTGAAACAGTAAGCATAGACAATTACTCAATGTCATTATGTTTGAAATGGAATATTGCATACCTAAGGAGGTAGAGCTGTGCTGAGTCAATTTACTTATTTGCTTTCCACAGTGGCTAAGCGATACACTTCCAAAGTAACATCCATCCATCCATTATCGATACCGCTTCTCCTCACAAGGGTCGCGGGGCGTGCTGGAGCCTATCCCAGTTGTCTTCGGGCAGTAAGCGGGGGACACCCTGAATTGGTTGCCAGCCAATCGCAGGGCACACAGAGACAAACATCCGCACTCACAATCACACCTAGGGGCAATTTAGAGAGTCCAATCAACTTACCAAGCATGTTTTTGGAATGTGGGAGGAACCCGGAGAAAACCCACGCAGGCACGGGGAGAACATGCAAACTCCACACAGGGAGGCCGGAGCCGGGATCGAACCCACGACCTCTGAACTGTGAGGCGGACGTGCTAACCACCGTGCCGCCTCCAAAGTAACAGTTAACTGTAAATTTCAAATAAGGCAAAAAAGTTTCTGATTCTTGTTTTTCTTTACCTAGTAAATATGTTAACAATAATATTCAAAATTTGGAACATATTCATATTCCACGTTCATATTATTGTTGTTACATAGACATTGAAATGTACCGTATATGTATGTAATTTCATGTGTGTTCATAATATGAGTTCTTCATCATCTAGTTAAGAGCAGTGTGTTTGATTTGGCGACTGTGCTGTGTGTGCTTTGGGGGCCAAAACAAGAAGAAGAAGAAGAAGAAGAAGAAGAAGAACAACAACAACAACATCGTTGCGGACCACCAATCCTAGTACCACGCCTGCATAACAGTACACGCATGACTGGTTGCCATTATAAGAGTTCAGTCTTATTTAAAATGATAATAAGAAGTATATTTTAAAAAAGAAAAAAACTCGGTTTCCAATCATATAGCGATCTCGCGAAAAAAACTCTCGGCAATATTTACTATCATCCTACTGACGGCACCAACAAGAGGTAAAGAAAACATTACTGCCTGGTTCTTTTTAATAATCATAATAAAAAAATAAAAATAAAATAAAAAACACATACACACACAAATCAGCACTGATGGAAAATGTTAACTTACCCAATAAGCTTGAGGTCTGTCCGCTACACAACAAGCCGCCCAGCGGATGTAGGAACAAAATACGAGCCAATTGCTTCTTGACAAATAAAATGCATTTACAAACCCAAATTCCAATTAATATGAATCGCAAAGCACGACCAGCGTGTTGACAATTTGAACAAATGTCGGTGTGACGCATCCCTGGCCCGGTTAAAAACCAAATAAAATGAAGACATAATCGTTTGCTTGTCGTCGACTGCGATTGGCTGCTTCTCTTCACCACTTCCGCGTTACTACTTTTTTATTTTCAATAAAAAACTTTATTGAATCCAAACATAATATACAGAGGAATACGGTAATCCAGAATATTGGAGTGAACTTTCTCGGTACAGTATGAATGAAAACAAAGATATTGGAGAGAAAGTTGTTCGAGGGTATTATGTCCTTTATGCAGTTTTTGCAGGGTCTTCTAGTCCGAATGGCCTTGGGGCTCAAATGGTAAATTCAAACACATCAAGATTCGGTAGTTGTTTTACAAAATTTACAAAGTAAATCTAGTGTAGTGTAGTATAGCGAATGTGTACCTCCCAGATGAAGAGAAAGTTAAGATGTACCTTATGTACATCTATTTTTCCAATTTAGACAATCCAAATAGTACAACTAAAATGTATTTTGACAAAGGGTTAAAATTTGGAATTGATACACTTAGGTCACTCCATACAAGAGTATAGTGCAAGAACAATTGGAATACTATTCCCCTCTCTAGTTGCACAGTGCAAGAACAAATGGAACACTGTTTCCCTCTCTATTTGCACAGAAGAATGTCCTGCTTTCTGGTCTCACCCCCCAAAAAAGCATTTCAAGCCTACAATTGCTACAGAACTCGGCCTTCTTGTGTAGTTTGCATGTTCTCCCAGTGCTTGTGCAGGTTTTCTCCAGATACATCCTCCCACATTCCCAAAATATGCAGTATGGTAGTTACTAGTTTCATTGAAGACTAATGTTTGTCAATACCGTGTGACTAAACGTTTTGCTTTGAGGGACACATACAGAAAAATTGAAGGGTGCAAGGTTGTAAGATGACTATTTTTTAAGCAGTTACTTGGGAATCATACCTGTGATAAGTTCACAATGATGGACCTTGACACGTCGGAGCTGTAAGTGGAGGAAACCATTTTTTCTTGTAAAAAATAATTACCTTTATTCATTTACCACAGTGTTATAAAACAAATGTTGCTACTAGTTAGTAGCAACATTGTAGTTTCGTTGTAAAAAGTGAATTTGCATCTTTGTTGATCCCTCGACTGAAGAGCACCAAAGAAACAATTTTGAGAAAACTCAAAACATCAGAGAAGCACTACTATATGCTTTGATAATGTGAATTTGCATCTTTGTCAAATTTAGACAAGCTCTAGAGTATATAAAATAAATTCATTCGTAGCAAATGTCATTTTGGTATGTGTCTCGGCCCGCTTAAAAATGGACGGCAGGCCATAGTTTGGACACCACTGATCTTTCCAGTGATTCTTAACCAAAGGGCCGCAGTCCAACCTTGGGCCGGCCGTACGTGCCAACTAGTGGGGCGCTAAAAAAAAAAAAAAAAAAAGAATCTGTTGTGAGCCTTTGCGCCGCCGGGCAGCGTTATCAATTTAATCAATTATCAATTCAGTACGTCAGTGATGTTGCTATGAAGAAAATGCTCAGTTACACAATAGCTTTCTACCACTAGAGGGAGATAAGGCGTGACAGAACATGTCCCATCCTTGTTGAAGAAAAATACAGTCTAGTTATTAAGCTTAATTTATTTCAGGATTTATTGGTCTCTTGGTGAGTGTCACAGTTCACACAACATCACTAAATAGCTTTTTGATGATGGCATTGTATAACGTATTTATTTGATATGGTTTTAGATTTTGAAACTGTAAGTGGATTTGATTTAGTTTTTGTACACAAACATAGTAAAAGTCACCACGAATCATAATATGTGAATGGGCCCCACGGGCCACTTTGAACAGAAAAAGTTGGGCCGCAAGTTCAAAAAGTTCAAGACCTCCAGGAGCTGTATGTGCTGTATAATCGAGTGGATACCAGTCCAGGGTGTACCCCGCCTCTTGCCCAAAGTCAGCCGGCATAAACTGCAGCTCACTCGCAACCCAAAAGCGTACAAGCGCAATAGAAAACGGATGGACTGGTGGAAGTCAACCAATGTTCAACTTTGGCAGTTGCACTGTATTTGTAGTTTGGATATGGATGGATTGTGTTGATTTATTTCCCCAAAATGACACACAGTCATTTAACACGTGTACAGTGATCCGCTTTTTATTGCAGTGTAATTAATTACATTGTATGCATATCAGCAAGGAGAACAGGTTGATATTCCATTACCAAGAGGTAGAAGAAACAATGCAACACTAGATGCACTACACTACTCACAACAAGCTGGAGATATTGGACTTATGTCGAAAATTTCAGGTTGAACCTAAAACGCACTATAAACTTCACCGATGAACTTGGTTTGATCATTTCCAAATTTCTGATTGTCCAACTGTTACTATACCCTACACAACTGATTGATCCCAGACAAGGAGCTGAACGGCAACATTCACAACAGGTGTATGATTCATGAATTGACCAGTACTGTACATTCCCAAGGACATCCACTTCTGTGCCTTTCTGTGGCTCTTCCAGTTTATCGGTGCTGCAACCCGATGATGAAACACTGAGACACTTCTGAACTCAGTGGCCTCTGAAAACAGCCCGTTAGAATCTTTGCAATGGCAAGGTACTGTTGATCCATTGTTAGGCGTCATCTTGGTCCCATGTCAAAATGTGCACAGAATAATGAAAATGACTGTTTAATAAAGTGGAGTCAACCCAAACATATTTCTTTCAAGAATATGTTCCCAGCAAGACCACTAGTTGAAACACGGCATTCTGATTAATATAAGTTAAGCGGCAAAATGCACTCGTTTTTAGCCATCTCTGGAGGTGGCCATTTTGTCTGCTGTCGACTGAAAATGACATCATAACTGCTCACAACAACCAATCGCGGCTGACCTGTTTTCTGAATCTGAGCCGTGATTGGTTGTTGTGAGCAGTTGTGATAGCATTTTCATTTGACAGAAGACAAAATGGCTGCCCCCAGAGATGGCTAAAAACGAGTGGATTGACACTTATTCCACAAACGTAATATTGATCAGAATGCCCTGTTTCAACTTGAGGGCTTGCATAGAACATATTCTTGAAATAAAAACTGTTTGCATTGACTTCCACTTTAAACACTAATTCTAATTGAACCACAAAACATATTGGTCGATTCACGGATCCAAAACTTGTGTATTTTGCTGTTGAGAAAAGCAAGTTGCGCAAAAAGTATTGAATCACTGAACAACTGGTCATGTGCATTCATAGGTTTAGGTAAGAGAAGGATGTAAAGTTACAGTGCATATTAGGTTAATCCTGAAATTCCCCCACAAGCGAAATATCCCTCCATTTTAGTGAGCAGTGCTATTGGCATATTGTGTTCGGCTAATAAACGCTCACTCTCATGAGTGATAGACAATAAATATAAGTGCAGTCTTCAGTCATGCCTCAGTGGGCAAACATACTGTAACATTCTTATGATGCAGTTTCTTTCAGTGGACATCTGCCTGGTCATCTTCGGTTTGCAGGGATGAGGATGGTCGCGATGCTACCCCCTCCTCGACCTCCTCCTCCTCCCTCTGTTGCAAGGAGGTGGCGTACTGCTGCAGGAGGCTGCAGTCCGTGCTGTCCACGCCTCCATCGGACGCTCGCACAGTCATCGCAGACTCTGCGGTCCCGCTGCTCACGAAGCTGTCCTCCGGCGCGGCCCGCTCCTCGCTCGTTGTCACTTGGAAGCCCGAGTCCGGGAAGGAGACGTCCATGGCCGCTTGGTTTGCAGTGCAACTAGCTGCGGGAAGGGCAGCCGGAGACGGTGCCGGAGGAGCGGTGACATGAGTGAGGCAGGCCAGCTGCTCCTCAACAGACTGCTTCCACTGCTGCATGGACTGAACCTGGGTAGAGGCAAAAACAAATATGACAGATATGCAGCTTTAAAATCAAGCAAGCATGAAAAAGAATTCCGTTTTTTGGTCATGGGACTCAATGTGACGGAAATATTCTGGTGGTGTCCAATTTTGGTTCCTACTTCCCGTTTTCTGTTTCCATTCCCGACTCTTGGCTGAAATCAGTATTGACTGTAAATCGGACTTTGATTACAATATTCTGTTACAGGTGCCGCCTTTTTGTCCTGTTTGACATGAAGGAGTGCGACATGAAGGTGTATAGTGCCGTGAAAAGGTACACTGGAAAGAATTTCGCCGCAAAAAAAATCACAGTAAATTACTGGCAGCAGGTATGCCAGTAATTTACTGTTCATTTACAATGCACCTACCGTCATTTATTTTAACAGTATACTACTGTATTTTGGATTACAGTACATGACAGTCGGAGAACTGTGCGTTTGTATTTTCACAGTTACAAAAATAACAAAGCATCCAATTTATATGGCGCTTTTTTGGCGAACACTCAAAAGCGTCCACAATAGACATTCGCGTACTCGCACATTTATGAGACGACGCGCTCTGCCTCCTGAGCCACGGGTACTCCATAGTTTGATGTCTCTTATATTTTGATGTCTCTTCTATTTTATGTAAATTGTTTCTCAGGCGACTCACAACTCAAAGGCATACTGTATTATACAAAAGTGAATCAGCTTACCTGTTTCCATAGAAACCTGACCGCTTCCTCTTGAACCATTCTTTGTAACCTCTCCTCCTCACACTGCTTCTGCACCCTGCAAATAAATGTATATTTCAGTGTGAGTCTTCATACATAAATGTCATGAAAAATACACCCACAGACTTCAACGTTACATACATTAATTACACACATTAAATGGGACCCAAAGCAAGAACTGTATAAAAATCCTGCCTTTAAAAAGATAATGTTCACTTTTCATTGACGGTCAATTTAGCAGTGTTTATTATCGTGGTTGTACACAAGTACATAACTATGAAGTGGGTCTCATACTTTGCCCCAGTTACGTAGCTAAATACGTTCAATGAAAAGCATATACATGTCCCTCAAGTGTACCTGTCGAATTTTAACGACAAGGAGACGATGTGGTCTTGCATCCTGCGCAGGCGGATTTCACTGCGGACCTCTCTGGCCTTGGGGTGACAACACCGAGTGTACCGTCCTCTCCACCATGACTGGATCTTAACAGCTGCTCTTGTTGCTTCCTCTGACTTGCTGACCAAATGAAAAAATGTTCCTTCTCCTGGGGCTTCCAAATGTGGCGTGACGGACTCTTCTTCCTCGTCGTGCTGCTCCGGCGGGGCGGCGCGCTGCGGAGACGCCGGACGTCTGGGGGCCAGCGAGTCGGCTTCAAAGGTCTCCGTCTCGTCCTCGCTGTCCGAGTGCGGCGGCCGTGGCTCGAGGTGAGGTGTGACGGGCACGAAGGTGGACTCGGAAGATAGCGGGCTGCTGTTCAGCTTGTCCTCGTCCGTCTGCACATCTTCCAAACGAAGAAACTCCTCTCCCTGCTTTGGGCTGCTTATACATGGAAGCGAAGTGCTGGACGAATCACGGCTCATCCACGTATTAAACTGGACCGCTCGGCCTGTATGGAACACAGAACACATTAACATATAAATATACATACATACAGTATAAAACTTTCAGTAGGATACTCGAATAATGACATAATCGATAGCTGCAGCTCTACATTCAACCTCCCAATTATACTGTGGTATTTAACCTTCAAAAATTGCTCCTCAAAATTACTACACTGCCTCCTCTTGCCTCTTTCCGGGTCGGATAGGACAGCAGCCGGTGGTGATGGCGTTATTTTCTTGGCCTCTACAGAGTTCCTTTGTGGTGACGTATGCAAAGCGTCTGTCATTTCCACAGATAGTTGAGTGGGTCGAGGAGGGCTTGGACATTCCCCTCGGGTCTCTTCTAACAACTGCATTTGGTGAAACCTTAGGGAAGGAAATCATGATTAATATCAAAGTCATTGTTTTTTTTTTTGTGGCTGAATATTCCATTTCCCACAAGCAACAAAACAAAGTACTAGCTTTGGTTTCTACCTCTGCTTATTCAGGATCTTCTCCAATTTGGCATCTTCCGCCATCACCAAGGGTGACGAAGTGGTCCGGAGGCAAACGGTGGAGAGGTACCGAACCAGTTCAACATGCTGGCCTGGTCGATAGGAGCGACCTTTTCCCTGACTGTACAGCCACTCTGCTTTCAGTCTGAAATTGGTTACAGAACACCCCAAAAGAGTGTTTCTTAATAGATCACATTGCCTTCTATAGTGCCCGAGCGTGTTTATTGAACCAGCTGCAGAGTACCAGGCACCTCTTAGCAGTAAGGAAATTATTAGGGGGGGACATTTACAGTGTTTGTACAAAATCGCTTATCCACCATATTTCTTGTAATAGCGAGCTGGTGCTTCATCCATCTAGAGCAGGGCCACTCGATTGGCGGACAGGCTGGCGTGATGGAAGCCCTATTTTAAAATGAAATAAAACATACTTGAAATCTTCCAAATGCATGTGGGAAAATGTGTTATGGTTCGAAGTAACCATGGTTTGGCCTTTTTGGCAATAATTATTCTTATTCTGCTTTCGTTTTATGCCCTATTCGTTAATCTGACTTTTTTTCTTACTATGTAAAGTGCCTTTGAGTGTTTTTTTAAAGTTCTATACAAATAAAATATTATTATTAGTATTAGTCCAAAAGGGGCGGCACGGTGGTCGACTGGTTAGGACCTCCGCCTCACAGTTCAGAGGTTGTGGGTTCGATCCCGGCTCCGGCCTCCCTATGTGGAGTTTGCATGTTCTCCCCGTGCCTGCGTGAGTTTTCTCCGGGTACTCCGGTTTCCTCCCACTCTCTAAAAACATGCTTCATGCACACTCTGAATTGTAACTAGGTGTGATTGTGAGTGCGGATGTTTGTTTGTCTCTGTGTGCCCTGCGATTGGCTGGCAACCAATTCAGGGTGTCCCCTGCCTACTTCCCGAAGACAGCTGGGGATAGGCTCCAGCACGCCCGCGACCCTTGTGAGGATAAGCGGTATGGATAATGTATGGATGGATTATTCCAAAAGGTATGTTTGATGCAAACACAACATTGCTCATCATCAAAAGATGGTGGTGTTGTTTTAATTCTACTGGAACTTGGGCTTTTCTTAAGGTGGAGAGAATTATAAACAGTTCCAAACAGCAGTCAGTGTGAGCACAAACCTTCAGACATCTTCCAGAAAGCAAAAAAAAATTGTAAAGCCTACTAAAACACCTGAACTTTATCTGGGGTAAATCAGAGGCACTGAAAATGGTGGGAGGACTTTTTGGGAGCTACTTAGACACGACTAACTTCGAGCATGAACAACATGTGAGGGAAAGCACAACAACACGTTTCGAATGGATGAAGTGACTGTTTAGAAACTGAAGCATAGTCTGTGAACCAAAGCAATACTGCCCAAAAATCTTGTCTGTAAACCATTTTTTTTTTTCATGAACATGGTTCCAACGTATACCGTATTTAGTATATATCGCTGCCGTTGGGCAGAATCCTTGCACCTCCAAATTTCTCACTTCTCAGGAGACCTCAAACATGACATTATTGTTCAACAATCAACACTGATTGCAACGTCAAAGAGAGCAAGCCATTGTCAACACTTTAGTCCGTCAATAAATTTGTAAACATATGCACCCTTGTGGACTGACCAATACTACAGATTTGTGAAAAAGATATGATATTTACCAAATTGTGACATAGGAGGTTCCGTCCGGCCCAATGCCAGCAGTATGTATAGTTGAAGAAAAATGCTAAGTGTGTATTCTCCATACCTTTGATAGTGAATTGCAACAAGGCAAAAATGTACTTACCCTTCTTTTTGGGACACCACAAAGCCATCCAAAACTTTCAGACTCAGACACCAATTCATCACATAAGGCCGGTAGTCGAAGCGCGGCAGTGACGGGGTTGGCATCACACAAGGGTTGTTCATAATGGACAACTGCTCCAGCTTGTGTAGGGGGGCCAGGTGTGCCACCTATGGACAAAAGCGAACGTCTGTGAAAGTTCACATCACATCTATGTGTGCTTCTGTAGCAATGAATGAGGAATGCTTACTTCATTGAGATCTGTTATCTCATTGGATGCTAACGACAGGATGGACACATGTGCGGGGAGGTTGCTAGGCACAGTGCGGAGTGTTGTCACGCTGTTTCCATGCAGAAGAAGTGTCTGTAAAATTGGACCAGAAATGAAATTATTATAATAAAGATTGTTTAATTGCTCTTTTGTAGAAAAAGACATTAAAAAAGGACCGTGAAAAAACTATCACATTAAATCATAACAACAATATTGAGGGGGAAAAAAAATTGCAATTAACTATTTTCATTAATCGTTCCACCCTGATTGACAACAGATTCCATTTGCAAAGCTGACCGAGCAGCAGTAGTTTTCCGCCAAACACTCTGGGCTCAGCTCCCACAAGGAGAAGCCATGGTAGTCGCAAGGCTCAAGCAAGACCCCCAATCGTCATGGAAACCAATGCCAGACAGAACGCCATTTGTCGAGCACTATATGAGGCAGGGTATACAGTTGCTCACTTGAATGAGACCATACCGGCCCAGAAAAATGAGCTAATTTCAGTGAGAAAAGAAATAATGTGCTATGACTTTTGATCCTTGATATATTTTGACAAAAACATGTTACACACGTTAAGCCACCTGGGAACTGTTTCAAATTGGGGGAAAAAAAGCACAATGTTTACTTTGGAATGTTAATAATGCCATACGCACCTTTAGCGCCACAAGTTTACTCAGATCTCCAATGTTAGATAGGCTATTATCCGAAAGATCCAAGTGTTGAAGAGAAACACAGTTGTTCAGCTGCTCAATAACCTGTACAAAAACAATCACACTTAAATACACATTTGAGAGAACATGTAGCGGTTTCATCTATTCATATTTTCTACACAACAATCAGAAAAGTCATAAAAGCTTAACCTTAATTGCGTTCCCTGACAGGTTGAGCCATTTGAGGTTGGGTAGGTCCCGCAGTCCCTCGATGTAGCCAATACTGTTATTGGGAAGATTGAGGACTTGCAACTCTTTGAGCTGAGACACACCCATCATCCTGACAAGGCGATTGCTGGCTACAGAGAGCTAAAAACATACAAACACCAAGGAAACACATGTAACAGGAAGTAGTACATTTAATTCAGTGGTGTAATGAGTTACGCACCTGTTGAAGGCCTGGGTTCCTTTCCAGATAGTCCAGTTTCATGATTTGATTTTGGTCCAGGATGAGCGTGTGTGTGTCCTCGGAGCAGATGAAACTGGGGTCGAGCTTCCGCATACCCCGAGCTGAAAGATCTACCACAGGCCCTTTTATTTTATTGTATTTTTTTTGAGGGGGCGGGGGTAGAAAACGACAATGTTTAAACACCATGTGAATGTCATGAAACCATTGACCATACATATGATATGCTATTACTCGACTGAGGGTTTAGTAACTAACAGTATATGGTCGTTAACGTCATTTACTAGTTTTAAGGCTAACTCAAGTGGATTCATTGTAAAGAATTGTGTTGTTTATATTAATATGGTCGCAAGTTATGATCATTCAGATTGAGACACATGACAAAAATATTATTACATCTCCATGTGCGCTGGAATACAGTGTGCTTTGAAAATAGTCTAAACTAGAAAAAAACAATAATCGTTATTTTGCAATACAGTGTAACAGCAGATCCTGGCAAGTGTCACACTACTCACACAGAGAAAACAAAACACGTTAGCTAACGGTGGAACTCAACATTCACGGAGACTAACCATACAACAAAAAAGCTTGTATTAAACACAAGTGGCATACATACCATTTGTATCAAATTGTAAATCTGACACCCCCATTCTATCGCCACACATTCACAGACAAATAGCTAGTTGATGTTAGCTTGGACTAATAATGCTGCAAGCTTGGGTTACAAGACGCGTCCGTCGATAACAAGAAGTTCACTGTAGCCGAAGAGCATTCTGGGAAATGTAGTAGAGCGCTACGGCGTTCATCTGTATGACGGCTGGTCCGATATGTCGTGAAAGACTACACTTCCAGTTCGTTATTTGGGGCAGGCGCGCTAAACGTTGAAACGCCGCGGAATGTTGCAAAGGCGATAAATGTGTGATTGGGTTAACTTGTCAAAACGTCTAGTAATGATATTAGTCGTAAAAATTTGTTCTGATATACCTATTATTCAAATTTCGTAACACTCGCGAGGACGTCAAACTGATGTTACTTGTGTAGTGAGAAAGAAAGAAAGCAAAATATGATTTAGATTTTTTGTAAATACATATACGTGCCATATATTTTAGACAACCGAGTTGTAAAAACGTTAACTGATTAAAACAAACAATAGTTTAGTTTAGAAACAACCCTATCGTCTCCTTATTCAGCTTCCGTTTCCGCCGTCTTTCTTTCCGGTTTTGAGCCCTCTCGTAGCCGTAATGAAGTGAGTTTACCGACGAGAATCGCACACCATCTCGTCTTTTAAAACATTATATTATAGTATCATGTCATTTAATCGAATAAATAAAATAATTTCTTTCAGTGACGCCCCATATTTTTTGTTTTCAGGGTCGAGTTGTGCAGTTTCAGCGGGTACAAAATATACCCCGGCCATGGCCGCCGATACGCCAGGATAGACGGGAAGGTAAACGTTAAGCATTGTCCCCGTTGTTACCCATACTTGTTTTGGCACTCCTGGTGTCCACGATGTGGCTTAAGAGTCACCCCGAAAAATGCTAAGTATGTTTGATATGCTATAAACCTTGTAGTAGGTTAAAAAAAGAGAGAGAGGCGGTCAACTGGAATAGGCCTAGCCTAGCCGTTTCACGCTAAATGCTATGTATGCTGTCTATCCACCGTAACCGCCTGTTGCAAGGCGACCACACGTAATAAATAAGCGTTAAGTCCTCCGGCTTGATCAACTAATGCACGTTATAGGTGTTCCAGTTCTTGAACGCCAAATGCGAGTCTGCATTTTTGGCCAAGCGGAATCCCCGACAGATCAACTGGACAGTGCTGTACAGACGCAAGCACAAGAAGGGACAATCTGTAAGTAATAACAAGACACTAACAGTGACCGTTTTTCTTTACAGTGCCATACAATGCCCCTTTAGATTGTGTTGGGGTCAAAATGGACCCGTTGTGAAGTTTAAGTACATAAAAAGTACCATTTGCTTTTTTTGTATCCTCAGACACAACTATTTGAACGCAACAAAATTAATTTTCACAATTTCAACAAATTCTAAAGGTCTCAAAAAAAAAAAAAAGATATTTGTGGTGTTAGGGGTCAAATATGACCCGGCAGTGAATACTGGCTGTTCAAAAGCTGTGGGTTGCTCTGTGGATCAAATATGGCTCAGTGTGCTCCACAACAACCAGACAAACAGATGGAGACACACACGCAGACAAATGGACATAAGTGTTTTCACAGGACGACGACGATACGCTGTTGGCAAACATGTATGTCTTAATGTGGTCAGTTTTATTTTTTTCCACAAATCACTACTATTGATCCGTCCTATGTCATTTTTCCACATTATATAGAGTTGATGCATTTTTCAGCAAATAGTTTTGGTTGTTCTGCAGAAAAAAAATTGCAAACCAGCAAAGGTTCACTGTACTTTTACAGTAGGCTATCAGTACTTTGGCTGTGGGGGGACGGTGTGCGTGGTATCCCTCCATGTCATGTGTTGTTGCAGGGCTGTGTTTTGCAGACTGTGCATCAGCACTCACTCCACACCTCACAGCCATACAACACGCGGAGATCATAGTACTGGCCTTTGCTGTCATTAGTGACTCATTACCAATGGCCGGCCTCCGAACTCTCCGACATGTCTTATAGCTACAAATTGTTTTTAAACTTTGTCTATTTGAAATACCGCTGTCTTGGTAGTATAATTACCCCAATTGATAATTTATATATATTTATATTTTTTTAAATGGAATCTATCCTTTGTAATTCACTGAAAAACTCACCTAGTTGTCATATTTGTGCTTGGACCAAAACAATGAGCACTGCTACTGGGGGTTCACTGTACCAGCAAGTATTGGATGTTTTGGGTGTACTTTTTTTTTTTTTTTTTGCGACTAGGGGTTGCTGCTAAATGTTTCTTGTCCTAACAGGAAGAGGTAAGCAAGAAGCGTACCCGCCGTGCCGTCAAGTTCCAGAGGGCCATCACTGGTGCCTCCCTGGCTGAGATCATGGCCAAAAGGAACCAGAAGCCCGAGGTTCGCAAGGCCCAGAGAGAGCAGGCTATCAGGTAAGAGCACACTGATGCAGTTGCACGGTTTCAGAATGTTCATTAAAAGTTTAATTCTGAGAAAATTACATCAATTTAGTATCAGCTCTAATTTACATCCTTCGTTTCAAGTAGTTCCTGTCAAAAACAGTTATTACATTGTTCCAAATTAATGCTCAGCACCTTTTCAGACATCTTTACGAGCAAGTATAGCAACTCGACAGTCAGGTTTTCTGTTAAGTGAACATGAAGTCTTCTGAGGTCAGAAATTGGCGACTTTAAGACAATGACTGATTCTTTTGAGGTGAACTAATACGCAGACAGCAGGTTTTATATTTTTTTATATTTTGGAGCAAATTTGGTATGGTATTTGGTAGCATTGAAGGATTCTGGTTACATTTACAAAATATACAGTACAATTGTAGACAACACTTCTTTGGGGGTGGAATTTATTAATGTATGTTGTGATATGACTCGTACTGTTGCAGATTAAAATGTTCTGGAAAAGTGCCATGAAGTGCTGTAAATGTCCTGGAAAATAATTTCACAAGGAGTGAGAACCCTGGCAAATGTAATTTACTGTAATTCAGATGGATTTAAATGTGCCTTTTTTTTTCTCTTCTTAATCAGGGCTGCCAAGGAGGCCAAGAAGGCAAAGCAGGCAGCCAAGAAGCCCGCTGTCGCCAGTACTAAGGTGAGAGCCATGTTGACATTAAAACGATACACAATGCACAATTTGCAATGTTAAAAGTAAATTAGATGCATGTCAATATTGGTATACTGTTGAGAAACGCTCGCACTCCTATCTTATTTTATGTAAATATTGTAAAGGCTGTATGTATGAAAAGGTGGTCATTGGAGTTCAGTTGATTTCTGCACGATTTATAAAATTCTATTCAATTTTCTGTCACAATGCCTTCCTGAATTTTCAAGTTAAAAGTGTTTTTTGCCCTTGTCCTCTAGGCTACAAGCAAGGCTGCACAAAAGCCTAAAATCGCCAAGCCCATGAAGGTGAACGCGCCCCGTGTTGGTGGAAAACGCTAAGCCCTGGTTCCTCATTTTTGGTTGTGAATAAAAGTTTTGTGGGTAACCATTATCCAGGCATTTTTTATTTGAAACTGTCATGGGTAACCAAAGAAAAATATTAAGTATGAATAATGAAATCTTGATTTAATCACAGATGTACTTAGTTTGAAATCTGGCCTTGTTGAACAAAAACATACAGCTGCTTATTTGCAGGGAGCCATGACTTGTGTTGAATAAATGAAAGCAGTTGGACACACAGGTTGATTTTGTTACCTATTGCTATCCAATAGAAGAACTTGTTCTGACTGCAGAATATATACACAGCTGACAGAAATTTCTCATTAAGAAATACACAATAAATATGCTGTGAACATGCATCCTGTGACTTTTGACCTAATCGCAGACTTTTGATTGCACAAATTGCCAAAAAAACAAAGCCAACATATCAGCTGTATTCATAGAGCAGGGTTTATTAGCCATACATAACAGGCATTACATTTCCACTGTGCCTCAAAGTTCCATGTGCTCCATCAATCAGCAGATCAGGTGACAAAGTCAGATCAATTATTGCCATTACAGCGATGTGGATTTTAATTAAGTAGTGTGGGAAAAGTATGATTTATAAGTTAATTTATACACAAATGTATAAAAAAGTCTTCCCTAATACAGAAGCAACAATATTAGCAGTTGAGTAGCAGTGTTAGCTCGTGACCTTTGTGTAGCATTACAAGCTGCATAGGGTTAATAAAAAAGGTGTTATACAGTTAGCACTACAAGAAAGAAAAATGAAGCAATGAACTGATGTTCCCACAAATTTAAAGCTATTAAAATTAATTTAACAACCCTATTATAAATAATTAAAAGCAATGTGATGACGCCCTTGAACGGCTTTGGACACATTCTTCAAAACCAAACATGTTTTGGGAAATGATTGCATGAGGTAATGATTGCTACACAAAATGATATACAAGCGAAATGTACAATCAAACAACTTATGTGTGCGTTGGTGACGATGTTTTTTATTTTTATGTTAAATATACTCACCCTGAGGAAACTTGAAACTTTTTCGGGAAAGTGCACATTTCCAGCAGGGAAATAAAGGCTAAATATGGTCGGATCATGTTGCTGGCATGGATGTTAGGTGGAAACGGCGACGTGATGATGTACAAATGACAAGAGGGGCTTGTGGGGCAGGTCGGTCGGTGCCCTGGCCTGAAGTGGCCCTTTCACTTCACTATTGACGGTCAGGACTCTGTCACCCCCTTAGCCTTCTGATCCTGATTGTATCTGTTCAGGGACAAAATGGCCACAATGAGAAGTGTGTTTGATTAGGTTTCAACGTGTGTGGGAGGAGTATTTAAAAAAAAAAAAAAAAAAATGAACAAAAGTAATTTCGTTGCTCTGTTCTTGGCAACATGTGCAATGACAATAAATTACCGATAGATGCCATCTAAGTCTTAAAACTATAGAACATTTTTAATCCCATTATGATTGTGTATCTCATATGCATTTCTTGCAAATTTTGGGGGTATTCAAACACATTTACAATGTCATTAAAAAGTTTAAATGTAATTAACTCGTGTGTGTGAGGGCTAATTATGGTTTAGGCCAGGAATGGGCAACTTGCAGATTAATTTTTGAAAATAAACATTTTTAGTATTACAGCTAAGAAGCCTTAAATTGTAATAACAGTGTTCACAACTAGATAGCACACATGCCAGCATCTCCAATACCAAGACTAGTTGTGCATCAGAGAAAAAAGAGGGGGTCCTTGTTTGGTCAAGAAAATCATGTAATTCTGCTAAAATAGGAAGCAGATTACAATGTTAACCAAATTTAAACACAACTGCCTAGTTTGCTTAGAGAAGCAATGAGCCATGAAAGATTTTAACCGAAGTCGCCACTACAACACAAATGACAACAGCAATTTTTGTCCCCACGAGAAGCATTAACAGTTCATTTTAAGTGCATAATGAGTTAAATGCGTGTCCTGCAAAAACATGGAGCTATTAAACTCTTCCTAGTGTTACAAACACTTATGATGGATTGGAGAAGTTTTTGTTGAGACAGATGGTGGACCATGCAGAAGGAACATATTGGGTACAAACTAGTGTGGTTACTGCACTGTATAGGTGTGTGATCAGGCCTATTAATTTGGGGATTTTGAATGACATGCAGGACAAACACTATAATATTATTAGGAATTTTAAGTGAATTGATTTTTGTGAAAATGTTCAGCAGTTTAGTGCCATCTATGAATGGGAATTTTATGCAAGAGAGACCTTTACGGGGAGAGGAGGTGACTGAGAAATCACAGAATGTGGCATTTTTTATCTGCTGTAACCCCCTTCTTTTATATTTGAGCATTAATGTACATCGTTTTCATAAAAAACCCAGACATGCACATATTTTAATGGCATTTTTGCCATACAACTGGTTAGGACATGCATACATTCTATGTGCCCCGACCCCCCCCCCCCCACCCCCAGTAGCGACAACGCAAAAATTGCTTCATCGGTCCCATCCTCCGTCTCTGACTGGGTCTTTATGAAATCAAAATAAAATGTCAAGTGTGCTGCATTTATTTTGATGTGCACGCGTTTTCAGTGTTTCCAGCATAGAAATATTGTGGCTTCTCCAATCATTCCAACGACTATTCTATCAGGAAGGGAAAAAAAAAAAAAGAATCGCGCCAATGCCAATTGTGGCCGTCATGTTTGCAATAGTGTTGTTTCCTGCAAGATGGAGGGAAGAGTGGAATTTGCCCTGGTAATGATTTGGAGTACTAACTATGAGTTGGTGTTTTTTTTGTGATCATAATGCCGGCACACTTAATAAGTGTAGAAAAAACATATAGACACTGTAGACATGTTTTTTGTAAATGTGGTTTTAATGTAATGTAACGTTTATATGTGTAGATATAGCGCTAGTCAAAAGTTTGGAAACACCCTCTAATTCAGTGCTTTTTTTTCCACTATTTTAAAATGTCCTGAATTATGGATTAAAAGTAAACTCATCATTATGAAGACATATTGATGGAATTATTTGGTAATTGGTACCCAGAAAAATGTTCACGAAAACTCACTGTTATATAATTTTGATTCTTCAAAGTAGGCATCTTTTGCTCAGATAACAGCTTTGCACATCTTGGTATTTTGTTAGTCAACTTTATGATGTGGATGATGCTTTATGACCAAGCACGTCTTTCAGTTCACAGCTGTGCATTATCAAGAGTTACTATCTTGAATTTCTTGACCTCTAGATGTGTTTGAGACCATTTGAACTTGGAGGTGTTTCCAAACTTTTGACTGGTACTG
The DNA here is from genome assembly GCF_054856515.1 of Filicampus tigris. NCBI lineage: Eukaryota > Metazoa > Chordata > Actinopteri > Syngnathiformes > Syngnathidae > Filicampus > Filicampus tigris. The sequence goes on along the minus strand of NC_141230.1, from coordinate 10,743,126 downwards.
TAGATACTATAGACAAATGTAAAAGATACAGTCAATGGTCACCTCCAAATCCTGTAGAGCTGAGAGCTGCCGGCGCAGCCCAAGAAGAAATTGACAGCGAACAGGTTCCAGTTCTTTGGGATGATGACCAGCGAATATCTGGACCAGATCAGGCCTGGCCAACGAGAGCCAAGGTTATGCACACATGAGTGAGACAGTCTGTTTTGTCCCAAACATCATCAGATAACGTTTGTTTGAGGAAATATGCGCCCCCCAAAAAAAACATGACAAACCTTGGCTACCTTTGACCTTCATTGGTAGATTTGCAATGTATTTTCTATCTAATCCGAGCCATCAACACAGTTTGAAAAAAAAAAAAAAAAAAAGACCTAACAAAAAAGCATAACTACATACGATCCTTTCATCTTTCTTTCATCTTACCTGTTGCCGTCAGTACTGCAGACTGGGAGGTACTCAGCTTTTCTGCCGGCCGTGTCATATCAGCCAAACCAGCTGCAACCAGACCCTGAAAATGTTAAGCCAACATGTTTATGTCAAATATCCCAACAAAGCATTTAGGCTTGATTTGATTAAGTGTGTCTATTGCTGCCAAATGACACATGGAATCCCACAAGGGTCAAGTCTCAAACCTATGTTATTTCATCATTCATGATGCGATCTAACTGTCCTCCATCCTTCTGTTTTATATCCAGTGAAACTAGGATTGTGCGTACTAAGGGACAAAATTATCACAATTGTTTTTTTCCCACGCCATACAGTCTGTATTATCATCACAGTTTTTTTTCCACACATTGTTTTTTAATTGTCTGTTTTAAAGAACCTTTACTGAAAACTACAGAAAATAGGGGGTAGTCCAACATTTTATTAACAGAGTAAGTAAACTTTTAAACAAAATAAAAACGAACTTAGAAAAATATGACAACTATTTTTTACTTATCGGTACAACAAATGTAGAACAATATAAAGTAACACAGTGAACAGTTTACAGTTTTGAGTGTTTTAGCGGGTATGCGAGACCCAAAATAAATAAATTGTCCGCTCTGGAATAATGAAGATGCCTTGAAACATAAACATGATCATTTTCAAGCTATGACGCTACATACCGTGTTAACATCATTGCTACTTACAAATGAGCATAATCAAAAGATGAAATGATTGATTGCTGCTTTGTTCCGGTGGCTGCATTGCTAATTAGTAGCGACTAAAATTCTAATGCTATGTGTTCTGACAGCTGTGGCAGGCTGTGCACGAGGCGTAGGCGAGTCTCTGATTGAGTGACTGGGCGTGAACTGTGGCAGACAGCAGGTCCTCCGTGAGTGTGATTTAGAGTTTTACTGTACGTCAGCAATGCAAACCATAACACTATGGATAGAAAAAATACACGTACCCATTTGAACATTGGAGCCCAGAAGAACACTGTTTTAGGACCTTGAATGAAAACAGAAGAACAAGGAGGGGAAAAAAATGAAAGCCTTCTCTAGGCATTATTCTGTGCGTGCAAGCATTTGAAGGGTTTCTCTTGGGAGGAAAGGTAACTAATATCTGCAGTCAGGTAAAACCTAAATCCAGATGGCCAGGACACAAACACTGTAGTCAATGCAAAAGTTAACAGAAAAGCAGTTATCCAGCAGCATAGAGGAGAAGAGAACCATAAGGGATCCTAAAACCTGCTGGTTTGGTTATTGAGAATGTACAACCTTCAAAGACTTCATCGGTGTATCTATGCTCCCAATACAGTACAAACAATGAAGTATGAAAACAGAGCTCTACATTTTGCATTGTTTAAAAAAAAAAAAAACATCCGTCCATGCGTCCATTGCATTTTAATTCATGTAAAACAAATGTTCTACCGGGAGCTCGATTTCCCGATTGTTTTCATTTTTACAACAAACATAGGCAACATACAATGAGGTATTCAAATAGTTTTCTTATTAGTTAAAATTAGAAACGTAGCAGGTGGTGGTAGTCTATGAGGCTGTTAAATACCTGAAAAGTCTCAAAGGGTTCCCTAAAAACAAACTATTACACAATTTGGGCATTTTTTTTTCATAGGTATTAACCATTTCTGGAAATGAATTGTCTCAAATTGAATCATGGTTTCTGGTGGTAGCACATTATTCAGTACTTTTATGTACATTTAGAGAAGACAGAAATATGCACAAAAACAATTAGTGATAGACCGATTATTGGCCAGGTCAATTATCAGCGCCGATATTCTGCGTTTTGACAAATATTGCCATCTGCCTTTTTAAAAAATCTGATGCCCGATAACAAATCGATTTAAAACTGCGTTGAAATCAAAACAAAAATATGTGAAGGATGAACATTTCTGTCATTTTTTAATTTTGGAGGACTTCACTTACTGTATGGAGCTACTGTTTCAGTTTGATGTCACTCCACTTTGATGAGCAGCGGAGCCAGTGGGTTGTTAACATTTGCAGGAATTAATTTGTAGTTACAGATAACACCGAAGTCTGTTCTCTAAATTTTTTTCCCCTGCTGATGTAATAATGCAGCCGTCTGTCGCCACCATTTGAAACGGTAGAACTCTCACAGCCTTAATTTTGACAGTTCTTTTTGAGTCGGTTAAGAACTTAACAGCTATAGTTACATTACATCAACATCGCGCTCTGCTATCGCGTCTACCCTGCACCAGAAGCTTTGGTGCCTTAAGATGTCGAATGCGGAAGTGCTGCGTGCATATAGTCCATAGCACACGCAATAAGAGCAGAAAGCACACACTTGCCCATTTTCCCCTTGTCATATGCGTGGTCTCTTACATTTAAATTGGTTAAAATATCAGTTTCTGTACACCACACACAAGCAGTGACCACACACTTTGTTTCCTCATCATTTGGGTCATAGGGTCTCTCACATTTTAAAATTTGGTTAAAAATTTAAAAGCTGGGATGTGTACACTCCACTTTAGGAATATGTGCCTCTAGTCTGTGCTACTCGGACTAAAAAAGGTGAGGAGGCCCATAAAAGGCTGGCAGCCTGGTTTTGCTGTAATATCACCCACCAGTGCTGAGGGTTTAACACACAAAAAAAGGACACTATTTCTGCAAATCATCTGGGAGGGAGGTTTTTCTTTGTTGCCGCCCCTTCATACCTGGTCACAAAGTTGCCCTTGTACAGCTCCATTACCCTTGGACAGAGAAAAACAACCAAGACTCAACTATAAACCCCTCAAGCGTGAATAGGAGTTAACGTTTTTGGACTCTCCCCCTTAGCTGTTGTTTGGATTGATATATGACAGCTGATGCTGTTGAGACTTAACACAATCCTCTCATATTCCTAAATGAGTGTGAACCTAAAATAGGTAAACAATGGAATGGAAACAGTACACTTCAAACTTGGCTTCAATGACTTTTCTGTGTGGTTTTGACCTGACCACACCACTCAAAAATCAGTCGTGTCTAGGGACAACTTAACATTTTCTGCATTAAATTCTCACCTTCGTGTACAGAATAAAAGCCTCCCTGCTTTAATTCGAGCCAATTTCATCGCTGCTTTTCCATGCAGTTTATCAACGTCAAACACCGACAAGTTCACTCATTCTCGGTGCTAGTTTATTGATACGCGCTGCTGTTTTAAATTATCGCGACTTTTAAGCTTCTTTTTATCCGAATGTGGGCCGATAAACTCGTGTTACCTGCCGGGTGGTTGTACAGGGGTCTCAGCTTGGCAGGCAGCATATGCTCGATCCGGTCCAGAATCCTGTGATAGGAAACTCTCAATGCAGCCATGATGATGGTAGCTTGGTATCTGGAGAAGAGGAGGCAGATGACAACCACTCGGAGCTGGAAGCTAGGCTACACAAGGCGGTAACTATAATGTTCTATAACTATAAAAGTTCAACTACACAAATTCACATGCAAGTGACTTGAGGATCAAGAAGGCAAAATATGCTATCTGGCTTCTCCGATAATTCTCTATGTACTACCAAGCGATGCTAGGCTAGCTCTCCCTGACACACACGAAGAGGTGACTTTCCGCTTGTACTGCAACCTTGGCCGACAGGGCGGGGGCTAGAGAGCGTCACTGTACTGATTGGTCTGTCTGTTCAGCGGCCGTATGTGATTGGTTTAGAATGGAACGTTTCGGGTTAACATCACGAAAGATCCCGGCTGGGAGGCGTTGTCGCCTCATTTTCTGTCCAATCGGATTAATCTTCTATAGCAAACGTATCCGTCTATTTTCAGAACTGCTCATTCTTATTATTTTTAAATGTTAGCGGTAACTAGTTTAATACACGTAATCATTTTTGATAGAATAACTTATTAAACATAACATAATCCACAATAAAGCAAATTAAATAGGCTACTACATGATTAAACAGTTATTTTATCACATACAGTTAAATCTACAAAAATAAAAATGCTTAATAATGATGGAACTATGACCGTTGTTGTATATTGTTTTGACAGCTGTGCAGAAAAAAACCACTAAATCCATTTTTCCATGCAGTTTCAGTCAGTTGATAGTTTGTAATTTTCAATGTGAAAGTACGTGCGTACGTTAAAATGTAATTTAGACGTCGAGAATTTTACAATGTTAAATGTTTTTTTAAACATTTTTAGGTTAAGCCACGCCTCGAATTGCGCTCTGCAGCACAGCCTCACGTCTATCCGGGCGTCTGGGGTGCGTGTTTGTCTCGTGACAAATGATCACTCTTAATTGGCCGGGAGCTAGCGAATCAGAGCACGAAACGACTGCGGAAGTGAGAAACGTAAACAAACAGTAAAGAAGAAATTTGAAAATATACATACAGGGTTTGCACATTTTGTACTTTATTTAAATCTTGTTTCAAGCATATTGACGACAAGGCCACCTGGACGGTAGTAAATGAAAAGGAATTCATTAGCATGATTCAGGTGAGGCCACCGTTGTATTTATATCAAGTGAGATTATTCCCCCCCAGTTTCACCACGCAGTTTTATAGAAACACTAAGCGTAATTGTTTTCATTGTGCTTGGTAGATTTCACTGATTCTTTCTATGCAAATCTATCTTACGTTAGCCGGTTAACAGGAGCCGTATATAATTTAGTCTGTCCTTTTGAAACGAGAGGAGCAAAATAATACTTGAATGTCTTTGTTTTCCATGAGAAGAAAAGATATGCAAGAAGCAACTGAATATTTTTGGTTTCACTTGTTGGTAGGCTCTTATTCGTCTAATTGTGAATAGATTGTTTTGAGGTCTCAAGGATCACCCAGAATGCACTGCCCCAACTCCATCTTGGATGTCACTACCGCTTCATTTGTCACTGATCAGCGAAGCAAGAAGGACGTTTGGCATGCCTACTACGTTTGTTGTTGGTTGTACAAATCAAGGGGGGAAAAGGCATGGAAAAGTATTTTACAGACCCCCGAAAGTGATCACAAATACCAGATTTTACGTCCAGAAAAAAAGTGAAAGACAAGACAACTGTGGCTGGCTGCAATAAACAGAGCGAACCTACCAAACTTCGACTATGTTTGAATTTGCTCTGATCACTTTGTCACAGGTAAAATATTCCCTGCTTAATACAATCGCTTGTTGTTATTCTTCAACAGTAGTATTTTTTTTTTAATCTCATTAGTAAGACTACCCTTTCAAAAAAAAAAAAAAAAAAAACTGTGACTGTCCTTTAATGTGTTCGTGTTGGTCTTGCTCGTTGCCCAGCGAGTAGTGCTGCACTTCTTGAATGAATGAAGCATTTTTGCTCTCACAACCCTCCGGTCGCCATCATGTAAATTGTAAACACACACAGCCGGAGACAAACCTGTCATATGCCTCCATGCTTTTATAATTCTGGAAGTCCTTCAATTCAAAACAGATTGACGGCAGTGCTTGTGGGTCAGTAATACAGTCTCCCTGTGCAAGTTTGTATGGGTCCAAATCGCCGTGCAAATGCAATTAGTCGGCATACTGCACAAATGTTAATTGGGCTGTCACTTGTATCGCGCTTTTCTACCTTTGGTACTCAAAACGCTTCACACTGTAACTCATCTACCTACTGATGACACAGCATCAGGAGCAACTGGGGGTGCAGTATCTTGCTCAAGGATACTTCGACATGGTCACATTGGTCAGGATCGAGCCCACAACCTCTGGGTTGGGAAACGACCACTCTACCACTGTGCCATGCCGCCCTCTGCACACTCACCTGCCTGCCTGCTCAAAGTCTCTGCGTATTTCTCCATCGCAACAGACAGTTTAAATCCACTAAAAACACATGGTCGCGTAAAGAAGTCCAAGTGACCAGCGTGCGCGTTCGCAAGGAAAAGGTGGGGTTTCCATCCAAAATGGACGATCGCATGGGATTGTGGGATGTTACTATTTTTAGCATATATCTAAAAACTGCTGCTGAGAGGAATTTCTGTCACGGGATGAATAAATTGTCATTTTTTGTTATTTGTTGTTACAAGGAAGTCCTACTTTTATATTTATTTGAATGTATCACCCTAGATGGCTCCAGTGTACCAGCATCCAGGGCGAGTCCTGCTTCGTTGAGGATGACTCAAAGTCCAGCATACTTCCCGAGAAGTCGGAGCATACAACCTCTCAAGTCGGAGGAACATCCATAATAGAAAACTATGTAATATAGGCCCACTTAATGAACGCTTATACAACATTGTGTATGATGGTATAAATGTTGATACTTAAAAACGCATGCCACTGTGGTTTGCAGTCACCCAATTATCCATCCATCAATTATCGATACCGCTTCTCCTCACAAGGGTCACGGGGCGTGCTGGAGCCTATCCCAGCTGTCTTCAGGCAGTGGGCGGGGGACACCCTGAATTGGTTGCCAGCCAATCACAGGGCACACAGAGACAAACATCCGCACTCACAATCACACCTTGGGGCAATTTAGAGAGTCCAATCAACTTACCATGCATGTTTTTGGAATGTGGGAAGAAACCGGAGAAAACCCACGCAGGCACGGGGGAGAACATGCAAACTCCACACAGGGAGGCCGGAGCCAGGATCGAACTCACGACCTCTGAACTGTGAGGCGGACGTGCTAACCAGTCGACTACCGATTAGCCGCCCGTCACCCAAACAGCTTTATTTTATTTTTTTGCAACTTAAAAGCATTTTTCACTAATTTAATGTTAGTTACTTCAAACACAATTTTTTGTTTGACAAGTTTGAGTAAAAACAGCTAAATGTTTTGAAATTGACCACATCACATGTTAATTCTTAAAGCAGATAACATTTTGAAGCTGTACTACTGTCTGCTATTTTCATGTTACAAGACATTTGGGTTTGCTATATAAAACCAAGTTTAGCAAGATGCTGATTTAGTACTTGAACACGGTACACTGATGCCAGGAAAAAAGGACGGATTTTATTTGGGATAATATGTATGGAGAATGTGTTTTTGTAATTGTAGAATGTTTATACAGTTCCTGCTGGGTGGCAAATGTTTACGGCTCACATCCAAAACACAGACGCAGCCTGGGCACTGCCCTCAGCAACATTCTGCCACTCGTCCAATGCCTGCAGCACTGAAAAACAAAAAAATACAATGTGAAACTCATGACAGATCATTTCAGAATCAAAGTCAGGAATTATGTAATTATCACCGCACTAAAATAGAGTTTGTTGGTACAGTCATTCCCAAACCAAAACAAAGATGCCAAAATTAATGCAAGATATCAGGCAGGTATACAGGGGGCATGAAAACGTTTGCTCCCTTCCTGATTAACTTTTGTGCATGTTTGCCACATTTAAATGTTTCCCATTATCAAACAAATTTAACATCAGCAAATTGGTCCAAAACAACACAAGTAAACACAAAATGCTATTTTTAAATTGAGCTTTTTTATGAACGGAGGCCGGAGGGGGGAAAAATAAACATACATAGGTGGGAGGGAGGAAAAAAATCATTTTATGTTTACGTTTAGGGTTATCTTTGTCTGATCTTTACATTTGTTTGATGATCTTAAAGTGAGGAAACTTTGCAAGACAATTTGTGCATTAGGAGCACGTTAGCAACTATTTCTTTTAAAACCTAGTATATTGCTGTACAGGGATGAATTGTTGGTAATATCCTTCAGAACTGGTCTGAAAAGCTCCAGAAGGCAGCTTTCCCCTGTAAATATCAAAGCAGCCTCTGGTGCCAGGGTATGAGATATATATATTTTTTTGCTAATCCGTACCTGTAGTTTAGTAATCTGTACCCACAGTTTAGTAATATGTATACACAGTTTACTAATCTGTACACACAGTTTAGCAAACCGCTTGCATTCCGCCACCCGATAATGACAATAGGATGATTGCTCGTGGCGAGCGAAAATGGTTGCGAATGAATTTGACGCACGAAAAATGAAAATAAACTCATAATTGTAGCTAAACTGCTTAAGGAACACCATAGAACTAGAGCAATATTATTTCCATTTGATATAAGGGGATGAAAGTGAAAATAAAACACGCCATGACTGCTCTATATGTGATTCACAAAGCATTGCACTACACTCTAGAAACAATATACCTCCTAATTGAATTTACATTGACAGATATACGGCTGTGTGTACGGCGGAACGCAAGCGTTTTGCTAAACTGTGGGTACAGATTAGCAAAACATATTTTTTTTCTCATACCCTGGCACCAGAGGGGCTCCGTAGTAGGGTGTCGCGCATCCGGGTTGAAATCTCTGACTACCGCCGCCGTATGCTTCAAGCGCATGCGCAATATGTACGAGGTACTTGGCGTCGCGGCTAGCAAGTTGGGATGTGTATACTGCCGCCACATTTCTGGCCCGATGGGCCGACGTTTGAGGCCGACCGACAGTCGGCCACAATGGTCGGATTGAGTGTGAATGGTTGTTTGACTATGTGCCCTAGATTGTCTGGCAGCCAGTACGGCCGAAGACGGCTGGGAAAGGCTCCAGCACGCCAGCGACCCTCGTGAAGATAAGCAGCTCGGATAATGGATGGATGGAGTTTAGGTTTCGGCCAGCAGGGGGGTTTGTGTTAAAGTGAGAACTGAACCTTTTTTCGGAACGAATTGGATGGAAAGATTCAGTGCTTGAAAAGGCTTCACATGACCATCATTATAAGCTTTTACATTTTAAGTGTTAAAATATATATATATATATATTTATTATTATTATTATTTTTTAAAATACATATTGAAGGTGATTTGTCCCCCCCCTTTTTTTTGGTGATGGTTCGTGGAAGTCCTTCATAATGGATGAGGTTACTTCCTGGTTGGAGCCAGTATGATTCTGGGACTGAAGGGCCAGGTAAGGGATGACGTCATCATTACTGCGGCAACGGCCAGTAATCAACACGACGAAAGGCAGTCAACATGTCCTTAAATGTTTGGAAATACATCCTCATCATTCTTACACTGTTCGGCCTCATCTTCCTCCTACGTAATATCACCAATGGGGAGGTGAGAAAAGTTTGTTCACTCTTTCGTTCATTCTTTCTTATTCGAGAAAGAAAGCATTTATGTATACAGTATATATTTATAGAAAGAAATAACTATTTATTTATTATTTTACCTGCTGAAGTTGTACTCAAAAGTGTACATACCTGAGTAGAATTCACAAGATGTGTACCTTTCTTTAAGGAACCCGTGAGTGATCATACAAATGCATTCTATTTTAATGGCATAAAACTATAAGGGCATTTCCGAACAGCACAATTAGTGGCGGACCGAGCAAGGGGCGTGCGGAGGAAAGGGGGGGGGGATTCTCCTTAGCCACCTGAACGACTTTGGCTGGGCAATACACCAGACGCAAGAGTATCAACCAGCAAAATCTTCCATCTGTAACACGACCCCCACCCCAACGGAACAGAACAGGAAACAACAGCAGTAAACCAGACCTGTCAAACCGGATTATAACTGAGTTGTTGGGGAATGTTTTCTTGTATTTAATTTGGATTTGCTGTGCCTGTTAGATTGTCATATGTGGTGAAGGTAGCTATTCCACATCTTGAAGGCACAATTAACTGCATTTTTTTTAGTTAGATTTTGGTATGGTAATGTAATCTGACTATAATGTGCTAATCTAGTGGAATGACTGTGGATTTAACTACATCTTGATTGATTGTGCAAAACTTCAGGTTTGATGGAATATACAGTATTTCTGAAGAATGTGACTGCTAGGGAAAGCCCTTTTTTCTACGTTTCAACGCATACTTTCTGTCTTTGCTTGTTGGCAGAGTGGTACTACGCAGCAATAAACATCGAGTCCGACTATTTCAGGATAAGCAATATCGCTATATTGACAGAGGAATAACTACACACAACCTGTTGTGTGGAAGAACTGACAACTTTGATATAGAGCAATAAAGAAAGAACTTTATTACAAAGCAATAAAGAATCAAATGAACATTGTTCTCGAACAAACATACTTACAATACAGGAGCAACACATTGGGAGCAGATATTTAACATTTGTCCTTTGAAATCTATTGTACTCTACATTTGTGCTTTGAACTCAGAATAGAACTCTATTCTGGGCAATTCGTTTACAGCTATTAATGTAGCGATCTAGCACTGTTACTGTGATGGTAAATATTGAAATATGCTTAATGTGGGCACAAATGTAGAATCTTCATATTTAAAAAGTTAACTACATACAGTCAAGCCTGCCTCATGGTAGCTAAAGATTTTTGATACCCGAGACTCCCAGAACAATATATTTGGCCTTTGAGATGTTCAATGCAAACTCATTTTGTTGTATACAATCTAAGACCGACTCTAACGCCGAAGTCACAACATTGTCTAGCTCACTGATATTTGCTTGGGAAGACAGTGTAGAATCATATCATCATACCTGTACATTTGTACACATTCTATGCAAATCAGATGGCAAATCATTTGTGAAAATGGAATACAGGAGTAGTCCATGGCAGCTCCCCCGCGGCACACCTCGATTTAGGTCGTTAGAGTTAGACCGACTGCCACTGGAACTGGTTCAAATTCATAGCATTTTATTTTACGAATTAACAGATTGTGAGCAAAGACTTTGAATGCTGTGATTTTGCAAAAGAATCTCCAGCCGTTACATTTCTCCCCATTAATTAATTTAGTGTCCTCCAAAGTTGCCATCTTGCTTTACAAAATTTCTTTGTCTCCTATAATATCCATTTATGAATAGTTTTTTTCAGTTTTGTAACTTGATTCCGCAATTGACAATATCTGGATTGACGTTCAAATGAATCCGACTTCAACACTAAGTATTTAGCTTCATCTCTTTCCTGAATATGTTTGAAAAAAATATATATATTTGAATGTATATTTTTTTTATCATTTTGCATTCTAAAAAATAAATACTCCGTGAATTAAAAAGTACTGGAAAAACTACTCAAGTACAATAACAATAAGTATTTGTACTTCGTTACTTCCCATCTCTAGTGGTAGGGTTACAATGATCCATATTTACAATGTGACCATATATGCATATCATGTCATCTTCTCAGAACTGGAAGTACCACATAGTGTCAGCACTGTACAAGGTCCAGAACCGGATCCAGTCAGCAACCCTTTCTGGAACGTTTCACAACAATCGCACCTTCTGTTCACATCTGGGCCAACCACCCTCACCTGTAGAAGAACTGGAGGAGCGCAAACTGTTGAACTCCATCGCCTGGCCCCGGCCGCCTCCTGGCTCTGAACCAATCAACCTGTCCCAGACAAGTGACCCCGCCCACAGCCTGTTTACAATTGTCCCCGCCAAAAACAACCAGCATTGGTGTGTGGGCGACCAGCTGGAAGTGCAGGTTCACCTACACGACTTCAAGGGCCTCCCCAAGCGCTACGGCGGCGATTTCCTGTTGGCTCGGTTGCACTCCCCAAAATACCGGGCGGGTGTGGCCGGGCAGGTGCTGGACTACAAGAATGGACTTTATTCGGCTCGATTCCCGCTGCTGTGGGAGGGCTCTGCTCAGGTTGAGGTCATGATGGTGCACTCGAGCGAGGCGGTCGCCGTGCTGCGGAGGCTGAGGGAGAAACTGCCACATCGGGTGTTCTTCGTCAGCCTCTTTCGCAGCGGCCTTAGTTCTGAGACAACAGCCTGCGATACATGCCTGCCGCAAGACCAGGGGCCACTTTGCAACTACACGGACATTCACTCCGGCGAGCCGTGGTTCTGCTACAAGCCCAAAATACTCAGCTGTGACACCAGAATCAACCACGCTCGGGCAGGCTACCTCAAAAACATTATCACCAAAAAGGAAGCTTTGCTCTTTCAGAGGTTTGTTCACTCAGTGGTTGTTTGACATGAGCTGTTCCAAAGTTTTTCTAACAGTCAGACTGTTGACCCCCAAATCACATTTGTGGTATTGGAGAGTTCATCCCTAGATATTGGTTTCATCTCAGTATTACCTGCTCTCGAAAAGCAATTTGAAACTGTATTCAGTGAACCTCAAAACCAGGTCGTGCCCAAATGGTCATGTTTTGCACCTAAAATTCAAGACAAAAAAGAAAAAAAAATCATCTACTCATTCATGTGCGACCAGTAAATTTGCCTTTTTTTTTTTTTTTAATCAGTAGGCTGTTATTATGTTTTTTGTTGCTGATGAGCTGGTTTTCCACTGACAACATGGTGGCAAACAGTGACGAGCTAGTTTACAAAAGAGTTTTGTCAGTCATTCGGAATTGGTTCGTCAGTGAGCAAAAAATAAAAACAGTCCACTGCCAAGTATGTAAGGCTTTCGAAATCAAAGCGAGTAGCCCGACTGAATTGTTTCAGCACAACAGCTCTGTGTGCGACACGTGAGAGAAATGTCCCCCTAAGAAACAAACAACATGAATGGGCTTATTTTACATTGTTTGCTTATGACAAGTAGCCCAGTAATCAAGAAGTTGATCGCTTGATCTGAACATTGTCAAAATCAGGTTGCCCGCTGATACATTGTAAAAGCGGTTATCTAATGGAAAAGTGGCTACACTGACTGATCTACTTAAAGTAGAAGTCAATCCCAAAATGCTCTTTCCAAGAATATGTTTTATGCAGGGCCACTTGTCAAAACACGACATTCTGATTAATATTGCGTTTGTGCAATATGAGTTAAGCAAAAAAAATCCACCCGTTTTTAGCCATATGAGGGGGCGGCCATTTTGTCACTTATGTCAACTGAAAATGACATCACAACTACCCAGGGCTCAGGGAGTGACCAATCACAGCTCGTCTGTTTTCTAAAGCTGAGCCGTGATTGGTCGTTACCTGAGACCTGGGTAGTTGTGATGTCATTTTCAGTCGACAGAAGTGACAAAATGGCCGCCCCCAGAGGTGGCTAAAAACGAGTGAATTAACTCTTATTCCACAAATGCAATATTTATCAGAATGCCTAGTGGACTTGCATAGAACATATTATTGAAAAAAATATGTTTGAGTTGATTTCCGCTTTAAGTCCTGTTTCCATTTACATTTAATTTGATTAATTTAATTAATTAATTTATTCCAATTTCATTGGAATTATGGTTTGGGCACTATGTTCGCAGCTGTGGTAAAAACAACACATTTGCGCTGTGAAATCTTACAATGAATTACATTTTAACAGGTTATTCGTCTATCACTTATTCAACAGATTCAACAGGAACTGTTCTATTGTTCCTTGTTCTCTTCTGTTTTCATTTGATCAGCAATAGACACTTGTCAGACCGGATTATTGCTCAGCTGTCAAGTAGTGTTTTCTTAAATGGGCTCTCAAATGAGGACTTGCTTTTTATTTATGTGGAGAGGGCAGCTGGGCGTGTCATAATAAAGTAATGACCAATCATGACTCAGTTCCAGAAAACAGGTCAGCCGTGATTGGTGATCAGGATCGCTATCCAGCTGCTGCAGACCTTGCTGATTTTCTGATCATTTGAATCAGGTCTGTTGCAGCAGGATGATGGAAAACGGGTAGGACAACGGCCCTCGAACAGGATTGAACAACGCTGCTTTAAGACAATATCACCCAGCCCTGCTGAGATTGGCTATTGAGTGAAGAGAGGTAGCTTCAGTGAACAATGGCAAAGAGGACCATCAGTGCTTACTTTTTCCCTAATAAATGTAGTGTGCCAGAACAGACTAGTGCTGATAATGAGTCTAAATATTTTGTGCCAAAACAGCCAGGGCAAAAAGACAGCAAATTCTGTTTTTTGGCAGCGTGACAGAGTGGCTGCGTATTCTCAGTGATACGAGGAAATGTGAATAATTACTTTGTAAGTCGTTTTCCAATATGCTCACCTAAATGGTCCATTAAAGCGAAAATCAACCCAAACACATTTTTTTCAAGAACATGTTCCCAGCAGGCCCAGTAGTTGAAACACGGCATTCTGATTAATATTACGTTTGTGGAATATGAGTTAAGCGGCAAAATCCACTAGTTTTTAGCCATCTCAGGGGGCGGCCATTTTGTCACTTCTGTCGACTGAAAATGACAATTAAATTGCTCAGGGCTCAGGTAACGACCAATCACAGCTCACCTGTTTTCTCAATGTCGTGATGTCGTTTTCAGTCGACAGAAGTGACAAAATGGCCCAGAGATGGCTAAAAACGGGTGGATTAACTCTTATTCCACGAACACAATATTTATTAGAATGCCTTGTTTCAACAAGTGGGGTTGCATAGAACATTCTAGAAAAAAATGTGTTTGGGCTGGCTTCCTCTTTAAGTTAGGGGTGACTTTACTCCTTGTATAAAAAAAAGAAAAAAGAATCCAGAGACCGGAAAAGATAACGTGAGATACAATTAGAAAATGATCATTGGACCCCAGAACCTCCAAATCTCTCCCCGAACTTCTCAAACAATCCCAAATTCATGGTTCAAGTACATTTTGACATGCATAAAAGACTATAATTGCCCTTCAATTCAAAAGTTAGTTCGTATTAAATTATACATAAATCCCAGTTGGGGTGCTTCCTGGTGTCTTAGAAGGATGGGAGTAAGATTTTAGGGATGTGACTGGTACTGTTGCAAGAGCTCAACCCTAAAATTGTCCGAGAAGAACTATTTTTTTCCCTGTCAAGTATCACGGTCGTATCTATTTGTTGCAATTCCTGCTGCAATCTTTTGTAATGGGCTTTTTGACGTCAGTGGCGTGAACATCAAAGTTGCCATCCACGCAAACACAACGAACACCATCACCGTGCTGCCATGCAGAAAAGGTACTGCGGACATTCAGACTAATGACTCTGACTTTTTGGGGGATGAAGATTTATTTCCGTCATTGTGTCATCAATGTAGAAAACGGCACGCAAAAAACGGATCCGGTGAACCTGGCCATCTCTGGGTACTACTACCAGGACTCGTGGAGGCCGTTGGGCGGTGTCACCATGCGCAAGTTTGACAGGCCGGCTGCCATCGCTCAGTGTTTGACCAACAAGGTGGTTTACATGTACGGCGACTCCACCATTCGACAGTGGTACGAGTACCTAGTCACTGTGCTTCCAGGTGAGTGCTTCCGTCTCATAGCAATTGTGGCAGCTTGGACGGAGTTGGAAAAAGCATTCACCCGCTGTACTTAAAGTGGAAGTCAATGCAAACACCTTTTTTTTCCAAGAATATGTTCTATGCAAGGCCGCTAGTTGAAACAGGGCATTCTGATGAATATTGCGTTTGTGGAATAAGTGTTAATCCACTCGTTTTTAGCCATCTCCGGGGGCGGCCATTTTGTCTTCTGTTGACTGAAAATGACATCACAACTGCTCACAATGACCAATCGCGGCTCAGATTCAGAAAACAGGTCAGCCGTGATTGATCGTTGTGAGCAGTTGTGATGTCATTTTCAGTCGACAGAAGACAAAATGGCCGCCCCAGAGATGGCTAAAAATAAGTGCATTTTGCTGCCTAACTTATATTCCACAAACGCAAAATCAAACAGAATGCCATGTTTCAACTAGTGCTGCTGGGAACATGTTCTTGAAAAAAATATGTTTGGGTTGACTTCCGCTTTAAGTGAGTAACTTGGGGTGAAAAAAAAAGACAAATTTGGATCATTTATTTTACAAACACTGAAATGTACATAAGTGCAATTGTAAAAACGTTTTTTTTTTTTTACTGTTAATTACAATGTACCCATTTTGTTTGTTGTGCAAATGTGTTTGTCTGTGTGAGCTGAAGAAGAACTATAACTGATATAAAGAATTTATTTCCTCGGCATGCAGACAGAAATAAGTCAACAAAGTGCAAAGTTGAACCAAAGTATCTGTCTCCCTTGTCTCTGCCAGAGCCTTTTCATATTTAAGACCGATACTGATAGGACAACTCACTAAGCAGCTTGCAATCTGAATGCTAAGAAATGCTTTGCATAGCAAGCGCTTGACGCTGTTACATTGTTCTTGCATGCCGATTATAGACAGAGACAGGTTGTGGTTGTGGTTACCATTTCTGAAGTACAGTTAGAAGTTTTCCATGACATGGTTGTGGGGCTGCAGCTAGTGAATATTTTAGTATTCGTGCGTCTATTGAAAATGTCATCAAATAAATCATCAAGTATTCAGATAAAATATCAAAATAAAATACTTTTGCTTGGTTAAAGAATAATCATGAATAGAGAAGAGAAAATAAATAACATTTCACTGAATCAAGAATGACCAATTGGTTTTCTTTTTTAGATAATCAAAACATGTTTCTTCATTTTTAATTGTGCTTAGCAGGAAACTGTATTTTGTTGTTTAGAGACATGAGTGGGTGAGATTTTGGGCTATGGGATGAAGTGACGTCAGAAGAACAACCCTCACGCTTTTGTCCTCCAAAATGCACATTTGAGTAAGCCTGGTTTGGTACAAATTGATCAGTAGCAATTACAACTGTGTCTGGCTGTCAGCATCTAAATATGCAGTCATTTTCGTCAATTAAAAGCCTTTGAAAAGTAGTCTGACAGCTGTTGCCAGATTGGACAGCCTCCAGTCGGGAAGATGAGTCAAGACAGCCGCCACATGCTGTGAGGGCCAATTTCAAAATAAAAGCCTACTAAGGCATTGATGTCCATGTAATTTTTTGGTAAAATGTTATTTTGAAGTTGGATTTCCCAGCTCATTGGCTGCATGTTGCCATAGCATGAACAATTTTTGTTTGTTGATTTCATGGACATGCAAAGGGTGGGGCCTATAGGAACGGGCCTCGGGCATCCATCTGAAGGGGGCATCCACACGCCCCATTTTTTTAAAACCCAAGAAATTATTTTTAAAAAATGCTAAACCTCCAATTGTCCACAAAAATTGTGGTTGGGGTCCTCAAATTCGGACTGCCCGACTCTGCACAATTATTTAGTGGATGAATGACACAGTTGTTGCACTTTTTTCAGCGCTTTTGACCACGTCCAAGTGGTTCTGTGAGAGATACTGAACTGGATACTCTTGACCGCTTCTTTCCTCTTATATGGATTTATTGTGTTCTGTCCTACAGAGATGAAGGAATTCGACCTGCACACTCCCAAAAAAGCGGGGCCCTCGATGGCGGTTGATAGCAAGCACAACATTGTGCTGGAGTACCGCTGTCACGGCCCACCCATCATGTACACCGCCATCATGGCCAACGAGTTGCGCTACATTGCCAACGAGGTGGACGGCCTGACCGGCGGTCCCAACACGGTGGTGGCGCTTAGCGTCTGGGCTCACTTCAGCCCCTTCCCCGTGGAGGTCTACATACGCCGCCTCCGGCATATCCGCAAAGCGGTGGTGCGACTTCTGGACCGGGCGCCGGGGACCATTGTGGTGGTCCGCACCGCCAACCCTCGGGCCCTGGATCGGGACGTCAGTCTGAACCACAGCGACTGGTTTTCACTGCAGCTGGACGTCATGCTGCGCGCCATGTTCGAGGGTCTCAACGTTATGCTCTTGGACGCCTGGCAGATGTGCGTGGCGCACCACCAGCCCCACGACGTGCACCCTCCGAGGGCCATTGTCAAGAACATGGTTGACACAATGTTGTCCTATGTTTGTCATGATAGTAGCAAGAAGATTGCCTGATTTTTTTAAATCAAACCAGATTGATAGTAATATGAGTATGGGGCCTCACTTAAAAAGCTGTAATTGAAGGAGTGATTACAAAAAATTTTTTTCTTTCTAAAAAAAAAAAAAGTGTCAATTTGCAAGAAGGGCATGAAGGAACGAGAATGTTTTTTTTCACATCAAAGTCGAAATTTAACTAGTTTGAAAATGTCTACGACTCGGGCCTCAAAAAAGGTTGCAAAAGATTTTGAAAAATTGAAGGTGTCATATTATTTCAAATAATTTATCTAAACTTGTCATTTAATGAAGAAGAATTTTGCAGTATGGCAAAAAAAAAAAACCTACGAAGTAGACAATCTATTATTATTTTATTTTATTTTCTATTCATGTTTTTTTAAATCCTAGACTAGATCAGTGATTCGCAACAGGTGGGCGGGACACATTTTTGGTGGGTTGACAGGTGGTAAAAACGTTTTCACATGGCACAAGAAGTCATGCTCAGCTATATTCATTCTTTTTCATTGGGATTGTTTTTTACACAAATGTTTACTTTAATTTTTATGTTATTGCGCTAGCATAGGTTAGTGATAGAGTGTACTCTATTAAACAACTCAGCTTTATAATTAAGAGCAAATAACGAACAACGCTGAAACCCTTGTGGGTCTCTGTTGTGAGGATCTACGGGCGGTGCATTGTACAAGGTTGAGGCGGATTTCTACAGTCCCATTGTTCTGCTAGTGGCTAGTAGCCACTTGTAGCTTCATGTTTACAGAACTTAATTTTAGAAATATGGAATGTATTTAGCGGCACGGTGGTCGACTGGTTAGCACGTCCGCTAACGTAGTCGTGGTTTCGATCCCGGCTCCGGCCTCCCTGTGTGGAGTTTGCATGTTCTCCCCGTGTCTGCGTGGGTTTTCTCCGGGTACTCCGGTTTCCCACATTCCAAAAACATGCATGGTAAGTTGATTGGACACTGTAAATTGCTTGTGTGTGCGGATGTTTGTTTGTGTCTGTGTGCCTTGCGATTGGCTGGCAACCGATTTAGGGTGACCCCCGCCTACTGCCCGAAGACAGCTGGGATAGGCTCCAGCATGCCCGCGACCCCTGTGAGGATAAGCGGTATGGATAATGGATGGATGGAATGTATTTAGAAATGACTGATGAATATGACTTCAGAGCATCTTTAATAGAAAAACTGAATAAAGTCCTACTTTGATTTGCTGTTGTTGTCCAAGAAATGTTAACAAAACACCTTTACGAAGAACAAAGAAAAGACTATATGATATTTGTCTGAGCTTTTTTTCATATGTTCATGCTAGTGTGAACAATTGTGCGTGACAATTAAAACACTGAGTGCTGTTTGGAATAATTCATGACCAGCCAGTAACAACTTTGTGATAACATTTTGTTCAATGTAACAATTAGATGTTAGTCTACCAAAAAATGTAATGAGATATATAACACAGTAACTTGTATTCCCAAAACAAATTTGCACTTGTTTGAACAAACCAACCTGATGGCACAATTGAGCTTATCGGTTTTAGCATTTGTCAACAAATACATAAGGCATACTGTAACTGATTAATGGCAGCACTGAGCCATATTGATGATGATGCATGGTTTGCCATTTGAAGATGCCTGTTATGTCGGAAATGGAATTTATTTAAAAACATATCAAATAAATGCTAGACCAGATCGGCCTGGAATAGACCGGCCTGTTGGGAGTTGTCCCGAATTTCCAAATTGCCACCCCGACCCTGGCCGCATGTGCATATACATGAGCGTTACTGTTGCAATTTGTAAAAAAATCATTTGTAAGATAAGATATTAAACTGTTTAGGGTTTATAGTGGTATGTTAATGTTTTGAACCAGCAATACAGGCAATTATTTTCTTTTTTTTATGCCAATGGAAAAATCTTTTCAGCAATTTTAATCTCTACAAAGGATCCATGATAATTAATCCAAGAGGGAGTATGATGTCTCCAGGGGGTTCAATGTTCAGAGTGACAAGGGACAGGGATGTGTTCAGATTAAAGAACTCAATAAAATGTTTTCTCATTTAGATTGTTTTGTTGATGTCCCAAAGGCGTTAATTGTTCAGAGATAAAGAACCCAGTCTGGTAGCTCATTTAGATTGATTTATGTACTGTGATCTGCAATAACACAAAGAACAATTAGCAAGGAATCAACGTCATGCATCTAACATGTACACAATAGTTAGTCCGGCACCAGGTTACATAAATCACAGTAACCCCCATTATATTGCAGTTCAGTTTTCACAGTCCCGCTGTATTGCAGATTTGTGTGTGTGTGTGTGTTATAACAGTTGTTATTCTTCTAAACTGAACACTATTTTTGTGTAATCAATGCTCTTGTTCTCTCTCTCAATTATTACGGGTGGATTTTACTGCTTAACTCACATTTCATAGACGCAACATGAATCAAAATGCCGTATTTCTAATGGGCCTGAATTTTTGTAAATATTTTTGGGGGGTTGACTTAATTAGCCTGTGACACGAACAGTAATCAACATCACCGTTTTGCATTTACGATCCGTGTCTCTTTTGGTCATTGTATGGCGTTTGGATAGAGTAATTTCAATTTGGGTGTTTCAATATGAAAACGAAATAACCAGTCGTTTTTCCATTTTTCATATCTACTTCCAATCATAACACCCAATGATCAAAAGAGACACGTACTATTTACACACAAAAAATGTGCAGGACTAACAGTAAAAGGCAAATAGATTGCACAGTGCACACGCCCTGTTTTATGCCCCCCCGAGGTGCATTCAAGGACGGCCAGCAAACAAGGACTTTATGAAGCATGTAGGAAAACACATCAATTAATCGCTTTATATTTGAATCTGTTAGCTTTCAATAATAATAATGATAATAATAATAATAATAATAATGACAACAATAATATTCAATTTCAGGAGTTAATAGTATAAACTATTTTTTGTAATAGGTAAAATCTTCCCGATTTTGTGGCGCACTGTGGAGTATGGGTGAGGTTACTTCCTGGTTGGTGCCAAAAGTAATACCTGGGGTTTAACGGCTATTAACAGAGCAAGTTACGACGTCGTAATGATTTTTCCTGCGGGGGCGGCAGATGAACTACAGGACCAGAGACACCGTTAACATGTCCCTAAATGTTGGGAAGTACATCCTCACTTTTCTCACCCTGTTTGGCCTCATCGTCCTGCTGCGCAACATCATCATTGAGGAGGTGAGAGGAATGTGTTCTCTCTCCCTCTCTCTCTCTGTAATAGTAAGAATTTCTCTTTTAATTATTTCCCTGTGAGTACAAATCAAAATTGTGAGGGCTTGATTTTTTTTCTTGTGAGTACGAATCAAAATTGTGGGTTTGGAATGTTTTCTTGTGAGTACAAATCAAAAATCTGTGAGTGCATTGTTTTTTGAATACAACTCTCGCTTCTAAGCGTTCACATAGAAGCGAGAGTTGTGAGTGTGACTTAAAATTGTGGGTTTGGAATGTTTTCCTTTGAGTACAAGTCAAAAATCTGAGTGCATTGTTTTGTGAATATGCATTCACATAGAAGCGAGAGTGTGTGTATATATATATATATATATATATATATATATATGTGTGTTTTTCCAATATCGTTTTATATATATATACACATATATATACATACATTTACATATATACATATATATATACATATATATATACATATATACATACATTTACATATATATATATATATATATATATATATATATATATAAAACGATATTGGAAAAACATGCGGTATGGATGTTGTTGACTATCGCGATATCGATATTGCGATATATAACATATACCTCAAGAATAAAAACACACAGCTGCACAGCACTATGTTTTAAGTCTTTTTTTTCCACTCAAAAATGCTTTGTGCTGGTTAGCGGTTACTTGGTTGAAAAAATATTCACAGGAGGCACATTACTGACAAAAGCTTGAGAACCACTGTTGTAGTCACTAGCTGCTCCGAAAACAAAAAGAGTGCAGCCCAGCCTTTGGCTAGAAGACGGTATATCAAATTCAGTTGAAACTGCTTTTGAAAATGTAACAAAATGAAACGTACAACCTGTACATGTATTTTCAAAGGCTGTTCTTGAACAAAAACAAATGTGTCATTGTTCTTATCTTCAGGGCCACAGGTCCCTGATTGACAAGAGTTGATAACTACTGCTATACGGGGCATTTTTAGAAGAGCACAATGTCTTATCATGTCTGCTGCCCTGTGTGAGACCTCCCTTTGGCGACCTACCATCAAAAATAGATGAAAAACACATCGGAGTGGACCTTAATTCTTCATCTGTTTTTTTTTTTTTAAATTAGATATACATCCATCCATTATTCAAACCGCTTATGCTCACGAGGGTCGCGGGCATGCCTATCTCAGCTGTCTTCGGGCACTAAGCGAGGGACACCCTGAATTGGTTGCCAGACAATCGCAGGACACACACGGACAAACAAACATTCACACCCACGGTCATAGCTAGGGACAATTTAGAGTATTCACTTAACTCACCGTGCATGTTTTTGGTATGTGGGAGGAAACCAGAGCACCCGGAATGATCAGCAAGCTTTGCACAAGCCTGATAACGATCGTGATCATTTGAATCGGGTGTGTTGCAGGCAATGAGGGATGAGAAAACAGGCTGAATAGGGGCTCTTGAGGACTGGACTTGAGCACTCCTGATGAAACCAATGAAAATGCCTTTTTCCATGCTCCACTGGTGGCCAGAAAATATTGGCAGCCCCATCCATAAAATTTGAATAGCAACTAATCCCCCGTACTTCTCTGGCCAGTACAGTGATCCATTGTTAAAATGTGACCTTGTGTACATATCATGTCATCTCTTCAGAACTGGAAGTACCACATAGTGGCAGCACTGCACGATGTCCAGAACCGGATCCAGCCATCAAATCTCACTGGGAGCCTCCCAACATTTCATCGCAATCACAGCTTCTGTCCACATCTGGGCCAGCCACCGTCACTTGAAGAAGAGTTAGAGGAATGCAAATTGTTGGACTCTGTCGCCTGGCCTCAGCCGCCCTCTGGCCCCGAACCGCTTAACGTGTCCCAGACGAGTGACCCGGCCCACAGCCTGTTTACAATTGTCCCCGCCAAAAACAACCAGCATTGGTATGTGGGCGACCAGCTGGAAGTGCAGATCCACCTGCACGATTTCAAGGGCCTCCCCAAGCGCTACGGCGGCGATTTGCTCTTGGCTCGGTTACACTCGCCAAAATACAGGGCGGGCGTGGCCGGGCAGGTGCTGGACCACCAGAACGGACTATTTACCGCTCGATTCCCGCTGCTGTGGGAGGGCTCTGCTCAGGTTGAGGTCACGATGGTGCACTCGAGCGAGGCCGTCGCCGTGCTGCGGAGGCTGAGGGAGAAACGGCCCGATCGGGTGTTCTTCGTCAGCATCTTTCGCAGCGGCCGTCGTTCTGAGAAAATGGTGTGCAACATGTGCCTGCCACAAGACCAGGGGCCACTTTGCAACTACACGGACATTCACTCCGGCGAGCCGTGGTACTGCTACAAACCCAAAATGCTCAGCTGCGACACAAGAATCAACCATTTCAAGGGAGGCTACCTCAAAAACATTATCACCAAAAAGGAAGCTTTGCTCTTTCAGAGGTTTGTTCACTCAATGATTGACTGACATGAGCTGTTCAAAAGGTATATCAAACAGAACAAGCTGTTGAGCCCCAAATCACGTTTGAGGTATTGGGAACTTAATCCATGAAATTGTTTGAATTGGACTATCCCTGTATGAAATGCCTGTTTAAAAAAATCTGTGGACCCAAAACCCAGGTCTGGATATTTCATAATGGCATAGAAAGATATGTGCGAAAAACGGTTACATTGTTCAGCTCTAAACATTGTGGTTAAAGAAGGAAGACAACTCAAACATATTTGTTTTTCTAGAATATGTTCTATGCAAGCCCTCTAGGTGAAACAGGGCATTCTGATAAATATTGCATGTGTGGAATAAGAGTTAATCCACCCGTTTTTATCCATGTCTGGGAGTGTTTTTTTTTGTCACTTCGACTGAAAATGACATCACAACTATTCAGGACTAAGGTAACGACCACTCACGGCTGACCTGTTTTCTGAAGCTGAGCCGTGATTGGTTGTTACCTGAGCCCTCAGCAGTTGTGATATCATTTTCAGTTTACAGAAGTGACAAAATGGCCGCCCCCTGAGATGGCTAAAAAGGGGTGGTGGATTTTGCTGCTTAGCTCATATTCCACAAACGCAATATTAAACAGAAAGACGTGTTTCAAATAGTGGGCCTGCTGGGAACATGATCTTGAAAAAAATGTGTTTGGGTTAATTTCCGCTTTAAGCTTGTTTTGACATCAGTACAAGCTTTTGAAAAGTTTTCAAATCAAATGGTCATTGGACCCTAAAACATCTAAATTCCCCACCAAACACCGAACTTCATGGTTCATGTACTTCTACACGTGGTAAAAAAGGATATATATATAAAATGTGTGCCACAGATAATTAACTTTATATATATAATTAACTTTATATATATATATATATATATATATATATATATATATATATATATATATATATATATATATATATATATATATATATATATATATATATATAAAGTTAATTATCTGTGGCACACATTTTAGATGTGGTGTCACAGAAGGATAGGAGTTAAGTTTAAAGGATGTGTCTGGCATCCCTGAATTAGCTCACCCGGAAAATTGTCTCTGTAGAACTGTTTTGTCCCTTTACAAATATCCTTGTCATATCTAATCGTTGCCCTTCCTGTTGCAACCTTTGCAATCCACTTTTTGAGATCAGTGGCGTGAACGTCAAAGTTCCAATCCAAGCATCCGCAACAAACATCATCAACGTGCTGCCTTCCATTAAAGGTACTGCGGATCTTCAGACAAATGACGGTCACATTTTGATGACGGTGATTTAGTCACGACATTGTTACTGTCGTCAATGTAGAAAGCGGCAGTCATAAACCAGATCCCGTGACGTCTGGGTACTACTATGAGGACTCGTGGAGGCCATTGTGCGACGCCCCCATGCGCCAGTTTGACGGGGCGCCTGCTATCACTCAGTGTTTGACCAACAAGTTGGTCTACATGTACGGCGACTCCACCATGCGCCAGTGGTATGAGTACCTCGTCTCTGTGCTTCCAGGTAAGTACTCATCTCAGCGTTGTGGCGGCTTGGCTCAGGTGGGGCACAGATGTGGGAAAAGTATTCACACTCGGTACTTGAGTGAGTGCACATACTACAAAACGACTCCACTAAATGTAGAAGTACTGATTCAGCTCATTTACTTAAAAGCGGAAGTCAACCCAAACACATTTTTTAAAAGAATATGTCCTATGCAGGCCCACTAGTTGAAACACGGCATTCTGATAAATATTCTGTTTGTGGAATAAGTGTTAATCCACTCGTTTTTAGCCATCTCTGGGGGCGGCCATTTTGTCTTCCGTCGACTGAAAATTACATCACAACTGCTCACAACGACCAATCACGGCTCAGATTCAGAAAACAGGTCAGACGTGATTGGTCGTTGTGAGCAGTTGTGATGTCATTTTCAGTCGACAGAAGACAAAATGGCCGCCCCCAGAGATGGCTAAAAACGAGTGGATTTTTCTGCTTAACCTATATTCCACAAACGTAAAATTAATCAGAATGCCGTGTTTAAACTAGTGGGCCTGCTGGGAACATATTCCTGAAAAAAATATGTTTGGCTTGACTTCCGCTGTAAAGAAAAAACCATAACAACCTCTGAATTGTACTGTCACAGGCCGGTCAATGCCTGTAGCAAAAATGAGGAGACACAGACAACAACAGACACCAATTGAATACTTTATTGTAAATAATAAGTAACTTTACAATAAAAAGGAATACAGGGTGTGAGCATGTACATATATGAAGTGTGTGCAAAGTGCATGGATAAATGAATGTGCGATAGTGTGCGAATGTGACAAACAAAACTACAAACAAAAGAGCGTTATCTGAGGGCTGAGAGCAAGACTTACAAGACTCAAAGGAGTACAGAGCGTGTCCGTTGGATGTGCACTGCCCACCCCTGCGCCCCCCTGGCAACGCCCCTGTACACCACTAATCATCTCTGAAACCTATTAACGTCCAAGTGTGAAATGATAGGAATTATGGTTTAGCCATATGCATCAGAGTGCACTCTATCAACGTTATAATATAGTCTGTTGGGGTTTAAAATACACCTGATGCGATCATTTGGGCTGTGTGGTATGTCCTTAGAATAATTGCACAATATTTCATCGTATTTCAGTGACTACGTTGAAGTGTTCTTGGGAAAGATACAGAACTCCCACTTGGCTCTGACCATTGCTTCCGTCTCTTGTATTCTGCCCTGCAGGGATGAAGGAATTCATTCAGAAAAGTGCAAATAAGGTGGGGCCCTTTATGGCGGTGGACATTACCCACAACATTCTTCTCAAGTATCGCTGCCACGGCCCACCCATCCGTTTCTCCGCCATCATGACCAGCGAGTTGCGTTACATCGCCAACGAGCTGGACGGCCTGACAGGCGGTCCCAACACGGTGGTGGCGATCAGCATCTGGTCTCACTTTAGCACCTTCCCCGTGGAGGTGTACATACGCCGCCTCCGGCATATCCGCAAGGCGGTGGTGCGACTCCTGGACCGGGCGCCGGATACGGTGGTGGTGGTCCGCACGACCAACCCTCAGGCGCTAGAACGGGATGCGAGCCTATACAACAGCGACTGGTTTTCTGTGCAGCTGGACGTCACGCTGCGCGCCATGTTCAAGGGTCTCAACGTTTTGCTGGTGGACGCCTGGCAAATGTGTGTGGCACACCACGAACCTCACGACATTCACCCTCCGAGGGCCATTGTCAAGAACATGGTAGACATGATGTTGTCTTATGTTTGTCGTAACGGGACCGAGAAAATTGCGTGATTTTTGGTCATCTGGGTCGAGGTGCTGACGAATCAAGGGCCTTACTTAGAAAGTTGTAATTGAAGGAGTCCATCTATTATTCGAATGGGACGCAAAGATTCTCCCTCTCGACTTCTGACACACCCACCATGCGTAACCTGGAAATATGTGCGCAACAACCAAAGAGGCGTAATTCGGCGTAAAGATAATAAAAGCAGTTTAATCAGGAAAACGTGCTCATAACAGAAAGCTTAGGAGACGGTGCAAATTGAGAGTTTACCAGATTGCTAAGCAACGCATTGCGCGCGAGACGCATCAAAATACCTCACCCATAAAAAATAAAAAAAAGTGTCGCCATCGCCTGGTCAGTATGAGAAATGCTGCCGGTGACAACTTTTTTTGTTCCCATTTTCTTGCCACTGCTGCAGTAAATTGTTTTCATTTACAATATCACTAACAAAAATACCCCTTTCAACCAGATTTCCCCAACACAAAGGTTTTCTATCCATATATATATATATATATATATATATATATATATTTTTTTTTTTTTGTGATTGACAGAAGAAAAAAAAATGTAATTGGCACTGGGATTATGAGGGGGCCTTTGGAAACAATTCCGGGTTTGAGAACCCATACTACATTACTTGGAATTAAGTATTTATGAACTGATGATTTTACTGTACTTTCTAAAAGTTCTGAGTCTACTCAAAAACTCATACTTAAAATTGTATTTTAATAACTTTTCCCAGCTACATTCTGATCATTGAACACATACAAATTCATTTAAAATAAATACCAGCACAAATGAGTATTTCATGGCCACAAGTGAGCATTCAGTGCACACATATCTATAATGAGGCCACAGTTGATTTTTTTTCTTTCCCAACCCTTTATGACATTTGCGTGACAGTAGATTCCTACTAAAAAGACAATTGTAAAAAAAAAAAAAAACATGACAAATGTGACTTTGGAAAGTTCAATATAAAGTTTAATGTTTGTATTTAAAAACTTCAAGCACTAAACATCATCAACACGCTTTAAAATGTCACATCAACACTTTCAGTCCGAATATTGACAAACGGCACACGTTTGGCAGGGAGCGCTATTAGCCCAGCTTGTAACCACTGCTGGGTGCAAAAAGAGGGGGGGGGGGACACAAAGACAAAGAAGAGGCACAAAGACATGTTTTATAAAAGCAGTGATGGGGATTGCGAGTGACGTAAGGTTGTGATATGTTTCCATGGAGACATTCGGTCAGGGGTTGGAGTGCTGTGTGTAAGCCTTATACGGTATGCAAAGAAACCCTGACGTTAAACTATAAGGAAAGAAACAATTACAATAATAAAAAAAAACAGTAGTATGCACTATTTCGGTCACACGTCTTGCACGTTCATGGCCTCCTGCGGCCAAGCGTACGTGTCCAGTGTGAACGAGTCGTAGTCCGGGCTGTAGATGTGAGAGAGGACAAACGCCTCTTTGTCTTTCGGCTCCGGGTACACCGACGCCATGTTGTGCTTGTACGCGTAGTTGACGACCTAGAAAAAAAAAAACATACACATTATTAGGGCATTCGGCTAATGCTGTGGCAGGTCATTTTTTTTCAGTCAGGCCATTTCTGCCTTTATAAAGCCCTTTGAGGGCCATATACAGTATTTTATGTATGAACAAATTGATCATATATATATATATTTTTTTTTTTTTTTTTTTTAATTTTCAAGGATGCCCACTGTCTATCTGCGTTGCAACCTGCTGACAACACCTGTGTGAAACTCTGAGCTCAGCCACTTCCTTCCCGTTTGAAGCTTCACGACAATTGATCAATTGTTTCACGTCGTTCTGGTCTCAGTCTGTTTGAATACCATTTCTAATTGAACCAAGAAATGTATTGGTCCAAATGTGCTTGTTGTGACTGTGCTCTTCAGTTCCTTCTTTGAGAACAGCAAGTTGTCCAAAGTGTACTGAAACACGATGACCATTTGGACATTTGCATTCAAGTTTGGATTTCATCCTGAAATTTTACCCGAAAGCCCAATACAGTATCACAAACCTTTTGTGAGCAATGGATATTATTAGGACTTGAGGTTATACGGGCTGTTTGGTCCCTGTACAACCGGTGTCAAGAGTTTCGTTCGCATTGCTGCCAGTAAGTTGGATAAGGGTTAAACTCTGTCACCGATTCCGTTAATGACATTTCTGAACACAATTCTAGATACAGCCTATGGCTTTGAAGGGGTCCAGTTTGGTGGCCTCAGTATTGTCTCTCTGCATTTTGCAGATGATGTGTTTCTGTTGGCTCCATCAAACCGTGAGCTTCAACGTTGGCTGGAGTAGAAGAATATGGATGCTGTTTGCAAGATTGACTGTTTGCATGCTATAGTAGGTGCTGCTGTTTCAGTTAGTAACAGAGTTCAAATGGGCTCAGCAGGCAAGATGACTGTATTTATAATGCACTTATTTGTCTTAAATGGATGGCACACCCGCTGAATATGTATTCATTTATATACATTTATATGATAATTTCAAAATATACAACAATACAACATATATTATAGCGGATACATGATTTCACATCGAACCTTGACAGCAATCTTGAAGGACACCTCTCTGATGGATTTAAGAGGAGGGTAGAGTCGACCCTCGGCCAAATGCTCCTCGGTCACCATGTCAGCGATGGCCTGACAAAAACACCACAGCTGATCATAGTCATCGCGGAAAGGACAGAAAGTCACAAAGAAATGATACTTGGTGATGGCAATAATAATAATAATAATAAATTTTTTTAAAAAAAGGACCTCGGCAGTGGTGAGGAAGATGTCGTCGGATATGTGGCGAACTCCGCAGGCGATGACGCCCAGTGCCACCCCAGGGAACACATAGGCGTTGTTTCCCTGGCCGGGGTAGAACGAGCGTCCGTCGGCCAGCGTCACCTTGTTGAATGGACTCCCGCTGGCGAAGATCCCGCGACCCTGATTGCAAAAACAAACGTAGGAGCAGCAGAAGCACAACGTTTCGTCTCACTGTCTCACTGTGTAATAAAAAAGTGCCATTGCTAAAGTCTGCGGGGGTCCGACCTCGGTGATGTTGTAACATTGCTCTGCCGTGCACTCGGCCTTGCTGGTGGGATTGCTCAGGGCGAAGATGATGGGCCGCTCGTTGTGGGACGCCATGTCCTGAATTATCTTCTCGGTGAACGCGCCTGCGATGGCGGCGACTCCTTCACAGCCACGAAAACAAAACAACACGACGCTTTACATTCGAGCGATGGCTACTCTGCCGTAACGTTTGCTGACATTCTATTCACATTGGGATTTGAAGAACAGTTCAGCCTGCCATTTGTAGTTGATTTCTTCTTCAACCGTTCTTCAAGGAACGCATACGATTGGATTACACTTGCAAATTATCACGTACAACCACTAAAATATGAATCATCCTTTTCCCGACAAATAAATAAATAAGGAACGCTAATCCCGAGGATACTAGGATATTTATTCAATTGGGGACATCCACTCAAATAAATGCAGTGCCCCACTTAATTGCTATGTCATCCACTTAAAAAAAATAAACACTTCATCCCAAATCGACTCTTCCTTTATTTCTGCTACAGAAAAATAACAACACAAGGTGGTGGTAATGACCTTCCTATGACTGACAACACCATTTGTTGTAGTAGCCAGCAGGGCATGCATGGCATCTGTAAAGCTGACTGTTATAAAGTGGAGTTTAAAAAGAAAGCAGATATTAAGAAAACAACTGAAACCAAACCGCCAGCGAATGAAGGCCGTAATAAAAATGCAATATCATGTACTGTGTATGTGTATGACAAATCCATATTATATTGTAATATTGTGTTGAAAAAAAAAAATCACAATTGATTTGCTAGTCATTGGACAGCAACAATTATTGTTTTTTTAATTATTATTATTCTTTAATAAAAAAAAATGATTGAACATGTTTTATACAAATATAAATTATTTGGGGCGGCACAGCGGGCGACTGGTTTGCCACAAATTCATACTATTGGTCAGTCACCTTAAGCAAATTTCTATGTTTTTCCGTCAAATGTATAAAAGAAAAAAGGCAGGTTACCAGAGGTGGGCATCGCCTATTTGCCGTCTGCATACTTAATCCACCCACGTGGTCCCAGTCGGTCCCAGTCAGCCAAACGACATCGAGAACGGACTTAACCTGTACCACGTCACACGCAGGTGCCGCATTCCTGACACGCGGCCGGGTAAGGCAAAAATAAAACAGTGTTGTGTACCTTGCGGTCCCACAAACGCAATGACATGTGCCCCATATTGTTTTTATTTCACCGATCACCACGCTGTGCGTGTGTCTGTTGTTTTGGTTTGAAATGTTTTCTCTGTTTGGCGGCGCGACTGCTCGTGCGGCGCCTGCTTGTGTCATGAAGATTACGTTCTCGACGCCGATTGGCTGTCGCCGACGAGGGATGGACCGCGACCACAGCGGTCGATTAAACATGCCGGACGGAACGCGGTGGCGGTTAGGCGATGCCCAGCTCTGCAGGTTACATAACACCTGATTCTGGGAACGACAATGACAATCGTCATACATCAGCTCCGCTTTCCAACTCACCGATAATGGCGGTGGGCTTGATGGTGTGCACGGCCTCCTCCAAGGTCTTCAGGTGGGGGTGCTCGTGCGCAAACTCCTCCTTCTCGTGGTTCAGATGACTCCGCCCCTGAACGAGAAGCGTTTGTTTTCACCTTTAACGCGAAGCCTGTCAAGACGCACGCGCATGCGTTACCTTCACGATGAGACCTTTGGAGTCCACCATCCAGATCCTTTTGGCGGCTTCCTTTCGAGACAAGCCCTCCTTGGCCATGGCCATCATTAGCAGGTGAGCGATGCCCAGAGCGGCCTGATTGGAAAAGAACAGTGTTTTTATTTACTAGACAAAACATTAAAAGAACATATGGGGGGGGGGGGGGAAGGGAATACAAAGAATGGTCACCTCGCCGGCGCCTTGGAAAACAAAGGTGTGGTTCGACAGTTTGTTTTTGGTGATCTTCAAAGCTGCCAGCAGCCCGGCCACCGCTACAGAGGCTGTGCCTATGAGAGAAGAAAGACATTGCTGCACGATGAAATTTGGACCTGGGCCTGAAGTGGGGACTTCCCCTATCACATCGAAACCATCAATAATATCCCCAAAACACAAATGTGCCACATACATCATCTGGAATCAATTTTGGCCCGAAAACATGATAAAAACAATTAAATTAAATACTCACCGGAGATACTTTTTATTAAATGCATTAATGTGTGTAGATCTCCACGGACCTGTTTCACTCGTCAAACTCGGCTTATCCTGCCCAACTAATCAAGGGAAACGCTGACACTATTTTGAACGAGCTAACTGGCGCCCTGAGGTCCATTTTAAATGGAAATAATTAGCAACACAAACAATTCAATTGCTAACATAGTTTCAATTCCATGGACCAGCACTACCGATTCTGAAGGCGTTAAAATGCACAAACATACTGGAAGCAATGCAGCAAAAGAAACGCTCTGAAAATAAAATGATATACTTTCAGGAATAATGAATACAATTTCATGGCACAGATATTAAGATTTAGCTTGTCAATGTACACCTTTCTGCTTTCTGATAGTGTTTACGACAACAGAGAAGGCAATGTTGGCCACTATGATGACGATCGTGGAGTGCTGTTCCTGTTTGAGGTCAAATGGTATCGAAAGTTCCTACTTTTTAAAGACAAGGTTATAGATAGCTTCTATCGCAAATAATGGCTGCGTTTACATGCAGCCAATAAACTTTTTAAAACCCGAATATTGGCAGCACTTTGGCCGGCCATGCAAGCCGTCACAAAGCTCCCATCACGGCCATCGGGGAAACTCTCGTGCCATAAGAATTTTGATCCTGCTCGAAGTATATTCTTGAAATGACAAGGATTATTATTTTATTATTGTTGGTGTTTATTCCCAAGTTTGTTGTGTCTGCATCATACAAAGAAAAAGTCTTTCTACATTCTTTTAAAGGGAGGAATTTAACCCCAAAAATGTCTTGATGGGAAATCGTGCTGCTGAGCCTCCACTAATCTAAACACAGCATTCTGATTCATAGCATTTGTAGAATATGACTTAAAGTGGAAATCAACCCAAACATTTTTTTTTTTTTCAAGAATATGCTCCCAGCAGGCCCAATAGTTGAAACACGGCATTCTGATTAATAGTGCGTTTGTGCAATATGAGTTAAGCAGCAAAATGCACCCGTTTTTAGCCATCTCTGGGGGCGGCCATTTTGTCTTCTGTCGACCGAAAATGACATCACAACTGCTCACAACGACCAATCACGGCTGACATGTTTTCTGAATCTGAGCTGTGATTGGTCGTTGTGAGCAGTTGTGATGTCATTTTCAGTCAACAGAAGACAAAATGGCCCCCCCAGAGATGGCTGAAAACGGGTGAAATAACACTTATTCCACAAACGCAATATCCATCAGAATGCCCTGTTTCAACTAGTGGGCTTGCATAGAATATAATCTTGAAAAAAATATGTTTGCGTTGACTTCCTCTTAAAAGAGGTAAATCCACCCGTTTTTCTGCTCAGCTTCAGAAAACAGGTGAGCCGTGATTAGTCGTTATCTGAGCAACTGTGATGTCATTTTCCGTCGACAGAAGTGACAAAATGGCGGCCCACCGAGATGGTTAAAAACGGGTGGATTTTGCTGCTTAACTCATATTTCACAAATGGAATATGAATCAGAATGTCGTGTTAAGACTAGTGAAGGTGCATAGAACATATTATTGCAAAGGATTTTTTGGGGTTGACTTTCCCTTGAAGTTTAATCGATACGTCCAACACTTTGTTACAGCTGCAGTTTTTATAAAGTATACATAAAAACAGTTAGGCTGAGAGACACAAGTCTAAGTATTTTATTTTATTTTTTTTTACATGCTTGTTTAGTGTGTGCCATGACATTTTTCTAACGTAAAATATGTGCCTTGAATCAATAAAGGCTGGTAACCACTCCTAGCAGGCTACCTTGGATGTCGTCGTTGAAGGTACAGTAGCGATTCCTGTATTTGTTGAGGATGCGGAAGGCATTGCTGTTGGCAAAGTCCTCAAACTGAATCAGGCAGTTCATCCCGTACCTGCAGACCGACAGGGAGACGCGTCAAGAAGGTGAGGGATGATCGCATGGCCGCCGTTTTCCTACTCACTTGTCCGTCACGGCCTGCATAAATTCGTCGATGAGCGCGTCATACTCCTTCCCTCGGATTCGGTTGTGCTTCAGGCCGATGTAGAGGGGATCGTTGAGCAGGTTCTGGTTGTCGGTTCCCACGTCCAGCAACACGGGGAGGCACTGTTGCGGTCGAACGCCGCCGCACGCTGTGTACAGAGCCAATTTCCCCACGGGAATGCCCATGCCGTAGCTGCCCAGATCCCCTAATCCCAGGATACGCTCGCCGTCTGTCACCACAATGGCCTAGATGCAAATAAAGGGAATAAATTTGACTGGCGTGGAAGGAGGTAAGTGGATATAAAAGGATGGGGGAAGGACAAATTTACTTTTATGTCCTCTTCAGGCCAGGAGTTGAGCAGGGTTGCAATGTGGCCTTTATCATGGATGGTGATGAAGAGTCCTCTGTGGATGACAATAGTAATTGTTGAGCTGAGTAAGTCGTTTCTAGTGATGTTCGATACCACTCATTTCCCTTTCCGATCTGATACTGTGTGCGTCTGTAGTTTTTGTTTTCTTTCCCTTTTTTTTCATACAAATTTAACTTTTTTTTTTCTTTCCCAAAACTTCATAATCTCTAAATCGTGCCTGTGAATAATTACATTCATTTGGATCTTTATTCTCAGGGCATTGAATTGATTGCAGCTGGACTGTCTTGGTTGCCTCTCATCTCATTCATTACCTCATAATCGATGATACTGTCACGTAATTGTAAAATAGGGAGTGTGTACTAATCTTACCGTGGCCTCCTGAAGGCCAGGCCGTACTGCTGGCAAGCCAAGCCCACGGTGGGCGTGTAGACAATGGGCATGAACTCCTCGATGTCCGACGTGAGCACGCGGTAGAAGAGCTTCTCATTCCTGTCCTGCAGCGTCATCAGCAGGATGTACCTGACACAGAGAGGGAGCCGCTAAAAAACGGAGAGGCAGCTTCCATTCTGGTTTTTGTAGCAATTCATTGTCTTCTAATGAGAAACTGAGGACAAATACTTTGCTATTGTACTGAAGTCAAACTTTTGCATAAAGTATCTCCACTTTAGTTCGTTATTTATATTTCTGGCAACTTTCACTTTTATGCCACTACATGTTCTAGGTAAAACACACTTTACTTAGACTTGTATATTTCCCCTAGTTTTTTTTCCCTACACTGGAGTAAAAAAAGTCTTCATGGAGGATGAAGTGCCTCTTTGGGCGATCTAAAGTGAACAAAATATTGGCATTCAAAAACCCTACGTCCAACCCGAAGAAGCATATTGTGATAGGACAAATTATTATAGATTCATCCAGTGAAGTCAAAACATCAAATGTTCTTTCATTATAATGAGATTCTTTAAAGTATGGCTAACATGACTGGTAACTGCAGGGCTAGCGTGTGTTAGCTAACTTTGCTCATTAGCCAACACACAATAAAGTAAAATAAATCAATAAAATTACTTAAAAGTAATCACAACTCTAACTGATCACCTTTTCGCCAAAGACTACATTACATTTACTCTAACATCAAAGTATTACTTTTAAGGGGGAGTTTGCAATTATCAAACTGCTAGCAAGATTTGAATATAGCCTCACTTCACTCCTCCCTCCCAACCTTGCACCTTTGACCAAAGCCACAGCCCTAACAAACCTGAACATGCATGAGACGTGCACTTTGTGGACGTGCATGGTAAACATGGCCAGCTTAGCCACGACTGCTAGCGTTGCTAGCATGGTTTATAAATATAAAAAATAAAATTAGAGGCATAAAATGGGGGCAGGAATGACTTTCCACAATACCATTTCAATAATATTCTATTGTCGGGTCAAAGTTGAAATATATGCTGTCGGACGAACTGTTTTTTGTTTGTTTTTCAAGCTAACCCGCAAACTCCTCCCTCAAGTACATGAAATGTCAGATACTTTGTACTTTTACAGTACAGTATTTATTACAGGTACTTCATACAAGACTGATTATTTCTCACAGAACGGCTTTAGTGGTTCACAGTCAGACAACACAATACAAACAGAGGTTATCGTCGCTGTCATGTGAAAAACACTTATGTCCATTTTTTCAATTTTGTTATTTTTACGTGAATGGTGTTTCCACGTTACGGACATCGCATTAACGTGATTTTTTTCCCCAAAAAAATTGGACATAAGTGTTTTTCCCAGGACAGAGACGATATGGTTTTCTTTAAGGTTAAAAGTATTGTTCTCACTTGTCCAGAGGATTGACACGCGTTTCATAGCTCTTCATGACGCGTAGTACTTGAACATCCTGGGACAAGAAGCAGGGGGGGAGCAGGCCGTGGATGCCCAGCTGCAAGCGTTCCTCCAGGGTGAAAGCCATACCCTACGGGAAGGAAATGGACTGTGAGTCACACCCACATTTGTGAGAGGGCTTCCTGATATTTTCCTCGGATTCATTGAGTCCATTTAATTTCTTCAATGCGCTATTTACAGCAGTGGTTTTCAACTGGTGGGTCGCAGACTCATCCTGGGTGGGTACAGCCAATCAAAAATAATTAGATGTAATATTTATTCATGTTCCTTCTAAGTTAGAGCTCTATTGATAGATACAGTTAAATTAGGTCTGTCGCTTTTTCATTTCATGTTTATTTAAATAGAAACCGATGCCACAACATAGACGAATGAGAAGCAATCTATAATACACAGCATCATAGCATTTGTTGCTAATGCTAATTTCCAATGCCAGGCCCTATTGGCCTTTGAGACAAATACACACAAAAAACAAACATTTAAAACACAGTCACATCAAAAATATATATGTTTTTAAATCAAAGGGACACATAGACATGTGCTAACAACACACACACACACCGACCCACGCAGGCACGCACACACACTTATTTTAGAATCAAGTGTCCTATCGACTAGGGATGTGCGAACCAGCCTTATTTTGAGGTATCGGTCGTCATGGAGGTAGCCGATAACAGCCACCGATACTTACGGTAAATCAAATCTGACATCGAGTAAGTCCTCCTCAGCAGTAGTTTGCGCTATACTATGGCAGTATGACACATCAGCGAATCATCATCATCAAGAAAGGTCTTTGTTCACAATTTTTGTCAATGGGTTGAATGAAATTTTATGCATCAAAACCACCACAGGTATTGGTACCATGTATCGTGACAAATCAAATAGTAAATACTCGTACTGGTATCGGTCTGAAAAAAAAAATGGTATCAAACATCCCTATGATCAACTATTCCACTGAATAATCAAGTAATTTTTGAAAAATAAACATGTGATGGAATAATCAATCAATATTTGAAAGCTAAAGACCTAAAAGCAGTAATAACGGATATATTTTGTCGATGAAGCAAGTCTGTTGTGTAGCATGAGCTGACATGTCAACAGGCCCGCAGCTGAGTGTGATATCGATGCTATTTATTCTGTCCAATGGTGTGACAGGCTGAACTCACTCCCCTTGCATCACCTCCACTTGTCTGCGTTGCTTGGTGCCCTCTGAATGCTACCACTACAGGACTACTCCAAGGGAACTCCTTCAGATTCATTGTGAAAGTTGTTTGACAGGCCTGCCTCGATGTCCCAGAGATCACCAGAAGAGGACGTGAGGCTAACTATTTGGACTCAAAACAAGCAACAGTCCCAAGTTGTTTTAGATCTACAGATGGATTCATGGACACAGTGGCATTTTACACTTCACACTATTTTCTGAACACAACTGCACGCACAACTGCACGTAAATAAAATAAGTGGTGGATTTTGTTTTATTTCAGTCTTAATTTGCTTCTTTTTTTTTTTTTTCCATTGTTAAAATGGAAATCAACCCAAACACATTTTTTTCAAGAATATGTTCCCAGTAGGCCCACTAGTTGAAACACAGCATTCTGTTTGGGTTGACTGGCCCTTTAAGAAATGTTCCCTAATAATACTTTTATAGTTATTTAATGGCTGGCAACCTTAAACCAGTTAAACTTGTTACAAAGAGCCATTGAATAAACTCCATTGATGTTAGCCCTACAAAATGACTTTAACTAATCATAACTTCAAACACAAGCGCACACACTGATAAGCGGGACAAATATGAGTCATTTTACCGTTTTGTCTCTTTGTCTGAAAGTACTATGGAGCGCTTGGAAATGAAGATACTCTGCTTAAAATGACTGTCATGCTTAACTGTTATTGCAATCATTTTGTGAAACCAACATTTCAGCAACAAACATATATACAAGATCATAAAAACTCTCTCACTGTCCAAATACTTGAGGACCCATTTCTTGACGCACGCTTTTCGCAATGAGTCATCAAAGAAACGCTGACTTGAGAAGGAACTGTAACCTTGCTCGGGTCAAGTAAAACCAATAAAAGAAGGCGAAGTTAGTCAGAGTCTTGCTGAACACATCAAAATATTAAGGGAGCGGCATTTCCTGATTTTATTTTAAGTCCCCTTCCAAACCCGCTGATGACTCATTGTGGATGTTTGGGTTGGATCAGTTTGGCCCAAGTCAGTCCATCTGAGCAGAGAGAGTGTTTGACTTAAAACAAGAGTATTTTCTGGTTTAAACCATGTATTTATTATGCTTTGTGAAGACGGGGTCAGTGAAAGCACAGTTATGTATTTAAAGACAGTTAAAGATTTCCACCACCATAGGTACCACCTGGTTTGCAGGGCATTGTGTGGTGTGTGAATGTCACGGGTCACGACAAAGCACCAACTCCTGGCAAAGACCTTGCTGTGTTAAATTAACTGTTAAGGTTCATAAAACATCCCTTATAAATGGATATATAGCTTTGTAAAACATTTACCAGCCAGACTGTACCACTTAATTTATCTGTTTATCTACTACTATATATTGCAGTGGTTCTTAAACTTTGTACGAGGACTACCTCCAAAAATACGTCGCTTTTCCAAGTACAACCATCAAGAGGTTTCATTCAAAAACGGTATATTTAATGTTACTGTAACATTTCGCATACATTGAACATTAACACTGCTCTATAATGCAGGAAAATAGAAAACTACTGGCACTCAACTCATTCACTGCCATTGGCAAATGTATTTGTCTTTTCACAGTCCAGCCAATCAATCCCAGGAATGTATTCATTTTTTTTTTCAAATGTTAGTGTAAAAGAGGGTCTGAAAATATCTGGCAGTGAAAGAGTTAAATAATGAAAGTCAAGACAGCTTGGAAAATTACTCCATTGAAAACACACACACATGAGACACGTCATTGGTATAAAAGAAAAAAATTAACGATTTCCTCCAATTGCGGTCTCCCTTTAAATCGATGCCACATCTCAAATGGACGCCTTCTATTTTACCCCAAGTGAAACGAAAGACGACGTCGCTTTTGTTTCAATTATTTTTGCTGTGACTGGTGCCAGCCAAGTGTCGCGGTAGACATCTTTCCCACAACACTCACCGCCTGTTCAGCAGACGTGGCATCTGTAAAGCTGACATTCGTAAAGGCGTTTAAACAGCTGCTGTTGAAAAGCGCTGCTCACCATTCCAACATTGACTCTTCAGTAGCCTCTTAACACAGGTCAGAGATGCTATATTTACCTGTGCTTTTGCACGGAACCCAGCGAAGCGAGCTGACGCCACAACAGTGTGCGCTTTCATTCAGTCATATTTTTACATGCAGCACCTGGCGTGACGTATGAAATACTGATCGGATAGTGACAATTGCTTTTACCACAATAATGCTGGAGAAGAGTTAAGGGTCAAACTTTGCACCTCCTGTCCTGTTATGGCAGAATATTGCCAAGTCGACTTTGTTCCCACATTCCATCGGTCCTAGAGGGAGACGATCCTGCATGTTAGATGTTCCCCTCCTCCAACACACCTGATTCAAATGATCAGGCTTTTTATCAGAGCTTGCTGATAAAAAGCCTGATCATTTGAATCAGGTGTGTTGGAGGGGGTAAGCATCTAGAACATGCAGAATAGTGGCCCTCGAGGACTGGAGTTTGACACCTGTCATATATAGTATCAAGAATATATAGTTATATATAAGAATAGTTTAATAATTAAATGCATTTCTGCAAATAAAACCTAATGGATGCCTTATGCCTAATAGATGTCTGCTATTCTCAGTTGAAAAAATAAAGTACAACCATACTTTTGGCCTGTGTGAGAACTTCATCCATCCATCCATTATCTGAACCGCTTTATCTACACGAGGGTTGCCACTTGCCAAGTATAATATAATGTATACCGTACATTTGTCAGTGTTACTCGCATATTCACAGATATTTGGGGGGGGGGACCTATCCTCTGTTATTTGCAAAAATCTCACCTCTTTGCTACTTTTGTGCACAGGACAAAGTCATATTCAATGGAAAAATATTGCTTTGATGTCATTTTGTTGACAAGGACTATGTTGCAAGACCGTTCTTTATCAATATCTTGTAGCATCTATTAGCAATTATAAAAAATACACCTGCGGATTTTCAATATTCACGGAACGGTCAGTATTTGCGGGAAAACATTGTATAGTGATGATGAATCAGTACTATTTACAGGGGATAGCGACTGAGCCCTGACATGGATAGCAAAAATCCATACCCAATTGAAAAAGGGTTTTAATTGCACTGTAATTTCCAAAAGATACCAAACGGTGGCGGCTAAGGACTAGTTTTGTCAAAAGCAAGCTCCTCAACTCACATCAACAGTTCCTTGGCAGCAAAATGTCACCAGATGGCGGCATTAATACTTTATTTCTATGGCACGAGCACCAAAACTACAAAAAGTGATTGTTTTTTTCCCCCCAGTAAATACCAGTGTAAAGGTTCCCCACAAAAATCTAAATCAGTGAATTTGCATATGACCAATTGCCGCCCGGGTGCACTGTACCGCGATATATTACAGTGGGACTGTGGACCACCGCATATCCGCAGTTCTGATTTTATTTTGGATCCTGCCATTTACTGGTGGAAACCCTTGCTTATGTGCGTTTTTTTCCTAACATGATCTAATGCTTCTCGCGTTTTTATTTTTTTTACTCAACACACTGCTAATTCCTTGTTTTTAATTGATCCTTTTTTTTAAATGGCAACTATAGCGTATTCGCAAACCATCACAATTCTTGGTTGGGCTGTGTCCCTGTACCGCCACGAACAGCTAAGGTCCACTGTACTATTTTGCGTGGAAAATTATTACAATAGAAATTATTTCTAATTTCATGAAAATAACATTAATGGCGACAGGGTGGACTAGTGATAGGCTATAGCACATCCGCCTAAACACAGTACAGGTTCCAGCTCACCCACAACACTGAAGATAAGCGTAATACAAATTAAGTTGAAGATAATATGAAATAAACACACCCTTAACGCTCTCCATTTGCGTAAAATTTCAGTATACGTTTTAAATGCCACGGTCAGTTACCGCGGCACTTACTTTCATTTAATTGTTGTCTGGCCTAAAAGGGCTTTTCACACAAATACTGTCCGTAATTATGATTTAACTACAACGTTTGCGTAGGTAAGTGAGAGGCTCCGACTTTCGCCCATCATCTTACCTTGTTGAGGTGGGGGTTCCTGGTGATGTCATAGCCGCGCTTCTTGGTGCTAACGCTGCTTTTGCAGCTCGCCCCGCCGTGGCAGACCCTCGCTGCCTGAAAGGGGAATCCGCCGGCCGCCACAACCGCCGTGCGTCTACACAGATGCAACGCCGCTCTTCCAGTGAGGGAATTCATGCTGCCTGCCTGCGCTCAAACAAATACATAAACGCGCAAGTCACTCTCAAGATGGTAACAAGACGACGCAGCACCGTAACTGATCCCGATGCCTGTAAACAAACTATATCGTGAGGCTTTTTGTCCTTTAATTTGTAATATCCAACTTTTTTCCTCTCAAAACGTAAAATAAATACCCCCAAGTGACATGACGCTGTTTAAATAAGTCTGCGTACAACAATGGGACGTTTCCGCGTTAGATGCTGCTAGCAAGCGGCTAATCTATCACTCCTCCTCAACCTCATCCTTACCTGGTGACTAATGCAACGCCGCCGTGTCTGCGATTCTTATCTTCATTAGCGTCTCCCGTTGATCCCAATTTAGACGATCTTCCCGGCCTGAGTGGATTTTAGAGGTGGCTCTAGTGGAAGCAGCTGATCCTCGATCATTTGACATTGACTGTAGGGATGTTCTACGCAAAAGATAATCGTGTCGTAGTGGTCATAGCCGAATTGAGACTATCCCCTTTCTTCCAAATGACACCCGCTATCTCTTGAACTAAATATTTACCTATTCGTGGAGTTTCGGCCAATCGTTATCAAAATTGACCCAAACTACAGGTTTATGACTCAAAAATACGATCATAGTTAAACATCTTTGGTACTAGTTCCTGATCAGTGCTGGAACTGAGGACCAATCAGATCACAGTTTGCCAAGCGCTTGTCCCGCCTACATTAAAACAATTTAATCATAAGGTTTTTTTTAATACCAGGATGGGAGCAATGTACACAATACACAATATTATATTTTCCCTCTGGAAGTAAAAACAGTACATTAAAGAATATGGTGCAAAAAGCTTAGAGCACTTGGTATTCT
This sequence comes from Filicampus tigris, assembly GCF_054856515.1. Classification (NCBI taxonomy): domain Eukaryota; kingdom Metazoa; phylum Chordata; class Actinopteri; order Syngnathiformes; family Syngnathidae; genus Filicampus; species Filicampus tigris. The sequence goes on along the minus strand of NC_141230.1, from coordinate 10,700,535 downwards.
CGCTGTCACACATCAGATACCAGAAGGTCAGTTCCTGCTTAGTTTCAAACTTAAAAAGGTCACAATGATTTTGATTTTGTAGCCATGACTTTTATTTTACTTTACTGTAGCCCCTTTGGGATTCAGAGTAAGAACGCAACGTAACCAAACTACATTTCCCTCAGCCAATCCAAAATCATAACCAAGCAGTAGTCCTGCCCACCACCATAGTATCGTTTGTATGACATTCACAAACAACGGTGGAAAGATTTGGGTGATTTTTTTTCCCCGTTACTGTATTCCAATATATCTTGCCAAGTTCACAATATCTTCATAAAGCTCTCATTTTAGATTTCCGTGGAGCACGAAAGCCTGGTTATTGGTGGTTGACCCAAGTCATAATTATGAGCTAGTATGTAATTATTATGCGTTAGTACGTCATGACTCAGCATCTCATGATTATTACTTGAGGGTTTTTGGTCTTTTTTTTTTTTTTACATTTAGCATTCCTTTAATGGCTCAAAGTGAACGGTCCCGTTTCCGACGGTTAAAAGAAAGAAAGAAATAAAAAAAACCTGGACAATTGCGTCCTCTGGTGGACATTTTTACCTAGCTCCAGTGTTATATTTGTAGGTAGCTAACTCTCAAATCCAGCTCAGAGTCTGTATCTAAATGCTTTTATTTAAAACATTTCACAACATAACACAGTAAAACATTACAGCAAAATTGATAAGTACAGTGGTTTCCTGCAAGGTTCAGTTTTTCTGTCCCATGTATCGTAGCACAGTTATCTGGGTTGTCAGTCTATTTAATATATGTTGCTAAGAAAAAAAGGACAACTTACAATATTTTGTTGTAAAAAAAACAAAACAAACTAAAGACATGGACACACAAATGACTAACTTTGGCATAAAAATATTGACTTCATCCTACAAATAACAAAAACAAGTCCATCCTTGATTGACAAGCAGAAAAAGACAGCCTACTTTTGCAGCCTCTGCTATCAAAGAAATGCCTCAGATGACTACGCTGGTGTTGCTACGGGAGCTCCTATCCTACGGAGAGAAGTGAAATAGGTGTGGTTAGATCAAGTGTCAAAAGGAAACAAACAAAGTAAAAAAGGTACCAGTGGTGTCATGAATCTTCACCATAAATTACCGTCGTTCAAGAAAAGTCCACACCCAAAGAATGAAGGAAAGTGTACCAGTAAACAAAGAGAGAATGTGTGTTAATGTTTCTTACGGAAAGACGGACGTGGTTCCTGCGATCGCTGGTGTGTCCATGTTGGCTCTCCACAGAGGAGTAGCTAGGGGGTTTCTCGGGCCAATCCCTCCCCCTCGCCGCTCTTCGCCTGCGGCTGTCCTCTTCATCCGAGCTCCAGGAACCTTTGCGTCGTGGAGGCGAGTAGCTCCTCTCCCTCCGCGTGCTTCTGCTCCGCAGCTCCTCCATCAGGTCGTCGCGGCTGCGGGTCCGAGACCTGGACCCGACACCGCTCTGCTCCCTCCGTGTACGGTGGTTCCCTCTTCCTTGCCTCCCCTCCCAGTCGGAGTCGTCGCTGTACTCGCGCAAGATTCCCCGTCTTGGAGGAGAATGGTCTCTGTATCTCCGTTGTTGTACGCCCCTTCCAGAGGGGTTGGTACTACTGCTGGACTGGCTGGAGAACCGTATCCCCCCCCTGTCTGGCTCTCCACCTCGGGGTCCCCTGCGGGAAGAGAAGCTGGGAACACGCTGGACAATGGGAGGTAGCGTGATCACCCTTCTCTCCGTGCCCCTTACGCCCATCTCATCGAGGGCCGACAGCATGCTGGGGGGCCCGGGGGTGTAGGGCACAACGGGAGGCGGCGGCTGGGGCTGAGCCACTAGCGGGGGAGCATTCTGAACGGGATGCATCGGCACATCCAGCCCCCTCACCTGGTTCTCCAGGTAATCTAACACGTGTCGGTTGCTTTGGAGGCTGCCGGCAGCACTGCCGTTCAGGTAAGGCGGGTGGCCGGCCTGCTGCGGAAGCATCACGGGGGACAGCTGCATGGGCGCCATGGCAAAGGTTTGTTTGCCAGGGTCCGAATACGGGCCTGAAAGAAATGGAAGATGAATTTAAGCTTTTGTCCTCAATTAAATAACTCAACAGCAAATTCTGAACTTCAACCTAAGACAATCAATTGTAAACTGAGAAAAGAAATTTTTCCTGAAAAATCATTGCACAGACAATAAATAGATTTGTTGTAAAACCAGAACAACATTTTAGCAAGCAGGTGCCACAAAAAACTAAACTAACCGTGATAAATGAGGGATTACTACACATACAAATTAATTTCCCAAGTGAGCCAACACCCTAAAAAAAAAAAAGTAAAAACATGTTTGTCACCACAGCACCATCTGCTGAATCTTGTGGGGCACTGCCACACTTGCCCATAAAACAAAATCAGTCACTAGAGCACATAATAATCAGAAGTTGAACCAACAATATCCTGAATGCTTGACCATAGTTCTACCACCCATGTTGTCATAATTTGGTTGTAATAAAGTATCCATTGCGTCACTCATTTAGCATGTGACTGAATGTGCAACATTAACAACTTTGTACACACGTTTATGGTCATTTGTTTTGTTGTACTGCCATTACAATGACGAAGAATCGGTGTAAACAAGCCAGGATACATGCAACATGAATAAAGGACGTTTTCGGACTCACCTGAATACAACACGGGGACGCCCTGGATGGAGTTGTTGGAGCTGATTGGAGCGTAAATTGGTTGGCCGTGCATCCAAGGCGCCATGGCTTTCTTGGCCTCACGCAACATCCTGTGTTGCATCACAGCTACAAACACAAGCCGAGATGAAACTTAGTGATATCGTTTGAATTACAATGCACTCATGCCTAGTAGTGACTCCTTTTCTTACAGCCAGACAATTTGGTAAGTTTGTACTTTAACAGAAACGTGAGCCACAATACAGCGAGGCAATGAAAAAAGTTACAACTGATGATTTTAAAATCCTCAGTTTGTAATCCCTCAATGTGTTGTCGTTATAAAAACATGCACATGAAGCCAATATTGCTGTGTACCTTTTTCTGGGCAGCAGCAGGTTTTGGGACAGCAAGGGCAGCGCACATAGCAACAGCACTTCTGGGGGCAGCACTGACAGCAACATATGCACAAGAGCATGATGAGCAGCAGGGCGCCCAGGATGATTAAGAGCACCGTCAGCCAGTCTGGCACACATCACAAAGTACTCCGTTTTAAAATACAGTCAGGTCCATGAATTTTGGGACATGGTGCCAATTCTCATCTTTTTGGTTCGAAACACCACCACAAAGGATTTGAAAGGAAAGCAACACAAAGGGCTTTATCTGCAGACTTTCAGCTTTGAGACTATTTACTACCAAATCAAGTGAACTTTTTAAGGGACCAAAAGTACTTGGAAAAATTAGCAACCGTGAATCAACGTTTCACTTTTTTTAATACTTGGTGGAAAATCATTTGCAGTCTGTTACAATTCTGAAGTCTGGAACACATGGACATATGCTTGTTGTTGCTCGGGGCATTTTCCCTTCAGTTTCATCATAAGCAAGTGAAATGCATGCTCACTTGAATTCGGGTCAAGTGATTGACTTGGCCATTGCATAACATTCTACTTTTTTTGCCTTAAAAAAACTTAAGCTGCTTTCGCACCATGTTTCGGGTTATTGTGTGAATTGTTTAGGGACGGTGTGAATTGTGTCTATGTCCCAATATTTATGACCCTGGCTGTAAATGTAACCGTTATCTGGAACCTTTTGTGTGACAGAATGAGGATACTTACGATACACGATGAGTTTAACTTCTCGATCCGAGTCACCCGATGTGTCGCCGGCGGCATCAATGGTGCAGAAGTACACACCGTTATCCCACCACATCACCTCATTGATGACCAGGTCAGCCTCTACGGGGAACACAATTGTATTATCTAAAGTCTGCATAAAATCATTACCGGTACTTTGTTTCATATGCAAACGTACTGTTTTGAATGATAATTTTGCGGTTCTGGTAATTGACACCCAGGATGGGCTCATTGAGGCCTCTCTTTTGGACCACAGTGCGGACTGTGCGCTGGCGGTCCGGGCAGTCGTTGGCTGGGTCTTGACCCAGCTGCAGGGAGGCCTGGTAGCCTTCATGGACATACAGTGGTTACAATTGCGCTCACAGCAAATGGAGTGAAATGAAGCAGACCATACAATCACACTGGCAATCCAATAATACATTTAAGGTGAGCAATTTAACCGTATAAACAAACGTGTTTCTTTCGAGTGTCATAGCAAAATTTGCTAACAGTTTATGAATGGCAACACAACCAGTTTTCGGATGTAGTTTGACCGCCAATTAGTTTGTATTCAAAACATTTTTTCCTACGGGAAATAATCAGTGGTGGCTGATCTCATCGACTGTATATTACAAACGGCGGGGAATGATTGCAAAGCTCATCATGGACTGCTTCTAATTTTTTTGGGCCAAAAACGATTTTATCTGGCCTGTACCAGACAGAGGTGGTAAAGTTACTGCAGCTACTGCAACTGGTGACTGTGGAAAGAACATGCTCTCATTAAAAAGACTCAAAACATTCATTCCGAATAGGGCTGCTCACAGGAGACGTTCTTTAATGGCAATAATCTCTTGATGGACACGCTTTTGAAGCTTAAAAAAGAAAATGAGGTCTTTTACAGTCACGTAAGAAACTTCATCAACAAATACGGGTGAGACAATGAAGCATTTTAAATTCAACCTACAATGAGATCAGACTATGAAACAAATAATCCCAAAATCTATTAAAATAATGGATTTTGAACTTCACCTTTTTTTTGGGGGGGGGGGGTTATTCTTTTGTTGATCTGAATACTGACTCTCTTTAAACTGGCACAATATCCATAGTCAACAACGATTGAAGGAGGCCCGACGATAGTAATTTAATAAGTAGCCTTTTAAAAGAAAAAGAAATTGTGAATGCTAATACGCTCTAAATAGCTGGAAAAATATTTTTAATATTTAATAACACAGTAGCAGGACTTACTTGTGGAGTAGTATTCCAGAACGGGGTCTTTACAAAAGGATTTGAATCTCCAGGTAACCAGCACATCCTGCGGGTTTGCAGAGGTGGAGAAGTCGCAGCGAAGGATCACAGACGCAAACAACATGGTACTTCTTTCCGACTCCGGAACGATCACCTGGATGCACAGTAGCTCTAATGGACAAAAAGAGTCAAATCCTTTGGTCTGCGTGTTTGCTCAAGAGACTGTAGTCCTCAATGCTGCATCGCTACAAACGTGACAGAACAAGTTTACACAAATTACACCCTTTCATTAGCAACAATAACAGCTATCAGACATCAAGGGTGTTGCAGAATCAAGTAGCGGAGCTAATGGAGAAAAGTGTCCATCCATCCATCCAATATCTAAACCGCTTATCCTTACGTGTCACTAATGGTTTTAGACAAAATGATTAAAATATATAAATACAGTTTAAACTGCACTGTATACAGTGTGTGTGTAAGCAGACTACATACTAGTCTAAAATAACAGCCTAAAGACATGACCATGATGGAGTTCAGACAGTCGCTTAACAATGTAAACAAACATTTAAAAGTGGGAGAACCAGTTCCTAAAGTGTCGATAAACTAAAGGTGTCAATTAGCTGAAAAGTACTTTTTCTATTACTGTAATCTGGGAAACATCAAGAGTTGTCTTTCTAGTTCAGTGTTTCCCAACCTGTATTGTGCCAAGGCACATATTTTACATTAGAAGAATCTCACAGCGCACAACCAAACAAAACAATCACAAAGTGGATTTACGTACCTTATCAAATAGTTGTGTAATTAATTGTTCTGCCTGTCGCTATACATCACTGGCGTGGATGTATCCTTACAAGGGAAGTCAAGGAGATTTTCTTTGCAAGAATAATCTTCTATGCAGGCCGACTAAACGAAACATGGCATTCTGATTAATATTGCGTTTGTGGAATAGAGTTAAGCAGTAAAATCCACCTATTTTTAGCCATCTCAGGGGGTGGCCATTTTGACACTTCTGTCGACTGAAAATGACATCAGTTACTACTCGGGGCTCAAGTAACAACCAATCATGGATCATCTTTAAAAAATAGTTGAGCTGTGATTGGTCGTTACTCGAGCCCTGAGTAACTGAGATGTCATTTTCAGTCGAAAGACGTGACAAAATGGCCACCCCCTGAGATGGCTAAAAACGGGTGGATTTTGCTGCTTAACTCATGTTCCACAAACACAATATTAATCAGAATGCCATGTTTAGACAAGTGAACATATTATTGCAAAGAAGGTTTTTGGGTTGACTTACATCTTTAAGTAGTACTTTCACCAAGGAAGTGAAATTGGATAATTTCCCACAGCACAACTAATGTGCCATGGCACTCTGGTTGGGTGGGAATTACTGCCCTAAAGGGAGTGAAGACCATACAGAACAGACACGGAATGCACCGTACAAGGACTGGATTTTTTACATGTAGCATTTAAGACGTTACTGCAAATGGCTGTTTATTATTGCATTCGCAAATGTTGAGTGATGGCGGCACACATAATTCTATACTTGAATGAACATATTAAAAGCACGCTAACCACAGATATTTAGATCATTTTGTTTGCTTTCAGGGTTGTATTTACATTTTTTTCCATCGTCCACATTTGTAATTGGTAGGGCTAGGGAGGGCCCTCCATGGCCCCCGGGGGTCCAAAAACGCCCCTGCCTACACGACGTCACCTCTAGGATGTTGACCTACATCCCAACAGACTTCCACGATTGCAAACCTCCTCTGGGAAACATTACTATGATCGATATGTAATCAATACACTCTGTGATCTGGAAAAAAACAACAGCATCATCAACAATAACGACTGCATGTTTGTTTAACCATAATGTCCAATAAGCAGTTTATAACAGACTGGCCAATCATTTATGAATAGGCCCATGTGTGGGAACTGGTCAAAAGTATTGAATTGTGTCACAGTATGAAAATTTAGCAAATTTTGATATAGGTTTCGGACTACGTGTTTTTAAAAGCAAATAATTACACTAACATTATTCTTGGGTTAGTGATAAACTACGGACAATTACGTACACGATAACCACGTCCTAAACCAAGGGTATTGTATTGCAATAAATGTACAAGTCGATCGCTCTGTAAAGCAATTTACCAACAAAAGGTTCTACTAGCTACATTGTAGTGTTTTCAGAGATATGGTCAAGTGACACAGGCGGCCTTGCCCCAGTTGCAACAACTGTTGATAATTAACTTTTCAGCCAAGACTGTTTGCTTTAATGACTTCGCCCTGCATTCAAGGCAGTCAAAATAAAAATAAAAATACAAAATGGCTCAACAAAGTGAAAAGAAAAACTCGCTCAAAGACATTAAAAGCTTCACCTGTTGGAAGGTAAACCAACAACAGCAGCGTCACAGGTATCAAATTTCCCATCACCGCGTATACTATAGTTCCCTCTATTCTTCCGCAGCAGCGTCGCCGTCTATCCCGTTGATATTCCAAAATCCACCAAGATCCCGCTTTGTGGGCTATAAAAACCTTTCCACATAGTCGAGCGATGTTTTTTCATCCTCAGGAAAACATGTTAATCGAGTGTGGAGTGCTGTGTAAATGAAGTGCAGGCAAAAAACACTGGTATGTTCCCACAGGTGCACATGAGGAGGCGGGCGGACTGTCTTTGCTCCCATCCCCCACCCACAGTGACGTCACGGACTACTCAAATACGTTTGTTTTTTTTGACTACTCAAATAAGCGCAAAAAGGAAATAAAATCACCTGGAATAGAAATTTTAAATTATATGTTGGTGCATTTACGTAATAATATACTGGATAGGAATATATTTAAAAAAAAAAAAAAAGCTTTTTTAAAACAAGTATGATGATTAATGGGGAACATTTTAGTCAGAGTAAAGAGAAAGTAAATTCTGCATGTAGCCTACTGAAGGAATTGTGGCAGAAAGAGAGCTTGAAGTAAATGAGGGTTGGGGGAAATTAATGAAGGCAGAAAACAAGTAATGAAGGAAAAAAAGGCATGTCTGAAGTGGAAGGATGTATGGATGTGTGAATACAAATGAGAACTAGGGGGAAAGAAGACAGGTAAGAAATCAGAGAGAAAAGTGGGAATGTCGGAAATAACAGACAAGACGGTTTCAGATCATTCACAGTGTATGTAGTGGATATTGTTGTTTTTTATTTCCAGTCATGTTTTCAACTCTGCCGATTGGCAAAATTAGCTGATCTATTTAAATGTTTGCTCTTCTACGTTAAAAAAATTAATTCCCCCATATTCGCAGACAATGGGCTGAAACCTGTCAAAAAAAACCCCTCCAAAAAACACTGTCAAACTGTTTTGTTTTTGGGCTTTAAGGTTTCTACCCAATGTCTATGGGAGGAAAATCACTTTTTTGGGGAGTGTGGGTTTAACTTAAAATAACTCTTTTACTTTTAATTAAAAAAAAAAACAACCAATATTACCTTTTTGTGACAAAAACATGCAACCAAATGGTGTTTTTGAATAAAAAATAAAACTCAAAGGTTATGTAGTGATACTAGCCACTACCAAGCGGCATGACAAAAACATGACAACATTTCTTTACAGTGTTTTGTTTTTTATTTGAAGAGTGCAAATAACTTCTGCAGAACAATTGCAAGTTTCAGTGTTTACAAACAGGAAGATATGTATCTACATTAATTACAACAGACACAAATACAAAACAAACCTGAGATGCACTGTTGCAACCATAAACCTGTAGCATCCAAAGGTGAGGCACTGGCAAAGTCCTTCCAGTCTATCAAGTCATTAATCTGGCGCATACTGTCTGGTGGAAAGGATGCAGTTAGATCCAACAGGACGGGTGTGAAACTATGGTCACACTATGAGAGTGTCCCTGCTCAGTGTTGTGCTCTGTCGAGGAAATACAGTAAGAAAGCCACGTGTTAGAGACCATGCATCCATGCTGGAGACAGAAGGCAGAAGTAGCCAAAAGCAAGAGACTGGGTTAATAGCAGGTCATTGAAAAATACTGTCTGGATGTTTAGTAGGTGACGCAAGCAATGGCAACATCTGAATCACTGTGACCCAAAAATAAAGCTAAATTATATTATTACTATGCGTGAAAGCTGAGAGATGCTGAAATGGAGGAATAGAGCAGCCTCATACTGTATCACAGCACATGCCTCCATGCCATGCAAATAAAAGGCCAGTATTGTCATTCCAAGGACTAGGGGTCAGATGGCCCTGGCCTTCTGCTGAAGCTTTCTGCTTTTTTGACAGGAAGAGCAAAAATGTAAATTATATGGACAAAAGTATAAGGACACGTGGTCATTCCACTTCAGCCATGTGAAAATGGAAAATAATGGAAAAAAAATATGTGTGGATTTTCCCACTTTTCTCTCTGTTCTAGTTCATCCCAACTACGCAGTAAATTTCGTAATTTGACTCTAAAAAGACCATATTTGGCCCCAGGCTAAACAGAGTAAAATTTACACTTGGAAGAGAATAATACTTATAATAATATAAGAATAATAATTTTACACAGAAAAACATTTATAGAGTTACTTGAAAAAAAACGATTAAAGCTTTTTCACTCAGAAATTCGAAGTCAATTTTACAAGGAGTCTTTTTTAGTCAATTTTACTTGCATTGTATTAGTTTATTTAAAAAAAAGTAACACAAGGGTTGAGGAACGTACCAACAAACTTCAGTTTGGGAGATGGCCACCCTACCACCTGAGTCATTGTGCTCCTGATGTGACTTTTGTAAATCACTGATGTCAGGCGGAATACATGTACCTCCAAAAGGAGTCAGGATGGGGTGGCGTGGGGTCTCCTTTTGGAGACACCAGTAATTTACTAACTCACAGTAGTGCCACATGGCTCATGTGGTAGAGTGGCCACAAAGTTGTGTGAACCCTAGTCGCTGCCCATACATAATAGTTCAGTTTTTTTTGTTTGATTAAATCCTCCTTTCATTTAGAAATAATACACATGGGCCACATGGGCCAGAGCTGAGATTCAAATCTTGAAGCTCTCTACTGTGGTACCACTGTATAGTGTAAAACAGTGTTTCAAACTTTTTTGAGTCAAGGCACATTTATTTTATTGAGAAAATCCCGCGGCACATGACCAGCTGAAATAGTGGGAAAAAATCTTATTTTAACAATATAAGTGTTATATTGTTTATATAAGCATTGTTTTAACATTGAAGAATGATGTTATATTATAACGTCTTGAATAGGGATTAAATAAACACAAAGAAAAAAGTATTTTATAATGTTTCATATTGATACTTACTCAGTGTGAAACATGGGCCTGTTTGGATAAACATGCGTCACTAATTCGCTTGTCTCTAAACAAAGACAATTAGCTACCTGCTGCTGCCACCTGCTGGCATAGAAGAGTACTACAATGTAGTAAAGGCATGCTTAAACTGCCAGGCGCTAGACCGCATAGGCACACAAATTAAATAATTTCCCACGGCACACCTGACAATATCTCGCGGCACACTGGCACAGTTTGAAAAACACTGCTGTAAAAAACTATTAAAATATATCGCGGAAAAAAAAAAAAGCAACGTAGCTGCGGTGTGAACAATGGGCCACGATGTAAAGGGAGAACGCTGTGGACTGGATGTCATTTTCTGTTGCTACAAATAACTCACCAAGTTGCGTCTCCTGTCTTTCTCCTGTGGTGGGAGGGACATCCCCTGCTGGGGCCGCACGTGCGAGAACGACCTCATGGCAGGCTCTGAGGGGTCAAACCGCTCTGTTCTCACAGATTCTCTGGTACGGTACCAGCGCTCCGCCTCGCACTCGGAGTATGGAGGCAAAGGGTCATCCTCTTCTGGACGGTTGCTAGGGGAGCGGCTGTAGTAGCTGTTGCCACCCTTGCCTCTGGAGCTGCCTTTGGAGGGAGTGTCACTGTCCTCATCCCGCCTTGCGCCGCCGCCTCCGTCACCCCTCGCTTTACTCTCCATCACGTGGGTGAGGAAAGCGGCATCGTAGTCCCCGTAGCGGGGCGGTCGGGAGGCGAGTTCGCCGTCCCATGTGCCCCTTCTCTTCTGCGGTAAAGGCAAGGGGCTGCCACGATCCCAGCCGTCGTCTTCATCTCGATAGCGGCGTCTCGGAGGAGGGCTGTAATCCCGTAGATCTGGAGGCTCGGCCCGACGGCTACGGGAATCGTACGACCGCGCAAACTCCTCCAGCTCATCAAGTGAGCCAGTGCGGCCCCTCCTGCTCAAAGTCTTTCTCTGGATGTGCTCCGAGCGAGCGTTCCACCTGTGGGAATGGACGGGACACGATGTGGTCACATGTATCGAAACATTGCCTTTGAGTGTTTTGTTTGATTTGGGCGCATTTGTTTTCCTTCATCTTTTTGCAGAACTATGCCAAAAGATGCGCCGAGGACGTCAGCATAATAGCTCAGATGAGTAAGCGTGAGCAGCATTTGTCCTTCTTTTTCGTTGGCTTCTTCACATTTCAAAGACGACAATGCCATCGTGCATGCCATCATGCAAAATACATCAATCTACTCTACAAAATTGACCAAATTCTTAAGAATGAATGCATTGTATGGTTACTATGCCAATTCCAATTTTCTAAATTCCTCCGTAGGCAGAGCGAACAAAACGCACCTCCTGTCCAGTTCATCGTCAGAATAGTTGTCTCGTTCCCGCCTGTGTCTTCTGCTCTGTGCGCGCGGAACCGCTCTCAGTGTTGACTGATCGTCAGCGTCGGCGATGGGCGGCAGCGCTTTCATCTGGACGGTGTGGTAGGTGTGTCTGAAATCTGCATTTACTCCCTCATGGAGAGAGCTGAGTTCTGACAGGCTACTGGCTGTTTGGACACACATATCTCGACATTCAATGATGCAAATAATACTAGTATACAATTTCACGTTATGAAATAAATAGGATGATTGAAATGGAAACCAGCACAACCTAATTTACACAAATCGCGCAAGACACAAATTCACAGCCACAAATCCACTACGCTACAGATTAAACACAATCGTCTAATCTACACTGCCTTACGTTGGAGTGTAGCCATCTTGGCAGTGGGAACCTGAGCCAGATCATTTTCTATGCGGTACAGAAGTTTCATAGAGCCCCTGCGGTCCGGCATGGCTTTCAGGCGAAAATCACTGCGGACTGTGGATAACACAGTAACACACTCATACATATACAGCGCCCTCCATAATTATTGGCTCCCTGGTTAAGATGCTTTATTGAGCTTCTAATAAATTCGGTGTTTTTCTAAATAATATAGGATCAAATAAAAAATGAAAATCCACAATTATCAGCACCCCTTTGTACAATCACCTAATCTTCTCCTATAATGTTCTACAAGGTGGGAAAATAGACAGAGGGATCTTTAAGCCTCTTTTTGCGCAATCCATCTAAAACATCCAACAACCTGGGTCCTCTCCTCTGCACTCTTCCCTTTAGCCCCCTCCACATGTTTTCAATGAGGTTGAGATCTGAGATGGCCATGGGAGGAGCTTGATTCTGTCTACAATTCTCAGTATGGGATTATAATTCTGCAATAAAAATGGAATTAATTTTAAAGAGGGGAAATCAACCCAAACATATTTTTTCAAGAATATGTTCTATGCAAGCCCACTAGTTGAAACAAGGCATTCTGATTAATATTACGTTGGTGGGATATGAGTGAAGTAGCAAAATCCACCCCTTTTTAGACATCTGTGGGGGCGGCCATTTTGTCATTTCCGTTGACTGAAAATGACATCACAACTGCTCAGCGCTCAGGTAACATCCAATCACGGCTCAACGTCAGAAAACAGGTCAGCCGTGATTGGTCTTTACCTGAGCCCTGAGCAGTTGTGATGTCATTTTCAGTCGACGGAAGTGACAAAATGGCCGCCCCCAGAGATGGCTAAATACGGGTGGATTGCCTCTTGTTCCACAAACGCAATATTTACCAGAATGCCTTGTTTCAACTAGTGGGCTTGCATAGAACATATTCTTGAAAAAATATGTTTGGGTTGACTTCCACTTTAAGGCTTTTAACACATCTTAAGCAGGGGTGCCAATGATTATAGAGGGCACTGTGTACACATAGACATGCAAGGACTGGACACGCATACGCTCACAGGTCACTACATTAGGTACACCTGCATATTCAGTTCTCATGTGGCTCAAGATTGTGCGGGTGTTCCTAAGGAAATGGTTATTGGGTGTGTAGACTTATGGGTATTATCCATCCATCCATTATCTGTACCGCTTCTCCTCACAAGGGTCGCGGGGCATGCTGGAGCCTATCCCAGCTGTCTTTGGGCAGTAGGCGGGGGACACCCTGATCCGGTTGCCAGCCAATCGCAGGGCACACAGAGACAAACATCCGCACTCACAATCACACCTAGGGGCAATTTAGAGTCTCCAATCAACTTACCATGCATGTTTTTGGAATGTGGGAGGAAACCGGAGTGCCCGGAGAAAACCCACGCAGGCACGGGGAGAACATGCAAACTCCACACAGGGAGGCCGGAGCCGGGATCGAACCCACGACCTCTGAACTGTGAGGCGGACGTGCTAACCAGTCGACCACCGTGCCGCCACTTATGGGTATTAAATTCATGCAAACACATGTTAGAAGTAGACCACAACAAAAACATACTTCAGTACGGTGCAAAATTCTTGGGCCACTATTTCTAGCTTTGTGATTTTAATTATCTTTTTTTACAATAGCTATATAGACATAGTATAGTCATTTTTAGACACAATAAAAGGGTATAGTCTAAAGCAGCGATTCTCAACCAGTGTGCTGTGAGAAATAATCAGGTGTGCCGCGGGAAATTATCCAATGTCAATTATTTTGACAAAAAATATGTATTTTCTAATTGTTTTGTTAATTCATTTATGCCAACCACATATAGTAACAGGCAAAACAATAAAATGTTGATCCACTAACAGAAGGTACATAATGACGCTGTATAGCCACTTTTTATGAATCGTTTTGCTAAGTGGTGTGCCGTGAGATTCTTTTCCGATGTGAGATATGTGCCTTGGCTCAATAAAGGTTGAGAAACACTGGTGTCGAGTATTACAGTATTATGACAGGCAGGTTTAAACAATGGCTCCAAAGGGAGGGGAGTGTGCGATAAATGCTTTATCTTATCGACGTTTGGGAGTTTTCAGATTGTTAATCTATTTTTTGTATTATCGGATAATGATTTGCTGTGTTTTTAAAATGTCCCTCTCTGTATGTTCGTTGGTAACTCATAATTGCAAAAACAACACCACCAGTGGCCTAACACTTTTGCACTGTACTGCATATGGAAGCGCATCAGAGATTAAATAATAATAATAATAATAATAATGAAAGTGTTAGCTGACTGTTTTTCATGTTTTTGTGTTATGTTTTTATGACATTCACCTCCAGCCAGGTTATTCTCCACTGGAGGGATCGAGGCCATTGAGGGGAGAGAGGCAATAGTGGTGAGCTTTGGCTCCATGTGCGATGAAGGGGCAAGCGGCACCACAGTGGGCACACCAGGAATGTAGTAGGGATACATTTGCATCTGAGCGGGCGCCTTCGCCTTCTTGCCGGCCTCGTATACTGCAAGAGGAACAAGCGCTTGAAAAACTTTTGAGTGTCAGTGAAGTCAAAGGGCTGTTTGAGATGATGACATGAAATTACGTACAGTGTCGCGGGCAGCAGCAAGTGTCGGGGCAGCAGCAGCACCTCACGTAGCAGCAGCAGGAGTGTGGGCAACATTGGCACCAGCAGATGGCCATCAGCAGCAGGAACAAGATGCTGCCCACAGCCACGCAACCTACGAATGCCCACTCTGTAATGCAGACAAAGGAAAAGCATTCGAAAGATTGACAGTCTTGACGTGTGCTGTACAGAGTGTATAATGCAACAATTTGGGATGCTTTATCTGTAAATGAATGAGCAATATCCATCCTGTGATACCTGCTCAAGTTTGCAAGGTTCGCCATCCCACTGAGTGACACGACCGAATGCCACTGAAGTGTCACTTAGTGTGAGTGGTTCTGCCACTAGTTTTCACGAGTGGCCAACCATTGGCCATTTTGCTGCAATTAGTAAGTTTTTGTGTTCATTTATCTATCTAATTTTATGTTGAAGAGCCTCAGCAGAAGTTTTTTATTTATTTATTTATTTTTTTACAAAATATTGCTATTTATTTTGTTATATCATTTTAGTTTGTCAATATTTATTGATTACAGCATTGCACAAACTGTAACTTTCCAGTTTACATGCATTTCCATCAGTTTAATCAAATATAATGGAAATGAATTAATCTCTTTCTTCTGACAAATAATGTTTTTAAAAAATTGCAAGTGAACCTTTACTCAGTGCGATAAAAATGTGTGTTGTGAAAAAGTGAATCAAAACAGCTTAATTAATGATGCCTCAATAATCGTTTTATAATTGAATCATAGTCCCTAAATCGTAATCGAATCGTGAAGCGCCCAAAGATTCCCACCTCTAGTGCTAACACCAGAATACTTACACGGATGCCTTTTTGCTGTCGATTTATTGTGCACTCTCCGTAAATAAATAAATAAATAAAATCTTGGTGCCAGCTGGTACTAGTTAGCCTTAATGACAACATGAGTAGCCTACATGTCTGTTCTAAAAAATAGCTCACCGGTGATTAATTAAAACAGAAGAAGTGGTAATATTCATTTTCATTTATTTACAGTGAATAATCCATCCATCCATTATCTGTACCGCTTCTCCTCACAAGGGTGGCGGGGCGTGCTGGAGCCTATCCCAGCTGTCTTTGGGCAGTAGGCGGGGGACACCCTGAACTGGTTGCCAGCCAATCGCAGGGCACACAGAGACAAACGTCCGCACTCACAATCACACCTAAGGGCAATTTAGAGTATCCAATCAACTTACCATGCATGTTTTTTGGAATGTGGGAGGAAACCGGAATGCCCGGAGAAAACCCACGCAGGCACGGGGAGAACGTGCAAACTCCACACAGGGAGGCCGGAGCCGGGATCGAACCCGCGACCTCTGAACTGTGAGGCGGACGTGCTAACCAGTCGACCACCGTGCCGCCTACAGTGAATATTAAGTTTAAAAATAATATAGATTGTGCTCAATGGAGGGGGGAAAAATGCCTAGTGTCGTATTATACTACAGTATATTCATGCATCGTATCTTATCACACTATGCTGTATCGGTTTGTACAATATCGCACTGTATTGTATTGCATCGTTTCATATCGAATTGTCACATTGTAGTTTATTATTAGTAGTAAGTACTTCTTGTATTGTACTGTTGTATTGTATCACACTATATTGTATTGTATCGTGCTGTACCATAGCCTATTGTGTCAGAACACTGTAGCTATCGCATTGTACCTTGACACCATAAATTAGACTCGCTGGTGTCTGTGCATGACATTGGCAGGTAAACTGCAACATCTCCCACTTTGGATGATGTAGTCGGCCGTGTGACGTGGGCAATTGGAGACCGCATTCCACCCCCAACGTGTGTCTGTGTCTATCTTGCCATATTGGTTCATAGGGTACTATATATTTACCGTACCTCCTTGTGTCGTCTCATGCTATACCACATCACATCACATTTTTTTTGTACGGTATTGCATCATATCATACTGTACTGCATCGTGACATATTGTACTGTTCCACATTGGCTCATATTGTACTGTGCCACATCGTGTCTTATCATACTGTACTGTGTCATCTCATACAGAATATGTAATTGTTTCCTCTCATATTGTACTGCTTTGTGTCGTATCATGCCATATTGTTTCGTACTGTACCATATTTTGTTTTATCGTACTGTATTATATCTTATTGTATTGTATGCACCACATTGTTCCATTCCACATGGTATTCTAATGGATTGTGTCATTTGTATCATACTATACTGTATTACGTCATATCATGTTATTACTTAGAGGGACATCGCGGGCTGACCATGTGATCGGAATTCAGGGCCAATCAAATGAAACAATAAAAGCTTAGCACATTTCAGAGTTTTTTGGGGGTATTTTTTAGTACTGGTGACTGTAACAGAGCCACACACACACGTATGTCTGGCTTTGCTCTCCTGCATGCTGAAGCAAGTGGGTGGCGCCTATATCCCCATAAACGCACTCTATCATGGCATATCGTGCTACATTATAACTTCTAACACTGCACAGCATCTTAGGACCTACTTCATCGTGTCTCACTGGATCATATCGTGTTGTCTAGAACTATCATATCATGTCGTACCACATTTCATCATATTGCTGTACAAGTACAGTCTTAGATATTACATCTTGAGGTGTCCCGTCATTATTGTATCACACTATACGGCATTGTATTGTGACATGCCTCATCGTACAACACCGCGTCATGTCATAATGTGCTTTGGCATCTCTCAACTTCCTGCAACTTCAAACTAGAAGTGGACTCGAAAAAAAAATCTGATATGATATCTCATATAATACAAAATTATATGTGATATATAATATGACATGATATGATATATAATATTATATCATATTATATATGATATGCTATACGACATATCGCCGCTGTCCTGTGAAAAACACTTATGTCCAATTTTGGAAACATTTAAAATTTTCAATGATGTCTGTAACGCGGAAACACTAGTCACGTAAAAATAAGAACATTGAAAAAAATGGGCATAAGTGTTTTTCACATGACAGCGACGATATGATATATGATATATGATATGATATATGATGCGATACGATGATATTATATTATGATACGAACAATCTGGCATATGGAACCATATTTGATTGGCATACACTGCCAACTCTGACTTAACATTTAAAGGATTATCATAGTGTGTCCTATCATCATCATTGTTGTCTTTTCTTTGGTCCCTTAACAAGGTTTCTTCATTTTTCCCTATATGGGGTTTTTGAGTTTATCCTTGCCCAGTTGGGGGTGGGGGGGGGGGGTAGTTAGATCAGGGGATGTCAGTATAACTGTCATCTGTTTGTGAAATCCCTTGAGAATCTTTGGTGATTAAAACAAAGTTTGGCCACGCATCTTGCACAAAGTTTGGCCACGCATCTTGCACATAGGTTCGTATTTACAAATGGACACAAACACAAATGTAGGACGACAAACAAATTCATGAGCTGATATTTTTCAGAGCTGGTCCGTGCAAAAGAATTCAAAGAATAGACGAAATTTAAGTCTTTCACATGGAGGTTTGAGCATGAAGAAAGTGGATTTGACAGGAAAAAAAAAGAAAACCACTGATTTAGTGAACATTTCCAGACAACTACAGGGAACTCCTATTTATCATCCTGATGCATGCAGAATCAAAGGAACTTAGACAAGCACTCTTTCAAACACATTATTGTCAAATATCTGTTGAAATAAATTGTCCAGTGAGAGTAAAGAGTAAAAAAGGATGTAATGCAGTAAAGGTGGCTAAGCATAGAGCTGAGGAAAAGTGATGAAAATGTACCTGGCATAATCTCCACATCAAACTCAGGTAGGATATCGGCCTGCTCAGATGTCCTGCCTGTAGAGAGACGGAGATAAGCGGGGAAGGTCCGCAGAGGGAGCAGGAAGCAAGAGAGGAAGTCAGGTAAGATCAGGCCAAATTGGTAACTATTGCTAAATTATTGGTCAGCGGTCGCGCATCGTTAAGTATTTTTAAGAAATTACCAATAATACACCAGCATCACTGAAAAGCACTGTTTAATGTTTCAGTCGCGTACACTCAAAAATAAAACTTTGAATCATGTACCATGAAAACAAATGACATTCAACTTCAGTCGCATTGTTTGAAACAGGCTAATTCTTAAATCAGCACAGATTTTATTTATTTGTTTTTTTTTCTTCTTTTTAAAATTTTAGCTCCAGATCATCTTCCTGAAACCTTTATTGTTTATCATATCTCGGCAAAATATGATAATACAAATACTGTGCATATGAATACTTTAATGTTGTAAAGTGGCACTGTTGCTGAAGATGCCGAATTTATTTGATGTTTGAAGATGTACCAGTGAATAATGGAAAAAGTCTGAACAATTTTGTTTGATTGTATTTGGCCATGCCCTGCGATTGGCTGGCAACCAATTTAGGGTGTCCCCCGCCTACTGCCTGAAGACAGCTGGGATAGGCTCCAGCATGCCTGCGACCCTTGTGAGGATAAGCGGTATAGATAATGGAAGGATGGATGTATTTCGCCATTATAACATCATTTTGTGAATACAATTAGCTGATTTTGGGGCTTAGACTATTAGGTCCCGCATGAGCATAATATTGAAATCGGCCTCCACAGAAAGTCTTTCCTAACATCTAGCCCTTGTCTTTCTAAATGAGCTCCTCAGATTGTTGTTAATTGCTTAGCTAACATTTGTGATACTACGTAGGTTTCCCCAAAAAGTTCTGAGAAAGTAGTGGTAAATAGAAACAGCTGTCCCACAGGAAGGTTTTTCCACTTTTTGTCTACAGTGAATCTGATTACTAATAAATAAATCAGGGATGGGCAACTTAAATGCTTGAGGGGGGCTCAATTTTTCATCAGTGCTACTCCGGGGGCCACATTGGACAACACACTTCCTTTCAAAAATTGCTATTTTAAATACAGACAAAATACATGCATATGTGCAAAATACATGCTCTTAATATATTTCATTTTTGATACTAAATTTCATCTGAGGAATACCTGCGTGAAGGGACAAAAGGTGGGCCTGTGTACTGTTAACTGGGGCACAGTTTACATTTACATTTGCCGTGGGAAAAAATCTAACAAGGGTCCTACTTATAAGCATTACAGTATCACTATTGTGCTTGACATACAGATTTAAAAAGAAAAACTAGGATGCAAAGATGTTAGCCACCAACTACGGAGCAACAAGAAAAAAAGTGTGTTCACCCTCTGATAAAACATAACTCTGGCCAGCCATGCACATACCACAAGACTTCATAACACACAAAGAGGAAGAGTGGAGGAGTTACCTGGAGGAGGGGCTAAGAATTTAGGCAATAGAGGAGAATGTGAGCAGAGTTGGCAAGGCAGAAGGGATGAATGTCAAAGAAAAATGTACCCAAAAGAAAAATGCTTAAATACTACAACACTACTACTACTACTACATGCTAAATACTTACATTTTGAACATACAGAATGTAGCTGGAACCAGGCAAATCAGTGAGGCATGCATGACTATATATTGTCAAATAAAATTATGTCAAATAAAAGTTTTTTTTTTTTTCAGAGAGGAAAATAAAAATTGAACCGAACAATGAGTTTATTATATTAATTACAATTTTCATTTCAGGCGTAGAATTGCATTATCTGTTCACCTGAGGATGTATGCAATTTTACCGAAATAAGTTCATTGCATTTGTTACACATGCTGTAGTCATTGATCCAGCAAATTTGTGATCGGATGATTGTATCTTTCGGGTATCTGTAGCACAAGGTTGGTGGCGAGACATGTCAGCATTCTGTACGGTGAGGTGTGACCTATGTAATATATAAAAAAAATTAAATAAAAAAAATAAAAAATAAAATATATATATATGTATGTTGATGTGATAGAACATATTATTTTGCATATAATTTGAATGAATAATGGGTTTTTAAAATGAATGAACATTGAAAAAATCAACGCTTTTTACACACAGTCTCTTTAAGGCCAATATCTTCGGAAAGTGACAATTATGTGGACAAATGTATTGTACCAATGAGACCATGAAAGACTTATAAAAGCTAGGAAAGAAGTGTCCTGACTGCTCAGTACAATATTGGTAATAAATGTACACCAGATAAACTGGTATGGAAATCATTAATGGGTTCCTTTCTACCAGTTAAATAACGCAACAAGAGGACGTTGCTATGGTCACAACTAAGTTCAAGCCTACTCGTTTTGATAGTCATCTGATTAGTTCTCAAAAGGTGAGCACACAATTACACAAGCAACAGCGTCAAGACTCAAGCTACACCGCATTTTTGTCTTGCACTTTATACTCGCTCCACATCATCACGAGCCATCCATAACACACCCCGAAGATTCTTGAAAACAAAGCCTGTTGGCATGGTGACAGTTTTTTCAGTGTGGAAACCACTACATTTCTCCGTTGCTTTCGTTCTTTAAACTGAGGTACCTGCACTTTTGCTTGGGGATAGGCAAATTAAACGGCAATAAATGGTACCTTAGCTTAGCTTTCGGACAATTCAAAGCTCTGATACAACTGTGATGTATCATGACTTCATTTTTACATCCATGCATGTATAAAGGTTTTCTATTAGAACAAAAAGTGTATTTTTTGGAGAAATTAGTCCTGATTTTTACATAACAAGTGTCTTTTCCAGAATCAAAGGCCATTTATAATGTAATATTAGGAGAATAAAATTGTATTTTTGAAATTCACTTGTCACGAGATGACTCCCTTCCATCATTAAAAGTTTGACTTTAATATTATGACCTTATTTTTGGATAAAAAAACTAATTTAGTTTGGTGAGATTATGACTACTTATTTCTAAATAGGTGCCTTGTTCTTGTAGAGAACACAGTTTTGGGGGGACAAAATACTATTTATTCTAATACCAGTACAACATTAGCCTCTAAAATTAAAAAATATGAATTTATTAAAATAACATCACTTTGTTGTTTGAAAATTACCAACTTTTTAACGCCTATGCCATTTTGCGGTAGTTTTGTTTATTTGGCATTAGGATTTTGAGAGTGTCCATGGAAAAACATCCCCCCTGTAAGGGGTCCTTGTACCAAATAAGTTTCAGAGCCCCTGTTAATGACTGAGTAGGGTGAATGTCTGCATATCATTGTGTTTGTCAAAGTAACTTGCACCCAATGGTTCCGTTCAGTAAATGGTGAGGAGGGAAGGAAATAAAGGTCAGTCATGGAGAATCAGGAGCATGCAAAGAGTCATTTGGTGGTCTCTGGAAGCTTTTTAATGTTCTGCTTGAAATGCCGAGATGTATGCTACATTTACTGGTTACAACATGACAGTTGAAAAGACAGAGGGGCACATTTGCAACCTATAATAATAATAAACATCGTTTAAAGTGAAAGTCAACCCAAACATATTTTTTTCAAGAATATGTTCTATGCAAGCCCACTAGTTGAAACACAGGCATTCTGATATATTTTTGTTTTTTGGAATAAGTGTTAATCCACTCGTTTTTAGCCATCTCTGGGGGTGGCCATTTTGTCTTCTGTCGACTGAAAATGACATCACAACTGCTCCCGACGACCAATCACTGATTCAGGTTCAGAAAACAGGTCAGCCGTGATTGGTCGTTCTGAGCAGTTGTGATGTCACTTTTAGTCGACAGAAGACAAAATGGCCGCCACCACAGATAACTAAAAACGAGTGCATTTTGCTACATAACTTAACAAACACAAAATTAATCAGAATGCCGTATTCCAACTAGTGGGCCTGCTGGGAACAAATTCTTGAAAAAAATGTTTGGGTTGACTTCCGCTTTAATAACTATCAATCAAAATTGAACGTTATCATCGCTGTCATTTGATGCAAGTGTTGGTGTATCTAATAAAGTGTGCAGCTAATGAAGCGTTTTTCATACCTAGCACCAGTAACTCCAGCTGGCCCTCATCCGTGCCTTCCAGGTCGTCAGCGACAACGACTTTGCAGAAATACACTCCGCTGTCGCCCCACTGTACCTGGCCAATGCGCAGGTCTGCTTCTGCGCGAAAATGAGAAACTAGGTTTTATGAACTGATTGACTGTCATACATTAAATATGTATGAGGTTATAATCATAATTTACTTTATCACCAAAGCATATCAGCAAAGCGCTACATTTACTCCGTTAGATTTACTCAAGTAACTTTTGGGAAAATTTGAACTTGTCAGAGTAATTTTGATGCAACATACACAGTTGTCCAGGGCTTAGGTAATGACCGATCATGGCTCAGCTTCAGTGAACCGTGATTGGTCGCCCTGACCAGCTGTGATTCATTTTCAGACGACAAAAGTGACAAACGGGTTGATTTTGCTACTTAACTCATATTCCACAAATGCAATATCAATCAGAAAGCCATGACTAGTGAAGGCGCATAGAACACATTATAACAAATATTTTGGGGGGTGTTGACTTCCGCTTTAAGGTTAGTGCGCCATGCATCACTCCTGTTGAAAGTGGCACACTAGCGTATAATGAGAAGATGTGTGCCTTTTCCTGATAAGGCTTGGTGTTTAAAAAGGGTCCACAGTTGAAAAGAAGTGATAAACGGGGGTTGTATTCACAGGTGGTTTGGGCCTTTTGTGAGGTACATACAAAAGGGATTTAATTTGGGCAGTGATTCCCAAACAGCGTGTCGCGGCAAACTAGTGCGCTGTGACAGATCATCAGGTAAGCCATGGCTTCCCGCAATTATAGCAGCTTTGCATTCAATTAAACAGGCCCAAATTTCACACAGATTAAGTCATTTTGTGAATATATTCAGACGGTATCGTCATTATTATCGATTTAAAGACTTCAAATCAGTGGTGTACAAAAGTATACGTATGGTCCCTTCTGTTCAATATTCCATAGCTCTATAATAATATTGTAGCCCGTTTTTCTAATTAATTAGTTTGTATTCATTTATTCAGTGAAATAATTTAATTTTTTTGTAAACAATACAAAATATTAGAAATATAAAATCCCATTTATTTGAATAAGTGGTTAATTAATGATAATTAAATTCATTATAATTTCTTAAAAATTAACATTATTATTTTACTGTATTTTACTATTAAAACAAGATTTGAAATAAATACAAAATACTTTATAATTTTATTTTACATTTTCATGTTACTAAAAATTGTATTAATAAATTCATCATGATTGCATGAATGTGAGTGTGGATGACTGTGGGTTCATATCCCATATCGTCACTGTCGGACGGTCCAAATTTGGTCCATTTCATATTTGTTCAGGAATCGATGCTTTTGGTCAGTCCCAACGTGGGTCTGTTATTCTTACAAAATATTGACCAATCTAAGGTGTTGAGAATGGCTTGTTTTCTTATAATGCAACGTTAATGGCGAAACAAAAATGCAGTGTTTGGGGTTTTCCTTGAAAGTGATGGTTTTGGAGATGCGAGGATTCCGCCAAACACTCGCTATATGCCATGCGATTGGCTGGCGATCAGTCCAGGGTCTAATGAGGACAAGTGGTATCGAAAACGGATGGATGGAATTCTTAAGACAACGTTAAAAGAGAAATCAATGATATTACTGTTTATGATGGCGATGTCCCTGTTCATGTAGTGCTCCGCCAGCGTCATGGTTAAACCTTGCGCCGAAGCCACCACCCGAACCGTGCGGCCGCTGTCGGCGCAGTCCAGGTGGGACTTGCCGGCCGTCTCCGAGGCCTGCGCACCCAGCAGGCGGTGAGGCAGGTTGAAGGAGTCGCTGGTACGGTCGTGGCAGTAGGACTTGTACCACCACTGCACCACCGGCGCCTGGGTGGAGGACGTCTGGTAGTGACATGGTAGGACCACCGACTGGAAGAGCATGGCGTACTGCTGCTTCTCCGGCACCGTGACGTGCATGCCATCGCACAGGCACACTGACAAAACACATACGAATGAGGTGTTATGGGGGAAAAAAAAAAACTCTTTCGGTGTTCACTGTATTTAAAAAAATTTGAATTTTCATTTTGAGGGGGAGCAAACCTCCATTGAAACCTCA
Organism: Filicampus tigris; assembly: GCF_054856515.1. Taxonomy (NCBI): domain Eukaryota; kingdom Metazoa; phylum Chordata; class Actinopteri; order Syngnathiformes; family Syngnathidae; genus Filicampus; species Filicampus tigris. Next base: position 10,675,851 of record NC_141230.1, on the reverse strand, counting down.
AGTGTCTTTTTTTTTTCCTGGTAAAAAGTCTGAAATCCCTTTCATTTACGTAAAAAAAAGAACTTGCTACAGTATGTGTGTTATGCAATTTCTAGCTATTTCTGGCTATCAAAATAGCTTTCATTGCTCCGTATAAGTTACGCGAACTTACAGCCGTGCACATTCAGCCAATCACAGATGCAACAAGCAGGCCGGCATGTTGTTTGAACAAACACGGAAATCGCTGGAGCCAAACGGCTTTGAGAACGTGCTACTTCACGTGTGCTACTTCGTCACATACTCGGCCCATACACGGCAGATAAAAACTGGACAAACAATGTATGACAAAATAGTCACTGCAGTCTGTGGGCACTTGTACAACACAGCCAGCTTCCAAATAAGAGCCAAAAAGGAGCAGGGGAAGGCTACTTGATGTGTTTTTTGCATTAATGTTAGACAAGGAGATGTTGCAAAACATGTAAACGTTACATGTTACATTTAACGTTTATCAGCGTTTTTGAAAGAATTGTTTTTTCCAATGCATTTTCGCTATGAAGGGGTCAACTGTACAGTAATATACGAGTTGTTTAAATATGTTTATTGCTCCATCTTTTGAGTAAATCGGTGATCGAGTATAACTTTTTTCAAACCAGATCCAAAAACCATGATTGCGTAAAAACTAATAATTAGACTTGAAGCCTCTTTTTCGAAGAATTGTTGACTATTTGCCAAAGTGCTCTTCTATCTCAAGATTGAGCTAGCAAATAAACGGCAGCTGAATAATGGCTCGTATGTTGAAAAACTCTCAAGTCAGGTTCCTTGTATCTAATCTCAAGGCACCACTGTATATACTTTTTGTGACAATTTTGTTTGGTGAGGCGCCCTGAGATTTTTCCAATGTGAAAGAAAGCCTCTTGCACAGTAAAGGTTGGGAAAGACTGGCTTAACCAATCAAGCTAACCACTTTGCACCTGAACATGCAGCCTTGGTAGATAACTTGTCCAGTATAAAAACAAAAGGCAGACGTTCCGTGAATGTGTTGGGGGAGAGGCTGCCAGGGTCAGGAGGGTTAAATTCCAATGTGTGTGCGGGGAGTGGGTGCATTAGGAGGGAGTATATAGAGGCAGGGGGTAGTCATCACAGAGGGAGGGGGTGGATGGAGCGGGCAGACACTTGTGGCCGCGTTCTACCGTGTTAAGTTCAATTGAGGAGGGGCAGGAAATCGCTGTAAACAACTCCTAAAGACGGGAAATAACTGAAAAACGGGAGGGACCGCCTACAAAAGACATACCTGATAGCAAAGTCAGTTTAAAATCTTAACGTGCCGCTTAATCATAAATGCCTCTCCCGCATACGTATTATGATGAGTATGTCGTTTCACAGCCCGGGAGGTGACCGAGCGCCGAAATTCCTCCCACAAGTCTTCGCTTTGTTTCCCATTGTTTGCAAGCTGCACCCCCTTCTCCTGTCCCACTTGAGGACCAGAAAGGGGCAGGAGTTTACTCCCTCTCAACCAATGAGAAGATCAGGCCTGGCCCAGCTGCGCGTGAACAGACCAAGTGACTGCTAAGGATTAATAGTGAACCGTTACATCCCACGAATGCAGTCAGCAAGTGGAAGCACGGAGCAACCTGACCATGTCATTTCAGTATGTTAAGTGAAGTGGTGTTTACAGCAAGGGTTAGACAGCTGCTTTGATAAAAGGTGCAATGAGGCAGATGGCTGTTGTGCTTATACAGTGCTTCAAATCAAGGTTTACAAAATATGGGGTCAGAGTCGGAAATGGGCATTTTCTTTAAACTAGGTGATTTTATTAATTGTGAATCAGGCACATATTTTCTTGCCACATGACTTTTTGAATCATGTTGGTTGTGTTCTTTATGGATGTTACGGCAATACATGACGGGAAAGCCTGTTTTAAACATGTATACCAGTGACAAAGCGGCATGTTTCCTGTCAGTCTTTTCCTTTCCACATTTCCTGCTTTTACTCAGTTGGACATTCCTTTATATTGAATCATTTGTCCAAACCAAAACGTAACACTGATAAGACTCACTATGTAGCTCTATGTTTGATGAAAAAAAAGTACATTGTTTTGTAAATACAAAAACATTCAAATGTGTTAGATGTTTTCAAGGTACAAACAAAAATAATTGTATTGCATCTTCTCATGTTTCATTATGGAGGGCCCTGCCCATTTTAACAGATCATATCAATTAAGCTTGTTTCAAACTTAATACATATTTTAAAGAATATAATAATAAAAAAATCACATAATTTGGAGGGACACGTTTATTATTTTACAGCAAAGATATCGTACAAATATATTTAGTGTGGTTCATCGTGGTGTGCTTATAATCATCAGTTATCATTCTTATGGTTATTTGATGGTTATTACGGTGCAATATAGAAGGGATTATTATTAGGTTGTTGTTATTGGTGTATTGATGCTGAACAATCAGTTCCTCTTCGTTAATAATTAGTAACATAAGCACATAATAACGCAATTACAGGAGTTTATTGTACAGTTAGTTGTCTTTTTATGCGTGCATAAAAGAAGTTGAAATCGGTAAAAAATTAAAAAATAAAAACGCTGATAACGCAAACAAAATCAAAGGATATGACGCAAAGCGCTTTGATACGAAGCATCGTCTGCTGTTGAAGCGGTTCAAAGAGGCTTCAACCTGTTGCGCTGATGTTATAAAGACGTTCTCGTTGAACTAAATCGATATAAAACAAAACAATTGCACTTACCCAATGCTCCTACTAAAACGGCCAAGCGATAGAAATTCATCATTTAGTCCGTTTATTGGTCAGGAGCAGCCGCTTACTCGCATGTCTACCCGCTCGGTAATCGACCGGCTGTTGCTGAGCGAAGGAGGGACTCCGACCACAATCAACTAACGGGACGGACTGTACCACTTCATTACCAGTGGGAGGGGGTAGAACCGTTTCTGTATAGCTCGTCACCCTCCCAGTTAAGTACCACAAGACAATGCAAGTGGTTTGTCATGTTAGAATTTTTTACCTACGTTTCAATAGTCTTACACTGCATGTATGTGCGTGTCAAGCTTGACCGACTTTTTCAGGGGTTTTTTCTGTTTTCAGTAAAAAAAAAAAAAAAAAGGTGTCGCATGCACAAAACATTGCCTAATTTAGACACATTTACGTATTACATTTCCAAATACCATTGCAGGGTAAATTTTTAAATCATTGTTGGATTGGAAGGCTTACAAAGTCATGTCAAACAAATCAAATTACAACTCACTGCATCATTGGAGAATACACATATTTTAATGAATAAGGAAAAATGACAGATCTCATAGTTTTGGAAAAATATGGCAAAGAAAAACTCTTATATCAGAGATGGACAACTGGCGTCCCACAGGCCAGACCCCTTGATTAATTTTCTCCAATATTTTTTTGAAAATAAAATTGGGGGTACATTATAAACATGTTTCCTTGACTCCCGAATACCCACTCGTGTGTGTGTGTGTGGGGTGTGTGTGTGTGGGGTGTGTGTGTGTGTGTGTGTGTGTGTGTGTGTGTGTGTCTTTTTCAATTTTTTTTAATAAAAAAAACATGTCTTTGTTTTTGGAAAATGTACGTTGGAGATTAGCATTTTTTGTAGAATTTCGGGGTTTTACAAAAAAAAAAAATTTTTTCCCCAATGCATTTCAGGGAGCATCAATTATATACACATTTTCATTATTGGCCCAGTCCCTATACCCTGCAAATAGCGAGGGTTCCACTGAATAGTTTTAAGTTGTAAAATCACCTTTCACCACTAGATGGGAGACATGGCTTGGTTGGGCTTGAACCGGGTCTTATACTGCCCTGTACTACAATGTGAATAGGCCTAATAATTTTTTGCTGATTTAGAATTACATGTAGGACAAACATAGTGCCTCAGTAATAAAAAAAACTGGATTGAGTTGATTTTTGTGAAAAAATGCATAAAATGAGTTCTTGTACTTCATGTTGGTGTGCTGTTTAGCAATTTTGTGCCTTCCTTGAATGGTATTTGTTATACAACAGAGCCCTTGATACTGAAAAAAAAATCACAACGTGGTTATTTTGTTGTTTGCTTCAAACCCTTTGTTGTTGAATAGTGGCTGTCTTATACAGTATTGTACATGCATTGAGAAATGTACTGTATTATAAAAAATGAAATATATTAAGAGCACATATTTTGCATGTATGTATTTATATTTTGTCAAGATTTGAATGGCATTTTTGTCATACACCTTTTTGGGAAGCACATGGCCCTATGTGGACCCACAATAGCACTGATGGAAAACTGTGGCCGCTCCATCATTGAAGTTGCCCCTTCCTCACTTAGATTTTAAAACTAGGCATATTGAAAACAAAAATCTACTTTAAAAAATGAAAAAAAACAAAAAACAAAAACACATCCAGTTATTTTTCTTAACATCAAATACATAAGCTAGTGATCATAGGCGTCATTAAGGCGATCACGATTTCCACCGTAGCGGTCGCGCTGATCGTCAAGCCTGTCGCGACTTCCTCTGTAGTCGTTCCGTTCTTCGAGGCGATCTCTACTGCCACCGTAACGATTGCGCTGATCATCAAGTCTATCGTGACTGTAGCGACTGCGCTGGTCATCGAGCCTGTCGCGACTTCCTCTGTAGTCGTTCCGTTCTTCGAGCCTATCGCGACTTCCTCTGTAGTCGTTGCGTTCTTCGAGCCTATCGCGACTTCCTCTGTAGTCGTTCCGTTCTTCTCGGTAATCTTGACTTCCGCCATAGCGATTACGCTGATCTCGATTGTCATGGCGATCATCAAGCCTGTCGCGACTTCCTCTGTACTCATTCATATCAAGGACGTCACGACTACCATGGTATTGATCACGCTGGCTATCCTTGTCTTGCTCATTCATATATCTACTATTATCGGAAACAAAATTATTATCCTCTTCTGGTGTGTGCCCTGCTATGTTGTGACTGTTTTGAGGGACAGCATCTTTGTATTCCGTCTGCTTTATTTCAGCATTAGATTCTTCATCCCGATATTGAGTTCTGGCTGCAGGAGCATCTGAAAATTCAATTTCTTTGGAGGACCTGAGGCATTAAGAACAGAAACAGCAAAGGGTTAAGAATGGATTGGTGGCTCCACCCTAGATATTAACCATCAGTTTCGTATGAGACATATTCAGGACTAAACAGGACATACCTGTCAGCGTTCTTATTCTTTTTAGACCTTTTCTTGTAGCAATAGAAGATGACAATGCCAAGAAGAATAAATCCAGCAATAACACCAGCAATTATACCTGCAGTGGCCCCGAAGTTCATGCTGCCTAGAGTGTGGAAGAAGGACAGACAAGATGTTTTCTTCTCATGTTTTCAAGGCCAAGTCACTAAGGGTGTCTCCATACTGTATGTGCCCTGTGACTCGTGTCCTGATTTTTATTCAATGAAAGTTGAATATTCAATGAATAGTCATTGAAAATCTGAGGGTTAGGGTTCACTGACGGATAACGAATGACGGACCAGCAAAATTTTGTAAAATGCCCACCTCCGGTTGCTGCTAAACAAAAAAGAAATACATGTCAGAAACTTTTATATGGTTTAGAGCAGTGATTCTCAACCAGCGTGCCGCGGAAAATGATCCAATGTCAATTATAATATATTATTTTCCAATATTTTTTTTGTTAATTAATTGATGTATGCCAAGCACGTATAGCAATGGCAAAACAATTAAATGCTTGTCCACTAGAGGTAAAGGTACATTATTTACCTGCATATCCACTTTTTGCAAATCGTTTTGCTAAGTGGTGTGCTGTGAATTTTTTTCCAATGTGAAATATGTACCTTCGCTCAATAAAGGTTGAGAAACAGTGAGAGATAACAAACATCCATCCATTATCAGAACCGTTGATCCTCACGACGGCCGCGGGCATGCTGAAGCCTATCTCAGTTGTCTTTGGGAAATAGGCGGAGTACACCCTGAACTGGTTGCCAGCCAATCGCAGGGCCCACATAGACAAACAACCATTCACATTCACAATCACACCTAGGGACAATTCGGAGTGTTCACTTAAGTTAACAAACATGTTTTTGGAATGTGGGAGGAAACTGGATTACCTGGAGAAAACCCACACATGAGGCTTGGGTGGAGCAAAGAGATAACCAGAGCTGGGCGTTCCGCCTATATGACGGACCGTTCACTGGAAGCAGTGCTTGTTAAAAGTAGGCTAAAATCATGTTCCGGAGGTAACTGTGAAGTGTAGTGACAAGTCACTACACTACAGGACAAGTCTTGGTCTATCACACATAGGTAAGCAAGATGTTGACACTCACCAGGCATCACTGCTAAGGTGAAGTTGCAGCTGTTGGAACCAACTCGATTTGTTGATACGCAGATATAGAATCCGGACGTCTCTCTTGAAATATTAAACAGGGAAAGCGTTCCATCCTCTAAGGTAAAGAATAAGCATGTGGTCAATTTTGTGATCATTCATATCGAGTAAACTGTTGTAGTTGACTTCCAAGATTTAGTGATTTCAATAAAAAATCCCAACGGAAATTACGTGAAGATAAAGATTTTTTCCATCATACAGATTAAATGTTACTAACTCTACAGATGATATTATCTGTAACATTTTAAGGGCAAGACCCTTTCATACACATCAGTATGTTCCAGTTCCATTTCCTGTTCTATGGTTGTCATCACGTTTTTCCTCTTTGCCTTGAATGGTACCCTTCTGTGGTGGTATCAGAACAACTCCAAAAGCAAAGCACACTTGTGGAGTTAAACATTTAGATGTTCACTGTGATGAATCATTTGATCATGTCAGAAGTTTGGTTTGACTTTTGAGGTATATTTTTCCAGTGGTGCCACTTTCGGGGGTGTTTGACTTTGGAGGTTTCACTTGAATTCATCGAGGAAACATACTCTCAGCAGTCTTGGGTGGAAATGGTCTGGGTACATTTTCTACACTGTAGCTCTTCCATTCATAGGTTGGTTTCGGGGAGCCCTCCTGAGACATGCAGGTGAGGGTGACATTGTGCCAATATTCTGCTGTTCCCTGCAGCCTGCACAGAGGCTTGGAGGGAGGAACTAAAACATGAAGACAAAAACATGAAGTCATAAATGATTAGTTGTGTTGGACAGAGCAGTCACCATATAGGCATATGAGTTGTACTTACCCAGCACCAGCAGGGAAGTGGAGGCTGCAGTAGTTCCTTCGTCATCATTTGGTATCTTGACACTGCACTGGAAGTGACGACTGTCCTGTACGGTGAGCTTTGTTAGACGCAGTGTGCTCTGTAGTTTGGCAACATCCACTTCCATGGACGCCCGACCTTCATATGCGGGTGCGATGTCAACTGTGTTGTGTAAAAAATAGGTGGCTACGGGTTCCTGGAAAAAAAAAAAATTGATGAATTCATGCTGTCCAAGGAAGCATGGTGAGCTAGTGGTTACTATGTCTGCCTCACACAACACTGGCATGGAAAAAGGAGTTCAAAACACACAGATTCTCCTAAAATTAATGCAGCATTTAAAAATGTAAAATTGATGCTTGGTAATATGATAAGGCAGCAATGGTTAGTCTGACAGTTGTAAGGTTAAAGCAACACTGTGTCATTTGTCAGTTTTTGTTGAATATGGCGGCGCTATGTGGCCAAAAGCGGTAGTGTTTTGACAAAAATCAACCACATTTCCCATGCGTGCCAGCTGGTAGTGTCGTGAAATCCTGAGCCGTCCTTAGAGCGAAAGGAAGGAGTGAGTATGCCGTAAAGCAATTCAGGACATTTTTATTTTTTTGTGTGCCAGGGTTGATACCATCATCCTCAAAGTTGCTCTGTGCCAGTAAACACGATACAGACCCCCTCAGGGCATGAAGTCCCGTTCAACTACTGTACTTGTAAGTCAATGTTTCATCAAAAAAGTTATGAAAACAATTTATTAAGGTCGATTTCTTGCCCAGTGCTGCTTTAAGAGTTTGAAACTTCTTGTGTGGAATTGTATGTGGGTTAGGGTTAGGGTTGGTCTTAAAACAACACAGCGGTAGAAGTGATTGTTAAGTGTTCAAATTCACACCCAGTCCCACCATTCACATGTGTCATCCCGCCTCCGTTAGGGCTTGAACACTACCTCCGAAGGTGGCAAGGCGACTTGTTGACTATAATATTTAGATAACAGAAAGCACCTAGTTTGACTTTCGTTACAGCTAATGGAACTAGTGCAAAGCCATTGGCTCACCATTGGGTCCTCGACCACATCCGGGTACGCTTCCCATGTGAGAACCAACATGGTGAAGCTGGGATTTGCCGGAATAAAGGAACATGTCAGAGTAATATCTTCTCCACTCGCGACCTCATATTCTTCCTGTGGGATTGAAACCTGCAAACCCCTGCAGGCAGGAAGCACTGCAAAAAAAGCGAAATGCGTATACAAATCATCTGGTATCCCTTGAAATTCATGTACAGAACATGTTTCCCTTAATTGAAATGAAAAATGATTTGTGATTATTGATCACATGATCATCATTGTTCATCAAAAAGGGTGTATGTGTTGTGTCTCCATTTTTGAAGTTTTTGGGTGTCCTCAATACAAAAGCAAATCAACCTGCTTCCGTTTTAAGAGGCAAAGCAATGGATTAATGATTGACACTCATGATCATATAATCAAGGTGTGGTGTGGATTTTAAGAAAATAGCCCAAAATAGACACATAAAGTGTACCTGTTAGTATCAGAAGAAGATTCGTCCATTCAAGTCGTTCCTTTGCTGTCATTGTTAAAATCCAACAGAAAGTATGAGAGTGATGTCCTTGGAAGAAAAGGCTGCCTAACCTTCTCGGTGATCGCTCACTCAGGTGTGGCGTGTTTGACTCTTCCAGGTAATAAGTGAACGGTTATAGGTCACGCGATACCAAACCGCCAATAAGGGTTTCACAGAAACTCTTCCACTAGCAGCACACAGTAATACAGTTGAACCTCTAAAGTGGAACACAATTCGTTCTCTGACATGTTTCATCCAAGTAATTTGTTTTTGGACATAGGGAAACTCTAAGGTAAAGGGCCCACACGTTGCCGTCATAAAATCTTTACAATCAATATAATTTACTGGTGTATTATAATTGTATTTACATTCGAATAAACCTGATAAAGGAAATGTGAATGTAATTAATATTCATTCAATTGCATTGCTCATATTGTACTGAGCAGCCAGACCCTTTCAGATTTTATCGAAAGTTCCCTGTTCCTGGGTCTGTGGTTATTGCACAAAAAATGCACACACAAAAAACAAAGAAAAAGAAGATCTTATCCGATCTTAAGTTGCAAGAGATTTTGCTGAGCTTTGAAGCGTTGTTTGAATTGGCTTTGAGGCATATTTACCCAGAAAATTTTGGTTGAACTACAAATTGTACCACTTTTGGGCCTTGCACCTTTGGAGGTTCCACTGTATAAGATATGATACTGCAGTATAATACTAAATAAGATTTGGAAATATATAATATATTCAATTAATATATAAGTTGGACACTGCAGTGAAAATATTTTTTTCAAATCACATGTCTCTAGGTACTCCGGCTTGAACATGCGCGTTAGGTTCATTGAAGACTGTGAAGGTGTTTGTCTATAGGTGACCTGCGATTGACTGGCGACCAGTCCAAGGTGTACGCTACGTGTGTCTCTCACAAAGTCAGCTGGGATAGGCTCCAGCTCGTATGACACTAATGAGTACAACTTCAAGCGCTACAGAAAATGAATGGATAACAAGAATTCTGCCAAGAATAAACATATAATGTTGGGAAAAAAAAGTTTCGACCAAGATTATGGTGCAAGATGTTTTATTCCTATTTGATATATTATGGACCAACGCTCACACCTTTTAATGATTCATGAATATTTATTTCCCTCTTTTTGACCTGCAGGGTGTAGTATTGGACCAATAGAGACACTCAGAGCAACTGCTTTACAACTTTATAATCAGGAAACGTACCTCTATATAGCAGATATAAAAACACCTTAAATGAAGTTGAGTCATGGCAGAGGCCTTTGACAAACCTATTTTATTAGTAACTTCCTGCCATAGTCTCTGACTTTTACACTGAAACTCTTTTAGCAGTCTCAAAGCCAAAGAAAAGTAAAACACAATGTTAAGCCTTGAATGCACGCTGAATTAAAGTATTATAATGCAGTCAATCTAGCATGAAAGTCTAACACGTCAGACAAAATGTCCATCTTTACAAGCCTAGTTTTCCTGAAAGTTTGGTTCTAATTCCGAATTGTTCGATGTCAGATGCGCATGGAAGTCACTTAGGATTCTCATAAACTACAGTGTGTTGTATGCACTCGGTGCCAAGAACTTGGGCCTAAGTGACCCCTCACCCCTGTGATGAATACTCTGCTCAGTACATTGTGTTTGCGCTCTGTCGCTTTCCAAGTTCCCATCAAATGTCTCTCCCACACTTTACCGTCACCACTCTGCTTTATATACTGTAATATGCTTTAGTATGGTGACCACCATGAACCGCTTTGCCAGAAACAAGGGTGACGGTAAGGGTGAGTTTCTGTCCATTAAAGGTACAATTCATAGGTAGGTCTAATTATTGCACTCTAATTATTGCTTTGTTGCACTTCCTGGGCCAAGGAGAAACAGATAAGGGATTGAAAAGCAATGTTTCTGAGGATACCAATCCACTGACAAGCCACAGTGCCACCAATAAATAAAATAGTTTTCCTCTTAGTGTTCCACCCATCAGGCTTTCTGTGTTGTTGCCCTTCAATAGAACAAAAGAGACTAGAAAATAATTGGAAATTCAAGACATACACTAATTGCACCTGGAAACATATTTGGTCACTTCCATTTAGCCCCTTGATGTCTATTGTTGCTCATTTGTCTCTAAACCTTCGCTACATTCCGGTTAATTTAAGACACCACACACATTGCTGTGATTACGAGTCATGAAGGATGAAATGAAATGAAATACAATAAAAACAAGTTCAATATAGTATAATTCAATATAAGAAGAAAGGTGAATTGTACTGGTATACTATTGTAATCATTTTTACAACATAGAAAAAGTATCTAAATTTGATAAGACAGTTATTGTTATAAAATAATTTATTTCAATAGTCTTATAGCACCATACAGTACTTTCATTTTCACGATTTTTTGGCAAAAACACCATGTTATTATTTTAAATTTAATGTGTTTTTTCTACAATATTAGATATGCATTTCTATACTTTCCATTTTATTTATCTTAAATAATTAATATTGTATCATCTCAAGCCTTCTTTAATCGAGCACACGTTTGATAATATATGGGGGCTAACCAAAAATATGCAGTATGCAATAATGTAATGTCGATATGTTTTCAAACTGCTTTGAAGGGTTTGCCACTTTATGTGGTTCTAATGGTCTTTTTGTGTGCTTGTAGTTTGAAAAATATTCAGCTGATAAAATCCTTTGCTGTAATTTTAATGTAGTCCCTCAGTCAGTGGAACGCCCTTTTAAATATGAAACCTTTCTTTTTACTCAATTTATCGCATGGGTCAAAATAGTTCCTCCTCTGTCAAGGTTTAATGTAGTTCCCCAACCAATTGAAGACACTTTTTTTTAATTGATTCTTAAAAAAAAAGTACAGTGCAAGACAAATAAAAGAAGAAATAGATGACTATTAATGTACTGTATGTAAATCACTCGTTCCTGTATTTACTTTGCACGTCTTGCGCGTGCTTGTACGCGTACGCGCGCCCAGCAGGCAGGGCCGGGATTTTCGGGTTAAATATTCAAAATGGCGGACGGAGGAGCAGCGAGTCAAGATGAGAGTTCAGGAGCAGGTAATGATTACCGCATTTTACATATTCATACTCATATTCAAACGGCCGCTGCAATTGATGAGAAACGAATATACACGCGGAGGGGGAATGTCAATTTAACGGCACGGAGCGATAAAGACCCCCCCGATCCATCTTTCGAAATGCTAGCCAGCTGTAATTTGACATAGCAGGAAACGAGCTATTGGGCATCGGACGACAAATTACACGGGGAAACATGCCTCCCCCTTTGTGTGATTAGACGCCTGTACGGCCGCTACATATTCATACATCTGTCGACAAACACAACTTAGCATATTTTATTAATAAACACCAAGCCGCGGCCGCCTGTGACACATATCTGTATTTCAACAAGACCCGCGTTAAGATTGAAATGGCGAGCAAGTGCGCTAGCGTTAGCTTCGAATGCTAAGCGCTAGGCTTTGTGTTGATGGCAAACGGTGTGCGGTGCTTTTTGAACCAGCTTTGCATATTCATTTTTTTCCCCGAGACCAGCACCGGGCTACGCCGCTTCTGTTGTTACGTGTTGAAATAAAACAACCGTTCAGTGGTTTTCGTGTTGTGCGATTAGTACCTGGTCACCTTTGGTGTGCTTTTCTATTTTTGTTGCTTTTTTTCCTCCATCATCCTTTTGTGCTCGGCGCAGTATGGAGCTACAGTAGCCTGTTGTGTTATTCATGCGGGGCCTGCTCGAGCCAGAGTGCGGCGTTGAGCATATTTCATCGAGCGGTGGAAACAACAAACCGTGGAATGGGCTTTGAATTAGGCGGCGTGTGTTTTACAACACCGGTTCTTGTTTACCGAGCAAAGTAAACGCGGTTCCATTGAGAGAATGGTCAGTTTTACATTGTTTTGTACACTTTTCGGGCAGTCAACGCTTCACCTTGCTTTCCGTCCATTTTCAAAAGGACTAAAACAGACTTTTTGGCGGCACCTTTGTCTCCACACACAGGTACAAAGATAGTACCTGTACCCCCCTCCTTCTCCCCGCTCCCCACCCCGGGGCAGTAGTGAGGCCCACTTCCCGGAAAGGCACAATAATAACAGGCAGCCAGGGCATTCTTAACTGTTCACTGGAGCTTTCATGACTGGGCAAGACGCAGCTTGATGCCACTGTGTTTTCTGTTGTTTGTTTTAAGTGGGGAAATCAGCTTATTTCACACGTTAAGACCTCTAACTCGAGTATCGAGTTTCTCCTTAATAGACAGATTAAAAAAATAGTACAAAAGGTAATGTTTTTATTCTGTTGCAGGGGCGGGCAACCTAGGGCCCATGGGCCGCATTAAAACAAAAAAACACAAGAACAGTAGTGCCTTTGGATACGAGTGGCTAAGCGTCTGAATTTTTTCAAATGTAAGACATTGGTCTGCAGCTGTTTTGCTTTGGCTGGTGACCCAAAACTGGGGAGATACAAGTGCTTTATGGTGGCAGTGAACTCAATGACTTCAAAACAAGCAGTGGTTTGGGAGGAAAATGATGAAAAGAGGCTTCATGCATGTATTGCCTCTCCCAGTTGAAGTTTACGGTGCAACTGAACATAAAACACACATTTAAAACAATCACATAGCTTTTCCTTAGAAATGTCAGCTGATCTTAATGCTGACAAACAATGCAAAAGGCCATAGACGGGCTAAAGAATAGCATCGGTGTGGTGGTGTTAGAACCCTTCTAGCAAAGAATGTTGAGTGCAAAGTTTGGAGCAAGACATGTAGACAGACAATGTAACACTACCCACAGTTGTTTTTTTAATCCTCTCAGCAAAATGATTTAGATTACTGTATCTTACTGAGAACCATTGGCATGTTATCCGAATGTCTGTATCAGGTGCCTAAGGTGCACACCAGATTTTATTGCTGTATATTTTTTATGAAATACATTATTATGTAATTTTTTCTTACTAAAAACACATTCGTTTTTTTTTGGGGGGGGGGGGCTCATTAATGGCACTTCCATATATGTATATGAATCTTTCAAATCCGAAATATACTTCAAAATATAATTCTAAAATATCCATCCATTATCTGAACCGCTTATCGTCAGTTTAATATGATTTTAAGATATACTTTAAACCTTGCCCTTACAAACAAATGTCTTATATTATTTGATTTAAAGACTCATGACCAGCACGAACAGTTTTGGTGGAATTTGAGGTCAACAAAGTCTCGCTTCGCAATGTTGAGACCAATTCCGATTAAGGCAGGGCTTTGGCGCCATCTTGTGGCAGCTTAGTGGTACAGAACGAGTACAAAAACACATTTCTGAGTGTTTTGTTTGTTTTTAAAAAACAGTAATTGAGGATGCGCTAAAAACCCCCCAAAAAAGCAGTTTGGCAGTGAATGACTGTAGCTGTATTTAACATGGCCTGTCATGACAAAAAAAATTAAATGCTTGTTATAAAGGGTGTCGTTAAAGTTATGGAAGTTGTGAAGTTTTTTGTTCCAGTTGAATAATTTTGAAAGAAACCTTTCTTGAAAGTATTTATTGATGTCTCCGCCCTATGTCCAGACTTAAACAAACAAACAAATAAACATGTTTTTTCATACATTTTGGGTCACCTAGAGTAGAGGACTGATTGGGGAAAACGTTCCCCACCCTTGGCTGCATGTGTGCGGGCGTGGGCGTACACATGCACGCTGCATTCAGGCAGGAAAAATATGCAGTGTCTTTGCAAGTCAAAGCAGGGTATTCAAAGGAGCCTGTGTGTCCTCCTGACTTATTGTGTTTTGTTATTTAAATTTGCCATTGTGATTATTAAAGTTTGATTTCAAACCCTTGATTAACTTCCGGTGGATATCATTCTCTTGTCACATTCTTGGTTTCTTGATGGCATTCTTTAAAAAAAAAAAAATGTGGCAAAAAGCCTTTTGATGGTGGCCAAAGCAGGTCTAGTGAGACGCATTGGCAGCTTACATGATATGATGACATGACGTATTGTGATGGTTACATTAATGGCAGATGCCTCGTGTAAAGCCTGGTCGAACTTAAAGACATTGGTCCTTTGAGGTGCCCCTGTACTTGATTCTGACTAATTTTATTGTCTGGTGAAATCATATGCACCCTAAAAAAGTGAGTGATTTATTAAACTCCTGAATATTTACATCAGATAAGAAATCCATTTGCATCCTCCCATATCCCCCCCGCCCCGCACACACACCCCATTTAATCAGTTATACAGTTCACCCTGATTCCAGCCTTGTAGTTTCGTCATGAATATTCATTGACGTAAACAAGGTTGTCATGAATAATGCATCAGCAGCGGTAATAAATTCAGAACATGCCTTCCCGAAGGTACTGAGAAAGCTCCAGTCGCACAAGCTTCTCCGCCACAGCGGGCGAAAATTGTAATGAATAACAGTTGTGTGCTTGTGCACTGAACAGACAATTCCTTGTTGTGCTTATCTGAGACTCATTTGTGTCCCAACAAGACAAGCTATTTCTTTACATAGCCATTTAAATGCCATATGTAATGTTTTGAATTTTATGTCAGTGTGTTGGAAATTAGGCATTTTTCTTTTGCATAGGAACTAGCCAGGACCTGCAAGGACCGCTAATTCTGATTTCCTTTTTAATGGTTGTCATCACATTTGACCTCTTTGCCCATTGCTCATACCCTGCTGTGGTGGTATCCCCAAATGCCAAAGTATAAACAAAAAGGTTTTTTTGCCAGTTGGGATTTTTCTAGAAATGTTTAGTGACTCCATCCATCCATTTTCTGTATCGATTATCATCATTATGGTCACTGGTGAATTGTCGCTTATCCCAGCTGACTTTGAGGAAGAGGCGGGGGGTGACTTGTCGTCAGTCAGTCAGTCACAGGGCACATACAAACAAACATTCACATTTATGTACAGTTTAGTCTTCAATTAATCCTAGAAACATGTTTTGGGGATTGTGGGAGGAAGCGGGAGAAAACCCACCCAAGAATGAAGTGACCATGCACACTCCACACAGGAAGGCCACAGCCTGGATTTGAACAGTTAACTCGCTCAAGATGAAAGTTGCCTATTATAATACATATTCAGCATGCTTCACAGTCATCTCACTATTCAGACATACACATGTTATCTTCACGTATGCCGCGTGTATGATGAAGATTATAGGCGCTTGAGGAGAATGTGGATGGGCTAATTAGGTTTGGTCTCTGTCTCGTGTTGAATCTCTCCGCTCGCATTAACCGCTGACAGCCTTTGTCGTATAACTGTGCTAATGAGAGAGCCATTTAAAAGTCTCTGTGCAGGGTAATTGTCTCATGCATTGTTCCGCAGCAGTCTTTTTCTTTCTCACATCGACCAGCCGAATAAGCATGTACATTGAGCTTTTTGCTGTCTCTGTCACAATGTGTGAACAAAACCAAATGAACAATCTCGAAACCTCAAGTTCTGTCAAGAAAATGCCTAAATCAAACAGAAACCGAAGCAGCTGTCAACTGTCTTGTGTGATGTGATGCAATGGATTTCCTCAACTTGGCTGGTGGATGAGCGGTTTGGATAATGGATGGATGGCTTTAATTTACACAGCCGCACCGAGTACCAGTGTAGTTTTCTCAAATGAATTTTTCTATGTATTGTATGAAAATA
The DNA here is from genome assembly GCF_054856515.1 of Filicampus tigris. Classification (NCBI taxonomy): domain Eukaryota; kingdom Metazoa; phylum Chordata; class Actinopteri; order Syngnathiformes; family Syngnathidae; genus Filicampus; species Filicampus tigris. Next base: position 10,659,482 of record NC_141230.1, on the reverse strand, counting down.
TGTTATAGTGACATCACAGTAACAGTGCAGTAAAGTGTTTTCAATGCAGCTAGTTGCTATATCTGGGTAGGTTCATCACGTGCTGTATGGGTTAGAGTCACAGACTGTGGGCCAAATTCACAAAGAATGAACTGTGGTTGCTGACAGCGCCTTCAATTGCATTTGGCAGCGGAGTGCAGTTTGCCCCTGATATTTGCCCCTGTTTGCAATAAGCCACACATGGCAAAGTATAAATGATGGTGTTGATGGATGGGGATGCGTGAACCCAATGTGCATGAGTGGAACCCTTTCGCGAAGCCCGAAATATTGTATGAATGAAACATCCTGCACATCTGCGGTCCACGAGCAACTCCAAACCACTCAGCGTACGCATGGTGCGGAAACTATAGAAGACTGAAAAAGCTTGTGACTTTTAACTGAAATATCGAATACAGTGCTTGCGTTGGAGAGAGCATTAAAACACATGCACTCATACGAGCGCTGCCAGATTCAATTTTGACTCGCCCACGCTGAAAAATAGGTTGGCTATGCGGCCATTTTGGTTGTGGTCTTGAGCTCTGATGTGGGTATGTTGTTTTCGCTCATTATTGACTAATCTACATTATGGAAAATGGATGGCTGTCTTTTTACGATACAACGTGAAAGGCTTATTGACGAAGCCTTTTTTTTTCTTTCTGAAAATTGAGATGCGAGATTTCCACCGGCCGCCACAGATAAATGATTGCATTCATTCAATTATGCAACACAAACCGCCTTCACATTACGCTCATCAATAGTATTAGCTAGCAAAGTAGTCTAAATAATATTCAAATGCTGAACTGGAAGTATGTGGTGTGTCACTGTATATAGTTTTTGTGACAATTTTGTTTGGTGGTGTGCCATGATATTTTTCAAATATAAGATACGTGCGTGGAATCAGTAAAGTTTGGGGAAACACTGACAGTAATACAAATGTAAATAAAGTGAATTTTCTAAGGAACAATTTACCAACATACAATTTTAACGTGAATCTTACAAGTGATATCGTTGTTCTCACTTGTGACTGCTGTTTTTCTTTTCTTTTTTTTGTCGAGTAGGCTATGCAAAAGTGTCTGTGCTGATGCTGGCGGGGGCTAGGATGAATAAGTGAAGAAGTTGATTAAAGCTTTTAGTTGCTAAGCTCCTCCCTCTTTAAACTGGGCCACACATTCCAGTCCAGTCGTTGGGGCTACACTGGACACGTGCACACAGTGCCACACACACACACACACACGCGCGCGCGCACACGCTTTCCCCACTGTATTAACACACTAGCTAAAACAAATTCAAAGCGCCTTCAAAAGTGAAACACTAATGAAATGTTAAAGCGAATCTAAATATGCTAATCCCCCCTCACAACCACTTCATAACATCGGCAGCAATCTGCCTGCCACCTACTTGCTGCGGAATGCTTGAGCCACAGGGGGTCTTATAAGTAATGACATGCTTGTGTTGTATTAATGCAAAGTTATTTCTTTCTGATTGATTGAGTACCCTCACATCCCTGCAGCCATCGTCGTAACACCCCCTACCCAAGGGTCTGTGGATTCTCAGTAGCCGCTCTTCCATTAAGACAGTTTGCCAACAGGGCCTTATACTGCTGTCTGGGATAACTCTAGCCATTACCTGCTCTTACCTAATTAATTTTTAGCTATGCGCTCCCCTTCCCTCTGCAGCTCCTCACTGTCCTCCGTATTCCCAGTTTTTTTTTTTTTTCCCTCTCGTCCTCCAAAAGAGATCCAATTAATATGCTAATGAGCTGATAAATATTTATAGGGCTTTTAAATTATGCAGAAAGCTTTCATTTCGTCCCGGTCTGAAATGCGTCACTCGCAGGACTTCAAAGTCTTGCATTTCTAACGAGGCGGCAGAAGATTTGCATACGGCTTTAATCAGCTGAATACTGATTATGCATCATTATGGAGTTGGAAAAGGCGGCTTGGGGTGGAGTGCGCCAGCTGCACTTGTCATTTGTTTCATTCCAGCAAGAGAGGGGAAAGTTTTTTCACAACTACACCGGAAGTGCCCACATTGAACACATATTTGTTCTAAATTCAAAACAAGTTTTCCCAAGAGGAAATAAAGTGAATTAGTCAGTTTCATACTCAAACTGTTACCATCAAAAACTGGCAATCCTTAAACTGTCCTATAAGATATAAACATACATCTCAATAAATTAAAATGTACAGTTGAGTAGTTTTACTTTACATTATCATTAACAGACAGTAACTTCCACAGAAATAACACAAATAAATAGTTCTTGATTACTTTTATATAAGCTAGAGTTGCGCAGCATGCGGGTAATTTAAATGTAATGTGTGTAAAAATAGTAATACCTTGCCATCAAAAATGACTACTTGTTTTCAGTACTGGTGCTTCAGTGTGACTTGGCAGATACTGTACAGTTCTCCAAAAAGAAGTAAGGTGTGCTTGCTTCGAGCAGTTTTTTTAGTCAATCCTGTAGAAGTAGTACAGTATTTGTGTGTGAAAAAGAAAAAAAAAAAAACTGTAGCATACTTTATTTATCCTACAGCTCCACACAACAACAGTAGAGGAAGGTGAAGGGACAACACCTGAAGCAGCTATGGAAGCCAAAAGTCGAATCCAAAATACACCACAATTCCCAGTTGACGTTAACTGTAAAACCGACACTTAAAACCACGTATTGCTCAATATACAGTAAGTATTCTCTAGTAAGGAATCATATTTGCATTGTTCAATCTTTCCTTATAACAGAATTTCCTTTTGGGAAACGACTACGGTACATGTCCTGTATGAACGTGCAAGTATGTTAACAAAATACATGTGTAACAACACAAGCAATATAATGAATGCCCCAAAAAATATTTTCCCCCAAATTTTTACTAAACAAAAACTAAACTATAAAGTACAGGTATATGAACAAAATAATAGCAAGGCGTGAGTCCACGCCGTCCGTAGTCTGTAAATGGTTTGGGGTTGACAAGACTGACGTCGGTGGGAATAACATTGTTAGATGTGTCAAAACGGTCACCGTGAAGAGCAATTCTGTTGCACCACGAGCCATATGGATTATGAGAAAAACTTGGCGACCGTGCAAGCACGCTAAACAAAAGCTTAAACACACACTCAGAAGAGTCACCGAGTTGAACCAACAAATATAAATGCACACACACACACACGCACACTCAGTATTTTAGCCACCAAGTCAAACGTGACATCCTGGATGATCGGTTAACATTCGGTGTACACACTTTTTGTCCGTATCATTCATATGTAGCCTGTATTCCCGAGGCATGTTGCACAAACTACGACGGTTTATTAGTGTGACACCAGCATACACCCAAAGATGAATAGTCACAAGTCTACATATCACAGAGATGAATGAGTGGGAAAATGCACTTTTCGGTAAATTGCAGTTTTGTTATTCAACTTTATTCCGAATATTTATTATAGAATATCGTCAAATTATCGTTATCGAGTTTTGCGAAAAAATATTGGTATATATATTTTTTTGCCCATATCGCCCACCCCTAGGCCAGGTTTTAATATCTAATTTCATGGAGACATCACGAACGATGACGCCGCGAACGCATCGGAAAAGATCGGATACGTATCCGATCGAGGACCATATATGAAAGCGACCCAGGTCGCACTTGAAAAAATCAGAATGAGCCGTTCTGACTGTCATAAAAAAATCAGATACAGGTAGCATATGGGCAAAAAAAAATCAGATCTCGGTCACATTTGCCTGCGGTGTGAACCTAGCCGTAGTCTCTGAGATTAAGACTCAAGAAATAATAGTCATCACATACCAGTGGCATTTCCGTGCTTCTAATAATTTCTAGTCATCAGGTCTTTTCTCACTGATTACTTGCAGGGTAGCCTTTTTGATGATCTTTTTAATCCTTTGCGCAATTGACATGTTATAGCTAATAAGCCTTGTCACATCATTTGTCGTCACACAGCTAATTTTAAACAATTTAAGTCATTTTTGACATAATGTAAAACAGATCTTCATCGAATCATTAAAAAAAACAAAAAAAAACAAATGACTGTTACATTTCATGCCAAATCACCCCACAAAAAAATCACAAAATTTTAAGCAAGCAAATTTTGATTTTAATGAAACTTGGAGTACTTGTTTTTTAGTGTTGGCACAACGCAAAGTCTCAAATTTTAGGTCAATCGGCGCAGTGGTTTGGGAGCTATGCCCTGCTGAATTTGGACATTTTCTGCAAAACGGGACGTAGACGCATTCCTTTGAACCCTTATATTTCATGAACTACTGGGTCAATCTTCACAAAACGGGTATTGTTGGAAAGGGAATTCAACAAGGATTCCAAATATGTGATTGAATTGACCTTGTTGATCATGTGACCTCAACACAATTTGAAATATATCTCAAATGTGCTCAAAACAGAAGTTTCAGAGATGTTTTTTTTTGTTTAGCAAAAATAAGGAGTCAAAGTATCCATACCCACAGACTGAATGATTATTCAATGAATATTCAACTTTCAATGAATAGTCAATGGATATTCACCTTTCGATGAATAGTCAATGAATATTCAACTTTCAATGAATATTTAACTTAACTTCCATTGAATATTCAATGAATATCTGAGTGTATTGATATTTTAACTCCTTATTGTTGCAAAACAAAAATGTTTACATCTCTTGAAACTTTTATTTTTTAGTGAACATGTGAGAGATTACATTTCATGAAAAATTGTTTCGTTCATGTGATCCACAAGGTCAAATTATAGGTGAAAATGTCAGGTTGCTAAAATATGCACCTATCTTGATATTTATCTTAAAATATGCACCTAAATGATTGCAGATGTAGAATCCTTGTTGACTCCCCTTTCCCACACTACCTCTTTTGTGAAGATTGACCCAGTAGCTCCTGAGATATGATGGTTCAAAGGAAGGTGACCACGCCCCTTTTGACCGAACATATTAACATTTGGTGGGCCGTAGCTCCCTGCTCTGATTGATCTCAAATTTGAGATTTAGTCATGGGGCCAGGCCGGCGAATGGTGAAAAGCCACATATAATTGACACCCGTTATAAATGTAGTGGAAAATATATTTGTTTTTGAACGCCAAAAATTCTCAAATAAGCAGGGACAAACCGCCAAGAAGCATTTTTTGCGGAAAATGGGGTTAACATTCCATTGATTGTATTGGTTATACTGTCCTATAATTTGACCCTAAGGGGTGATTTTGCGGATTGTGTGATTTTAATCGGTTCCCACTCAGTGACTGTGTCTATGTATGGGTGCCTTTCGGCCATAGTCAGTGTACACGTTCCTGTATTCCCGTGTCTAAACTCTGTCAGCTTCGCTTTGCAGTAATTGCATGAAACTTTTTTTTCCCCATTTTTCAGTTTACTGCGACCCAGACCTTGGGTATTTTTTAAATATTAGAGTATTGCTCCATGGACGTCGGACATTTGCTCTGATGGACGTTCCGTTACCAACACACATCCGTGCAGAAACACTTAAGTGGACAAACATTGTTTTCGGGTGTCGTAAATATGGTTTTTAAATTATTCATTATAGTTTTGAGGCAGAAATGTGTGGGGATCAATTTTTGTGGTCAATTTAACCGAATTAGCATATTTCCCCCGCCCCCATTCCTAATTCATTGGTTATATCATCGCACCTTTCCTCTTTGCGATCACTTGTAGACTTGAGAGAGAGAGCGCGAGAGAGAGAGCGCGAGAGAGAGAGAGAGAGAGAGAGAGAGAGAGCTGTCATGGAGAGAGAGCATGTTTTCTCAGGGAGAGAGAGAGGTGCCAGGAGAAAAGAAGATAGAGGGAAGGAGTGATGTTTGCTTAAACCCTGTTTGGGGTTGCCTGTGCGCGTATCCCAGTGTTACTCGGTGAAGCGCTACCGCTTCTATTGACTGCTGTCTGCGGGCCACTGAAGAGCGGGAGGGAAAGGGGCAGTGGGAGGAGCATTGCGCCGGACACACTGCCGATAGGGAGGGGTTATCCCGACAGAGGTATTTTTTCCCTCTATAGTTTCTGCCACCATGCTTGAAACCACAGGTGAAGCTTACCCTGGTGAGGTTTTTTTTGTTTGTTGTTGTTTTTTTTAATCGGGCTGTGATTAGGTTAATTGTTCGTAGTGGGTCCCATTGCAATGAAAAGCACTAACCTGACAGTTTTTAGGCACTTACAACTGTCACGCTTATTGCTTTTTCATTCCAAATAGCGCTTTTGCAGTTTTTGGGCTGCATTGGTTGCATTGTAAACATCTTGTCGAGATGAAATTGAAAGAGAATAATTACTGTTATTATTTGACACTAGATAATCACGCGGTCGCCTGTCTGCCTCTTGCAGATGTGAAAGTGAATACTCAGTCAGAAACTACTAAATGTGCAATGGAAAGTGGTGACAGGAACACTGGTAAGTGACCTTTCCATCATTCCTTTCCTTTGCTCCTTGACTTTCAACGGGTCTCCTATTCATACTTGTCACAGCTGCCTAAGAGCTCATGACATTTTGTATGACTTAATCGGGCGAAAGCAATGATAGAATGTAACAGTAACTTCTTCTTTGCATGGTTCCAGTGAAACGAATGATTTATGACATTGATTCATTCATTCACACATATTCATTGCATGATCTTTACAATGAAATGCTAGTGATCATGCATGGTTCTTTTGAGAAACTGGACCGATGGAGGTTGACACTTAGGGTCTGACAATGGATGTCTACAGCCATGCAGCAATTCTTCTTCTTCCTCTTCTTCATTGTGGGTTTCCATTCCCATGTTTGTACTTTGTTGTAAAAGGAAGAGCATCCTCGAACCCACCAGAATTCTGATTCACTGCATTTCCGTCCACAGGGATCCCAATCAATGGATTGGACTTTCAGAGGCCGACCGTGCCAACCACAAGTGCAATCACCAATGCACACGCACAAGCCCTCCTCCAACAGGTAACACATGGTCACACATGCTTCATTCTGCGACTTTTGAATACTTGAATGAGCGATAGCAGAATTTTTTGTTCTATTCATCTTAATTTCAATGGCGCTTGAAAAAACAATCACAGCTGTATCAAAGTGCTAACCATACAATTAAAAATAAACATAAGTATAATCATTCAAATGGTAATGAAACAACAAACAAAGTAAAATAATCTTTTCCAATTTAGATTTACAAAAAGAACTCCCTTGAAATTGGCCTTGGGCATACAGGAGGTCCTGTCATCTACATTTTGTCTGAAGCTGTTAGGAGATGAAAATCTTCTTTGACTATTATGAGGATGCTGGGATGTTAAAATCGCGATCACATTGTGCAAAACATCACGTTGGCAGCAGGCCGAGGTTTGAATTTAAACAAACAAGTGCCGTTTTCTAACATCTGTCAGACTATCAGTTGGTGATTAGCATTTTTTCAACCCAAATCGCGTTTCTTGCTTATTCTATGACAGTTATTCTTTACCAAGGGTAACACCTATACATGACAAAATGCTTAAAAATTATTTGTAATAATATGTTCTATGCGCCTTTGCTACTCTAAACATGGCGTTCTGATCAATACAGTATTGAGTTTGTGGAATATGAGTCAAGCAGCCAAATTCACATTTTTAGTTCTCTCAGGGAGCGGCCATTATCACCTCTGTCGACCGAAAATGACATCACAGTTGCTCAGGGCTCAGGTAACGACCAATCATGGTTCAGCTTCAGAATTAGATGAGCCATGATTGGTCGTTACCTGATCCCTGAGCAACTGTGTTGTCATTTTCGGTCGACAGCAAGTGGCAAAATGGCCGCCCCCGAGATGGACAAAAATGGGTGGATTTTACTGCTTAACTCATATTTCACAAATGTAATATTAATCAGAATGCCATGTTTCCATTCATGCAACTGCATAGATCATGTTCATGTTTAAAAAAAATTGGGTTGACTTCCACTTTAAGTCCAGTACTATTCATAAAAATCCTCTTGGACTGTCTTCAAATGGTGTACGGTTTTGAGTTTAGTTTCACTATTCTCCTACTAACTAACCTTTATACTTGACATACACACCGCGTTCCTACTTATTATGCAAGTGATGGTTTTCTCAGATTTTTATAAATAGTCTGTGACTGGCACTCGGCATTAAACAAACCTCTCAATGCTACGTTTTTTTCAAAAATAAAAATGTACAGTGTTTTTTGTTCAAATGCACTGTTCCAAATTGTTATGCACAGCGGTGTTTCAAGACATTTTATAGGTTGTAAGGAACTAAAAATAATCATTTGTTGAATTTGCAGCATTAGGGGTTTGTATTTGCGGAAATCTAAAGCTATTTCAATCAAAAACATCTTACCAGGTTAGGTTGCATTTCGACATAGGACCTCTTATTAGATAGCAACTTTGCAAGTCTTGCATCCATTGAACTTGAGTTTTTAGACAGCTTCTGCTTGAATTTCTTTCCAGGACGTCTACATAGCCTCCCAGAGCTGCTTTTTGGATGTGAACTGCCTCCCTGCCTCATACATCTTCGCTTGAGGATGATCCAAAGGTTTTGAATAGGGTTGAGGTCAGAGGAGGATGGGGGGGCCCACCAGGAGTTTCTCCCCTTTTGTGCCCATAGCAGTCAATGATGCAGATGTATTCCTTGCAGCGTGAGATTGTTCACTGATGAGTGCTGTGTAACCCTGGATGGTTAAGATGGATGGAATAGTGTGTGGTTGCTGGATGGCCACCATGTCACAACAAGGCAGCAACATCAGCAAGGAGGTAGCCGAGTCATGTTTTGAGCTGAAATCATGGGGAGAGAGCTGGTCGGCCCGTTTCGGGTACCTGAAGGTGTGAAAATAGTCTCTGAAAAGAATGTGGAGTTTCTGACTGATTACTTTCTTCGATTATAAAAAGTGGAGAACAGAACCTTGCGAAATAAGTCATCTTTACGCATGACAATGCACCATCGTATGCCGCAAGGAATTCCTCTGCATCATGGGCTGCTATGGGCATAAAAGGAGAGAAACGTGTGTTTCCCTCCCCTGACCCCAACCCTATTGAGAACCTTTGAAGCATCCTTAAGCAAAAGGTCTATGAGGATGGGAGGCAGTAGCAAAAGATCTTTGAGGTTGAGAGGCAGTTCACATCCAAACAGCAGCTCTGAGAGGCTATGCGGACATCCTGGGGAAAAAATTCAAGCAGAAGCTGTCTAAAAACTCACAAGTTGAATGGATGCAAGACTTTCAAACCTGCTATCAAATAAGAGGTCCTATGTTCAAATGTAACTTGAGCTGCTAAGATGTTTTTGATTGAAATAACTTTGGATTTCAGTAAATACAACCTCCCAATGCTGCAAATTCACCAAATTACTATTTTCAGTTCTTTACAACCTGTAAAATGTCTTGACAGATTGCTGTGCATCATAATCATTTTTGGTTTGGGGAAAAAAACTCATTTAGAGGCTTGTTTAAAAACATTGAAATTATTCTCTGCAATAAGGCAAGCCGAAACGTTGAAAACGAAAGTCAAGTTAGCCGTTACGCCACCATGCGGGCCAACTTAAAAGCTAAGTCTACTAAGGCTATTACATTGGCATCAATGACTCAATGTATTTTTGTAAGCTTTTTGAAGTTCGCCTTTGCGGAGGCGGCGTGTTCATTGAGTATGTTTGCAGCGTCCTTGACATGTCTGTTGAATGATGGTGTTAGGACAAGAGGCAGAAAAAAAAATTCTGTATCATTAATTTGAGGACTCGTTTCCCCCCCAAGTTGCCTAAACGCTCACATACATGTGACTTATGTGATCCATGAATGTTTTCAACTTCCTGTGCTGCGATTACAGTGAATGCGGACTAATCACGTTGTCTTTATCTGAACGCGCAGTTTTTTGGTTTTTTTTTCACCAACCATTCTGCGGATCGTGCCCAGCCTGAATCGTGATGCTTGATCCAAACCGATCGCGGATCAAAGATGATCCATTGCACCACCAATGTAAATAGAGGAGATGTGAAAAATTAGCGAATTTGATTTTAGTTCTTGAGGAATATCTTAAATTTTCACCGTTTGTCCGCATTCGTCACTTCCCGTTCTTGACAATGCACTGATTCGCTAGCATCTAGGCCCCAGCAGCCAATCAAAATGACCCTTTTATACTGACAGCCCGACCCGATTCTACATGTTGAATCGGCCAAACACGACCCGATAACGGCTCTGACTTTACGACGTTGTGCACTACACCAAACGGAGTGTATCGATAGCCGACGTGGTGTGAAGAGGCCTTTAGCTTGACTTCATCTTTCTGACAGTGTACATGAAAATAAGTGGGTACTTGAGGCAGAAAATTTTGGGGGGGGAACCAAGGTACCCGAGTTAGTCTAGGACCCGTTTCAGCCCTATTTGAAATTATACCAACTTGAAGTCACCCAGTGTCACGGAAGAGACTGGGTTCCACTAAGGAATTTCCGCTGTAGTGGAAGAAGGAATTTAAGTTGCGTGTGAAGAGGTTTGCTCTTCGACGCTCATGTATACACACACAGACAGAACGAGCTCATTTAAATGAGCCCCAGCTCCTTTGGCGTCGCCAGGCAACAAGGCCGATTAATCAAGCCTCTATGCTAATTAGCTGCTCCCGCCGTTGCCTGGAAACAGATGGCAGGGAATATGCAAATCTATGCAGGATTTACATGCGCTGCATAACAGCTATTTTAATTAGCAAGTGCGGCGCCTCCCCTCCCTCGCCCTTCCCTTGTCTCCCTCCCTTGCTCTCAAGGCTGCGGCACACTTTTTAAGTGCTCGCACTTGCACTTTTTCTTTGACTTGAAATCCTCTCCCTCGCACAGAGACTTCAGTCGCTCACCCAAGATGATCAGTTAGTAGACTGCTCAAAATTCGTGATCTGAATTATACATGATCTAAAACATCTTCAGTGATGCTAAAAAGACGAGCTCACCAAGTCAACAGTCCTCATCTTTTGCCTCTCCCCATCCACTAGTCAGTCGCAAGACTGGGGAAGTGCTCTACGCACCTCCGTCCAGCAGAGCGTGTTGCCTCAAACACCAGCTCATGTTAGCCGGGGGACCGATTGAAGGAGTAAGTTCCCTTTTGCCTCCATAGCCTGGTTTGTGGCCGTACGGCTGGCTGCAGTGAGAATGCTTGCCCTGATTCTGTTGCGACAAGTCGAGTGCCGCCTTTCCCCCGTCTGCCTGCTCCATCTTTGTGACCCTAAGTCTGTCTTTGAATTCTTTCCCAAGCAAAACAGGTTTTGCCTCAACAGGTTAACCACATCTCGGCTCAGTGGCTACGTTTCATAGCCGATGCCTTCATGTACAGTCGTTGCAAAGAGGGGTTGGCTGGATTGATGGAAGCCATAGTGCTGTGCCTTTTGATTTGAGTGACATCATGGACGTTTGCACTTATGCCTGCATTAGTCTCCATTCCATTTGCCTGCCTAGTCTCATTTGTCTTGCTTTGACAGGAAAAAAAGATCAACTTTGATACCTTTGTGAAAAGTTAAATGAGGGGATGAGAATATAAAGTCATCCCTTTCACCTATATCCGGTAGTTCCGTGCATTCCAATCAATAACAAGCAACCAAAGCAGCCATTTTTGAGCGATAGGCTTCCTTAAATAGTAGCTGTCCCTCTAATTGAGTTAGTTTTTGGGTACGTCATCCATTTAAGACAAATAAATGAAATGGACACCTTCCATTTCCCCATCAGGGAGGAAAGCTGTAATCAAATTTTTCTGGAGTTATCTCGGATCGTTACGGAGTTGCTGCTGAGCACATTTGAACACCTTTACTAAACAAAATGTCTCTTAAAATGCGCCGCTCTATATGAATTCCCCTTGTGGTATTAATGATGATCTTGTATTATTCCAGTAGAATGACATGCAATGTAGTGCGTGTCCGTGTTTTTGTTCTAGGGAGCAACAGGCCTTTTGTTCATCACATTCTGTCATCTGACTTTTCTCCATAATAGTCACAACTTATTTAGCTCTAAACTCAGTCTCAATTGACTTCATTTGTAATATACCAGCAAAATTGGTCAATTGTTTTTAAGTTATTATTATTGTTCTTAATATTGTTTTTGTTAGGAAAAAAAAGGGTATCCTGTATCGCCAATCTGGTAAATAAAAAAAATCACAGCCACCATTTGTGGAAAAAGTATACGATAATGTTGTACCTAGTGAACATGGCCCATTTAAAATGACTATTTATGAGAAATGGGGGACTCGAGTTACATGACGTGTCTCAAGTCAGACTCGAGTTGCCATTTTTAGGGTTTGCGATTGGCTTGCCAAAAACTTGTGAAAGACTTGACTTGACTTCCAACTTTGTACCCAAGAGATTCAACTTTGACTTGAGCTCCATGACTTGATAAATCATGTTGTTTGTAGTTGGAAATCTGCATTTTAACAGTTTGCCTTTTTTTTTTTTAGGAAGGACATAAATAAATAAAGACGTTTTTGTTTCTTTTACGTCAACCCGGCAACCTAGTCAGCGGCACTTGTCGGTGTGAAGTGGCCATTACAGTTAAGCTAGCAATACGAAGTCTGGTTAGGGACCGGTAAAAACTGTGTGATTGTGAGCATGTACTTACAGCTAAGTAACGTAAATCATATTACTTCAATATTTGTTGTGACTGAGCAAGGTTGTTTGACTTGACTTACGACTTGCTTTCACCATGTAATGACTTGACTCGCCTTGCTTAATTGTTCCCCCCTTCCTTGGCCCCCACAGCAACTTGGGACTTGCTTGAGACTTGAAGGGTACGACTTAAGACTTGCACATATGGGACTATGGCTAGGTTCACGCCGCAGGTCTTAATGCTCAATTCTGATTTTAATTTTTTTATTTTTTTTAAATCTGATTTTGTTATTTGTATAAATATACAGTAAATGCGACCTCGGTCTTGTCTACTGTATGAACACGTGTCACCAAAGTAATCCGCATGCGCAGAAGAAGAGATGACGTCACTCCCGATGTTGTGTTTGCGGAAGTAAATGTGGTCCATCGTGTCGGGGCATTTATACAGTGAAGCGATTAGGTAGGAGGCAGAAATAAATACAGTATTTGGGGGAAATCACAAGGCAATGCTTTAATATCTAATTTCATGGAGACATCACTAACGATGACGTCACGTCATAGCCGTGCGTAGAAAATGAATCCATCTGAGCCGTGGGATGAATTACTACAATCGCCATAAATGTCCACTTTATGCTTCATGTTTCAAGTGGGATTAAATTAAGGTAAAATATAAAGTCAATAGTGTTACTCAAAACAACTTTACAGATTCGATCCCCTGCACTTTCCCTCAACCTGTGCATTTTGGGCGCCGGATGACGTCAGTGTCGGATATATGCGACCTGGCCGTTTAGACCGTCATCGCATTGGAAAAGATCGGATACGATATCCGATCTAGGACCACATATGAAAGCGACCCAGGTCGGATTTGAAAAAATCTGAATTGAGCCGTTCAGACTGTCATAAAAAAAATCGGATACAGGTCGCATATGGGAAAAAAAATCCGCTCTGGCTCGCATTTGCCTGCAGTGTGAAGCTAGCCTTACTCCCACCTCTGCTATTTAAAATACAGTATTCTAAATTATTTGATTCTGTACAGGTATCAAAGTCAACTGAAGTTTCACAAAAGTACTAACTCATTCATTGCCAAGTGAATTGTGTCCCTTTTATACCAGGAGTGCCCAAGTCCAGTCAGATGATAATGATCAGGATCATTATCAGCTGATCATTTAAATCAGATGTGTTGGAGGAGGGAAACATGTAAAACAAGCTGGTTAGGGGCTCTCGAGGACCGTACGTGGGCACCCCTTTTTTATACCCTTCAATTCTCCCTTGGTGTAATGTTTTGTTGTGTTGTGTTGTTCTCTTCTCCCCCAGCTGACTCTGACCCCGGCTCAGCAGCAGCTGTTGATCCACCAGGCCCAGGCTCAGCTCCTGGCTGCGGCCGTGCAGCATTCAGCCAACCAGCAGAACGGCACCTCTGGGGCCAGTATCTCAGCCTCCGCAGCCACACCCATTACCCAGCTACCCCTGTCACAGCCCATCCAGATATCTCCTGTAAGATACAATAACCATTCCAGCCAATTTTCTCTCATTTTGACTTTTTTTTTTTTTTGGTAGTTGTAATGTCTCAAAATGCCAAATGTCGCTGTTGAATGCTGATTTGTAAGTGAACATTAAATTTTTATACCCCATGTATCGGATGTCCTCATATAGTGGCTGGACACATTCATTTACTGAACTGCAAGCCTCTATTAGGGGTATAATGTTAATTTAGGGAAAGCCTTAAAGGGCAAATAAACCCAGAGTTTTTCAAATACAATAATACGTAATATGTACCAGCACTAGTCAAAACATGGTACTCCCACTAAGGCTACATTCGCACTGCAGGGCGTGATGCCCAATTCGGATTTTTTTGCGTTCAGTCCAACCTTTTTATGTACTCGTTCACATTACAAAAACAAATGTGACAACTAATGTGACCGGAAAGGCGTTTGTGACGTGACACGCATGCACACAATGCACGATCAAGTGCACATCATTGCCGCACATAATGAACCGGTTGAGTTCATTTCAATTAAGACTCTCACCACAAATGAATCAACTCCATGTGTCATGTTAAAAGTGGGATTAAATAAAAGTGACACTAACTTTGGCTCTGCACACCAACAACAAGGGTTTAAAAGTGCATCAATCCACCAGGATTGTACCTTTGGATAAAATGCACTGCAGGATTTTAGTTAAGGTAGGCCACTTTTAGGACAAACATTAAAACTTGAACATACTTATGAGCCAACGATCCATCGTAATCGTCGACTGCCGGGCTTGTAGAACACGTTCCTCTCACAGCCTGCAGCTTGGTATTTTTTCTTAATTTTACATCTTAAAGTTAAATTTGTTGTGTAAATATTTACAAGGGTGGGAACCATGTCTGGGGTTTGCAATGGCGTTATAGAGGCAATAATTCCGCCCAAATTAATAATAATAAAAAAATCCACCTGCACTTCACAGAAAATCACTTATCAGGGGCTTGGGTGACTTTGGAACATATTACCCGCGAAAAGTGAGGGAACACTGTATTGTGTTACATTAAAAAATTGTGGTTTTCCTCTTGTCAGCTGCAGCAGCAGAATTTAAGTTTGCCCCAGTTTGTGCTGGTGCAGCCCGGCCACCCGATCGCCACTCCGCTGCAGCCCGCTCAGTTCATCATCTCACAGACACCGCAGACCCAGCAGAGTAAGCCAACAACAGTCGCAGGGGGGCGTGGGGGTAAATGAGTGGCAGTATCAGAAGCTGATTTTAAATCTTCCCTCCCCTGGCTGTTGTTAACCGTGTAGGCATATTGCAAGCGCAGAGTCTTCTCACTCAACTACCTCAAAGCCAAGCTAACCCCCTGCCGACACAACCAACCATCACTCTTGCAGCACAGGTTGGTGTTGTATTTCACTTTCTGTGTTTTCAGATAAGCATGTTTCATAATAACCCCTTTTGGCACCCTCTCTCCAATTGAATCCCCATATATATATTTTTTTTACTTTGTAACATGCAGCCTGCAACTCCTACACGTACCACGGCAGCCACACCCATTCAGTCGCTGCCCCACAGTCAGACGCCACCCAAACAGTTGGATACGCCCACTCTGGAAGAGCCAAGCGATCTGGAAGAACTGGAGCAGTTTGCAAAAACATTCAAACAGAGGCGTATCAAACTGGGCTTTACCCAGGTACCTTAACCAATTTAATACATTTCAATGTAATATCGTCTTTCTTTGCGTTACACTCTGTGTCCCTCCCTGTGACCAGGGGGATGTTGGCCTGGCCATGGGTAAGCTGTACGGAAACGACTTCAGCCAAACAACTATCTCTCGCTTCGAGGCCTTGAATCTGAGCTTTAAGAACATGTGCAAACTCAAACCACTGCTGGAAAAGTGGCTTAATGATGCAGGTTTGTCCCTGAACCTCCTCGTACGGATTTGATGTGCACTGTGAGATTGATGCGGTCATCTCGACAGTTCCTCGCCTTTACCTCCCTCTCCTTCCATTGCGTCGGTGCTGTTTGTGCAGAGAATCTGACATCCGACCAGGGGCTGTCCACCCCTAGTGCCCTCGGCTCCCCTGGAATGGGCATTGAGGGAATCAACCGCAGACGGAAGAAGAGGACAAGTATAGAAACCAACATCCGCGTGGCCTTAGAAAAGAGCTTTCTGGAGGTTAGAAAACAGTTTTTACAGCAAGGTACTGCATATGGTAGTTCTCACGATGAGACTGGCTGGGAGGACCGATTTGGATGCTAAACGATGCGGTGGGCACATGTGACCTGTACTAACAAGGTCTGTCCGGCTTCTTTGCCCTCTTCAAGCAGAACCAAAAACCTACCTCTGAGGAGATCACCATGATCGCTGATCAGCTCAACATGGAAAAGGAGGTGATCCGGGTCTGGTTCTGCAATCGCCGTCAGAAAGAGAAAAGGATAAACCCTCCGAGCACAGGCGGCGTAGGCGGCACCCCCATCAAAACCATCTTTACACCCAGTAGTCCTTTGGTGAGGAATCACATGTGGCTTAGTTGGCTCATTTGCCTTTAGATTCGAATGTGCTATTCAACAGATGTTGGCATAACAAGTTATTCATATTTTTATTTTTCAAGGTGGCCAGCACAGCAAGCTTGGTGAACAGTCCGACTATAAACACGCCCACCACGCTGACTGTAAATCCACTGATGCCTCTCACCAGCACCAGTGTCTCCAGTTTATCCTTCACAGGTGTGTTGGAGTGGTACCACAAAGACCAAGCACAATCTTTTACATGACACTGGTTGACTTTCGCTATAGTTCTGCTTTAGAGTTAGATTTGGAACTAGAGCTGCAAGCATCTATAAATGGCCGTCGCAGCCCTAATTTCACCTTGGAATACTGGCACATTAAAATTGGAATTTTGTTAAAAAGAAGTAGATCAGAATAAAGAAAAATTTGTCAAATTTTGTCAAAATATGACTTATGTAAAAGTAAGTAAGTAGTAAGTCAAAATTATTTTATTTTATTTTTTTATGGCTGATTTCGTGTTGAGTTTAGAGTAGACTCTCCGTAGGTCTTGAGCTGTTACATATGCTTCCAACTTTTGCTCGATATTAGTGAAACGTTCAACCAGAGCTGTTTCATTGAAGATTTGTAGGGGGCGCAACTAAGCCATGTTTTTCTTAAACCGCACAATAAACGAATATAATATTCATTACTAAATGTGAAGTGTATGCAAAGTTTCATGTTTTTACCTGTGTTAAGACCATCAAAATTAGCGTAATTTTTCTTGAGTTAAGTTGGGAAAGAGCGCGTCGCCCCAGCAACAGGATTCAACGAAATAAAAAACTTAGCTTTTACATCTGGAACATCTTTCATTAACCCATAAAGGACAGGAGCGCATAACCCCATTTCTACCACTTGAGCCGGGAGCTCTGTTGCGTCCTTCTACCTTTAAAGCCGTGAAAGCAGATACGTCTTTTTCTTTTTTTAACCTTAATTCTCGGTCTCGTAGCCAATTTAATGCATCAGAATATACAAGTGGTGGCGAGACCGTGGAGGATGCCCTGGAATTTTTTCGAGCCCTAATGGCGGACGCAGTCAATCACGGGAGCTCTGAAATGAGTAACGGCAGTAATAGAGACTTTGTGGACTTTGAACCGGTCGAACGTGATATAGGTTTAGTAGCGAAATGCACTTCTTGTAGCCAGGGGTCGGCCATTTGGTCGCCTCTGTCGACTGAAAATGACATCACAATTGCTCAGGGCTCAGATAACGACCAATCATGCCTCAGCTTCAGAAAACAGGTGATTGGTCATTACCTGAGCCATAAGCAACTGTGATGTCATTTTCAGTCGACTGAAGTGACAAAATTGCAGCCCCCTGAGATGGCTAAAAACGTGTGGATTTCTCATATTTCAAAAATGCAATATTAATCAGAATGCCTTGTTTCAACTAGTGGGCCTGCATAGAACTTATTCTTGAGGGGAAAAAATGTTGGGTTGACTTCCTCTTTAAATAAACTACCGTAGTCCGTTTCCTAATGGTAACTTCTGGTGGGTATTCTTATCTCACATTCTAATATTCTTCCTTAAGAGAGGGAATACTGTAAATAAAATACAAAAACAGAATCATTTTATGCTGTCTGAAATTTGGTCTAATGAGACTCCTGAGCATTCCTGATGGCTGCATACATTTGGACACATGTTGTGGAAATTCTGGTACCATTTCTGGACCTATAAGTCTTTTGACTTGGGTGGTTCTACTGTATAAATCTTATTTCCTCACTCCAAATAATCCCTAATGACCAACCTTCCTTCCAAGGGACAACAGTTGGAGCCACAAACACTGCATCCGTCATCTCCACCACACCCGTGATTACCACAGTAACCAGCTCTCCGTCTCTAAGCCCGTCCCCGACGTCTGTGCAGTTCAGCACCACAGAGAATAAAGTCAGTACTCAGGCGCAGGCCATCGTCACCCAGGCCTCGACATCCATTGGCACCAGCCTCGGGACGAGCCAGGTAATGGTGGCGGCTCCAGGTCTGTCTACAGCGTTTCAGGGCGCTGCCCAGTTGCCCACCAGCGCGAGTTTTGCCGCCATGGCTGCCGCGGCAGGGCTGAATCCGGGATTAATGGGCTCCTCCTCCTTTCCTCCAGGGTTAGTATTCCGCACAGTGACTTAACTCCTGTTTTCATCTCCTGTGGTGTCCGTCCATAGTTTACAACTGATTCTGCTGTATGTTTGCAGCGGGGCCGTGCTCAGTCTGACTCCCGGTGGCCTTGGCAGTGCCCTGAGTCCTGCTGTCATGAACAATAGCATGCTGGCCACCATTCAAGGTGCGTATCATCTCATGCTTCATATTGCATCTACAAATATCTTCTGATGGGATCATTGAGATTCATCTACATGCTGTACATGTGTTTGTATGAATACAAATGCTATGCATTGCAGTCGCCAAATCCTTGGACTGAGAAATGCAGGGAGGGACTCTAAAAACCAACCCACAAAATATTACCGGTGATTGCTTCTTACAGTTAATATAAAGTTGGCTTTCTGAAAATGCTTTGATAGTTTACCGCTGCGTAAAGGTGTATAATAGTGGGGGGGGGGGGGATAGTCCAGCTCAAGAAATGTTTTACTGCCAAAAGTTCCATTTTGATAGCCCATGACGAGGTTTTCAACTGGTGTGTGCCTTGAGGGTTGATAAACCTTTAAATAGATTAATAAAATATAAATTGAATTAAAACAGTTTACAAATGAACACTACATGAATATGTACATGACATAAAGGAAAAAGACATTGCACTACAGTGCTACTGAGCTAAATGTATTCCCTTGCTCACTGAAAGGTAATTTAAATATCCCCTCCAGACAGACAATATATCCCTTCTTGGAATTGTAATTTGTGTCTGATGGATTTTCGCACTATAAGTTTAATCACCTCATTAAAATGACATTTACACCTTCCCGCCTCATTAAAAATACTAAATCAACGAATATGCAAATAACAGTTCGAGAGAAAAGGTCAGCTAATAGACACAAGGTGTCTCCTGCTTCAGGGAGAAGTTGTGTTTTTATCGTTAATATTCTGCAGCGTTCAGCCTCCTGCATCCTTCTCCCATCAATGCAATTGAATGATTTGAGTCTCAAATTACATTCCCTCATGCAGTATGGTCAAACTTGAGTTTGCGCTGAAATTTAGCATAATGAAGCTCACATTTTAGCAAATAAAGATTTTTTTAAAATGTGGCTGCACGTTGTATCAATTTTAAACTGTGATCATGATTTTGCCTGCCACGATTATGTTCTTGCTTCTGTTGATTTGCACATCTTGATTGCATTCAGTTCTTTTTTTCTATCATTTCTCAAGTTTCATTTTGCATTGAAAACCGTTTGTATATTTTCTCTTGAAAATGTGTCCAATAAAAATAGATGTGTTCATTTTGGCCGTAATTGTGCAGCCTTAATTATAAACCACACAGACTATATACTTTGTTTCCTCAAATTGTGGCCTCCAGTCTGATAGACACCATGTCTCCGTTAGTCGTACACTGGAACACATAAATGCCTCGCCCCAAATAAGCGGTTGAGTTGAGTATGTAAGTGTTGGTGGTTGAGGCTCCACCATTTTATTCCGAAATATAAACATCACTGTTCAAATTCTAGACACATCTGTCATTTTTTTTTTTGTCGGGCACCAGACAACTTTCTTATTCTTCACCCTACAGCCCTGGCGTCAAGCGGCACAATCCCAATAACGGCACTGGACGGCAGCAACTTGCTGTTCGCCAACGCATCTGGCAGCAGCGCGCCCAACCTGGTGACCACGCCGCTATTCCTCAACCCCCAGAACCTGTCGCTGCTCACCAGCAACCCCGTCAGCCTGGTGTCGGCCGGGGCGGGCGGGCTGCAGGTCACCGCCGACGCTCATCACCAGGTCTCCACGGCCGCTGTGCCTGTGCAAGCCACGACCATTACCACTGCCTCCAAGGCGCAGTGAGTCCGGCTGCATCCGGAATGAACACCCTGTTTCTTGAGATGTGCATTGCTCTTCTCACACATGGCGCAGGAAATAGGCAAGGTCGTTTGATTTTTGTCTCTGCGCTTCACTAACAAACACATGTCCGCTCCATTGTATCTTGTTATTATTTAATCTAGTCACTTTTGCTTTCACCAACAAAAAACCACACATGGTTGTGTTTGACCTTTTTTCTTTCTGGGTCCTCCTCTTTTTAACCTTTATGATCTTTGGACACAGTAGCCAAATGGAGACTGGCTTCTTGAAGCAGGAAGATAATTTTCCCTTGATACTATCAAGCTCCTCACATTTTGAAAATATGTCCTTCTATTTCATGCAATATCACTTAACATCTTTTCTGAACAACTTCTGGAAAAAAAAAGAAAAAAAAAAAGATTTTACTCTTAATACTAACCTCATAATACATATTATCACTAACGGGGATCAACTTTTATGTCTTTTTGGAACAGGCCTTGACATAAATCATATCAGTTTTATTTTCATAGTGTTTCTTAATGTATTTAATTTAATTTTTTTCAACTTTTCCCACCTTTGCAAGTCTAATAAGTTAAGATTTAAATATCTTTTTTTAAATTTTTTTTTAAGGTGGTTGGAAGGCTTTAAAAACAAGTAATAAGTGGCCGATATAAAGGTTATCATTGCTTTAAGGAGCGCAGGGACCTGTTGGGTCTCTATGAGTTTCTCTTTCTGGAAACACTGACTTTTAACAGCCTGCGAGCTTGTTAAAAATGTTGCCGATTGTAGACACTGATGGAAAATGACTGAAAACTTTCAACAGCTTGAAAAACACATGGAGTGAAACAGTTGTTAAAGACGGAGGTCGGACGTCTCCGTGTGTTGTGTAAAGCTCAGAGTGACACTGAGACTTAAATAACCAAATGATCCACAAGGCTCAGCGGTTTGAACTAACATCACCTGTCAGGGGGTGTGGTCATCACACTAAATGTAGGGTGATGTTGACTAAATAGGTTTTTTTCTATCCTATCTTTTTCTTTGTAATGGTAGTACCGTCGTATCTACTTGTGCACAGTATCTGTACCAAAAAACTGGATTGATGAGCTGTTGTGGGAGAAATTACCTTTTCTTTTCCCTTTTGTCTGCGGTCGTCGAGTGGCTGCATACTTTAAGATATACCAAAAATATTTGTTAAAATAATTGTAGTCGGTGTAGTTTAGTCAATATATTTATGAACAGAATCTCTCTTCATTTTGTCAGCGGAATATAAAAATGCAATATTTTTAATCGTTTTCCAAAGATTACCTTTTTTTTTTTTTTTTTTTTTGTCTTTCATAGATTATAATTGGCAGCACAATTGACCAAAAACGAAGGAAGGGCTGGGTTGGAGCATGACAAACTCGTTTCCTATTTTTATTTCACTGGGCCTCGCCCAAACATTTGCTGCCAGAGCCATTTGATGGCCCTGTTTTAACCGTTTTAGTAGCATCTTTTGGGTGTCTGAGAAGCAGGAAAAACTCCTTTTATAGGGGGGGTTGTACTAATATTTCAGCCATAAAACAACAGCTTGAACCAAAGTGGTTTTCCTTAATAGCGGCTGTGCTTGTCTGAGCACTCCAGTTGCTGTTCACAAATGTCAGCACCCGCTTTTCTTGATCTGTTGCAGTTGGAGAGGACGGATGGAATGCCAACTTTAACAGCCTGCTCCTCCTCTGTTTTCTAGCTTTATTCACACACAAGTGCAGGCTTTGTGGCTCTGGAGTCTGGAAGGCTCCACTATGTCGACACTAGGGATGGGCATTGGAATTGAATTGAATTGAATTTGGAGATTAAACGCGTCTCAAAGCAATTGAAATTGAATGCACTTCTGGTGGATTCATTTTCACCTACTGTCTAAAGAAAATCTGACATTATCTTAAGCATATATCCAAGATATGGAAAATAGATTTCATGACATAGAGATTCCTCCGTTGCATTCAAATTTTATTGATTGTATTTTATTATCTTTTAACTGTCATAACATAATTGGTTAATAGAAGAATTTGGTTTGTCTGGAATTGGTGTTGATATATAGTGTCCCTGAAGCAATTGGGGCAAATTGGAGTGCACTAAGTGGCTGCAACCAACAGAGGTGCCATTGATTCTAGTTTGCTCCTCTAAACAAGAGTTCAAAACATTCAGAGAGTATTTCCCATTCAAACAAATATAGGTTTAGTTATTGTTTCTCCATGACTGATTAAGTACAGTAAATTTGGTAAAATGCTTATCCCTAGACGTAACCATGGTGAGCAAAGGCTCTCATCAAGGTCCACGCTTTGTTCTTTACAAAAAAATAACCATTGATAAATCGTTCAAGCTAATTTTGTCAAATGCCCATCCGTAGTCCACACAGGGTGTAGATTTGATCATTGCTACCATTTGAACCAGCATGTAAGCATTGCAATGCCCCAAACGTTCTCAGAGAGGTTTGGCTTCTATTAGTCACTGCAGCTTTTTGGCTGAGTACTGTTATGAGCCACATATTCAATTAAACCCCACACAATAACGTCACTGTTCTGCTGCTTCTGACTAACAAGATAGCAGTGATTAGGAAATCCCTGAGCGTGTAGGCAGCGATATATCCTCTTGTACTTATTTTCTGTCAACTAATTTTGACTGAATATACCTCAGCAGCACTTAAACATAAGGTTCACATTTTTAGAAATTTGTGTGTAGAACAGTGTGGAATGTATAAGTAGCGTTTGGTTCGTCATTCACAAGTTATCCTGCTACATAGGAACCGTACATAATAGGACAACTACTGCTTTTTCTAGTACTACTATTTAATTTTTCTCTTCGGCGGTTTCATGGTGATTGACGAAGAGATAATTCTTGCCAAAGTAATAGCCTTTCTCTTTGCAGCTTGGCCGGCTTATGGCTGCTCGTGTCTTTGAGGCCGCCACGCACCGATGGAGGCCAGTTGTATTCCGCTGCCGTTTGTAGTCACGCGACATCCGAACGCATTTGCGAGACAAACCGGATGCCATCGGTGCCATAGGATGTTACTGATATATTTATCCGAGGAAAGACCTAAGAATCAGAGAAATTTTCTTTTCTTAATTTTATATATATATATATATATATGTATATGTATATATATACTGTATATATATATGTATGTGTATATATATATACTGTATATATATATGTATGTGTATATATATACTGTATATATATATATACTGTATGTGTATATATATACTGTATGTATATGTATATATATATATGTATGTATATATATATATATATATATATGTATGTATATATATATATATATATATATATATATATATATACTGTATGTATATATAAACATGTGTAAGATATTCATATTTTATATTTGAACCTGTATGTTACTCAGACTGAATGTAGTGTTTATGACTCCCCAAAAAATTGCCCCAAATCTTCCTATTTTATTTTATTTTATTTTTTTTTATTGTCAAAACCCAAAAAAAAAAAAGAGAAAAAAAAACACTGCGGTGGGTGCGCCAGTCATTAGTCAATGACATGACAATGTCTGTCTGTCTGCTGGGTGGAGGTGCTCTGACGCACAGGTCGTCTGGCTGGTAGAGTGGAGACTCCGAAGTATGTTTCTTTTAAAATGTATATGTTAATTTTTTTTTGTTGAGTCATTTTGGACTTGATTTGCTGTGCTATTTCAAACAATCATTTTTTATTTTATCTTTTTTTTATTTTATTTTTTATTTTATGCCTTTAACTGATTTGTATGATATGAGAGGGCACGATCACTGGCTTTCTTAGTTTGACAAAGACGATAAATGTTATCATTTATGCCTTATTGTTACGGTAGATGACATGATTGCATTGTAGCGTGTGTGTGTGTCTGTCTGTTTGAGCTTAGTGTTGCCAGGTGCATTGTCACTGACACAATACAGTGTACTTCGGCCATTTTGAGTGCGAGATGCTTACTTTGCTACCTATGTATTTTAGGTGTGACTCAAACAATGCCTGTAAGAAAAGCTTTACTAATAATTCCAACAGGTAGGCACGTGTATGTGTATGAGTGAGCATTGTAGAGTTTAGAAACGCATTCTGCAAACCATTGTGCGTTTTTTCACCAATTACTTTTTCAAGATTGGATATGGAGTAGGGATGGGCATAATAATCCTTTAATCTTAGAATTTGTTGATTCTTTGGAAATGATTGTAGATTGCTATTTTCTACCATGTCTTGAAGCAATTGGGGCAAAATAAAGTACACTTCTTTGCTGCCACCAACAGATTTGCCATTGGTTCAGACTAGTTTGCACCTCCAAACAGGAATGCAGAAAGCTTTTCCTCTACCTTTGAAACGTAATGTATTTTCCAGACTATAGGCCGCTATTTGTTTCCCATTCTTTGAACCCTTCCACTTTTAATGTGATGTGATTTTATTTACGAATTTTTACTGACATTCTTCAAGCCGCGAATAGGTTTAACCATAATCTCGTCACATCTGACCAATGAAATTACCGAACACGCCACAGTGGACCAATAAAACTGTCCGAGTCCTCCCTCGTACTGAATATTCATCAGCCATTTGCGGCGGGAATGCGCATGTGTATGGGCCAGCGGGTGACACGGGAGTGGATTTTCAATCCCGTCCCATCGCACTCCCACCAAAAAATCATGTCCCAGACCATTGTATTAAAATAAGAAAATCATGTCCCATCCCAGTGAATACAATACAACTTTGCTTATATAGTGCATTCCATAAACAGCCACACCTGTAACAAAGCACTTTACATTACCACAACAAAATAGCAATAATATAACAAGTGAAAGCAATAAATTAAAACACAAAATACTATATACAATAGACACCGGAGAACAGCAGAAAACTGTCAGTCTCACGTCGGATCAAAAGCCAAAGAATAGAAATGTGTCTTCAAACGGATTTTTAAAATGGACACAGGGGCTACTCCCATCCCGTCCTGCTCCCATTCAGAATGATTCCCACTCCTATAACGCTCCCATTTTGGAGGTCAGCTAGATTAACAAAAAAAAAAAATGAACAAACTAAATAGGTGCGCTACTGTTAAAGGAGCAATTGAGAGCAAAAAGAAAAATCTTGAGTTGAGATTAATGAGCACAGGGAATGAGTGCCATAAATACGGCCATCTCTGCAGTGTGACTGACCCCCATCTCTCTGTTGTTTGTTTGGTGACCGACTCTCACCATCACTGGTAACGGACAACAGGTTAGCAAGTCCGGCCATGGAGTGATATCCTTTCATGGGCTTATATAAATCTGTGCATTCCCTGTGTCTCCCCTAATACGTAACAAACTTGTTTCCAAAGACTGCGCTGCTGCGTGGGCAAACTTGTAAGCGAATTTGCCTCGTGTGACAACAAAAGTGACTGAAGTAGGTTCTGGGTAGTTACTGTGTAACTAGCTGCATTAGGCATTGTTTGGGGGGGAAAAAAACGCATCTACTCGTTTAAGGTAAATGTTTTTGTTTTTTTTAATCCATCTGTTTGACCTCTTTCTTTGGCAATTTCCCATATTACAACGTCAAGACCCGTGGCTAGACAGCTTTTAATCAAGTGCGTTTTATAGTCTGGAAATTACTTTCTGTGTGTGTGTGTGTGTGTGTTGTGTTTAAATTCAAATTCGGTGAAATCCTTTTTGAACTTTTCTTGTGGAGTGCCCCAAGGCTCAAACCTATGGCTACTATTTCTTTCATTCTGAATATTTGAAAAACTAACATTCATTCAATTAAGTGTATTTTTCTACATTCGATCAAGGAAATGTTAAATGCCCATCCCTATTTTCACTTGTTGGTGACACTCTTGTTACATGGTTTCAGACTTGCCCTAGTTTGTCGACTGGCTTTGCTTCAACGCTTCATTTCGATCACATGTTGCAGATCCCGGTGGATCGGTGCGTTAAGTGACCCACCACACTTTTTTTTTTTTTTTTTTTTTTGTAATGTTGACAGATGAAGCGTAGGTGCACCAGTATACCTCATTTCTAACTCAAATCTGAGTGAAACCTGCTTTAACCTACTTATGAAATTGTTTGAAAACAAATGAACGTGTCATCGGAGAAGCCCGCTCATTCTTGATGTGAATCGTCCTCCACAAGGGGTGCACACCAGTACTCATGAATGTTTTGCTTTCTTTAACAATGTTTCTCGCACACCTTTCCTTTTTTGAATTACTAACCCTTTTAAGTTTGACAATCCTGCTAATGTTCTAACTGTAACCTGGTGTGCATGCTTTATCAGCCCCCTCCCTTTCCTCCCACCGGCTTTGCAAGGTGGCGCCATCCCGTGGTAACAACATTAACCAAAGACTAATAACTGATTGTACATGAATGTGGCCCACCCTCTTGCCTCACTGCTCCTCATCGAGCGCTCACCCACTCGTGTTTGGGGTTCATTAGCTTTGACTGCTTGCGAATGTTTTCGCCACGGTCGGTGCTGCGGTTTTCAGTGCCTGTGGGTGGGCAGGAGTACCCAGAGAGGGTTGGGAGGCGGGTGGTTGAGAGGGCTTCTTTGACGGACACCTCTTTGTGGTAGCTGGGTGATGTTTGTTAATACACACTGAGGGTTAATCCTGTGCACACTGTACATGCTCAGGACTCCATGTCTGTCTGTCTGTCTGTCTTAAGCGCTGTTGCTAGAATCCACATTTCGCCCTTTGTCTTTCTCTCTCAAGGACTTTGGTTAAAAAAATACAAATAAAAAATAAAGGAAAAAAAAAAAGTATCCGTCCCAGGACATACAATCCTGGAGTGACACATCCCATACCCACTAGATTTCACTGCTGTAAACACGCATCACCGTCCCGTCCTACCTTCCTTCCTTCCTTCATTCCTTCCTTCATTCCCTTCCCTCCCACACTCATTCACTACAGACTGATCAACTGTGACACTATGCACCCCCCCCGCGGGGCATTCAGTGACACTTTGCTCAACGCTTTACTCCCAAGTGAGACGTCGGGAATCCTCACAAGCGCTATAAATCCCAAAGCAAAACTCCAAATATTTTAAACTTTTTTTGTGTGTGTGTGTGGACAAAACGCGGATACCAAAGATATCGCTGTCAACTGTCTCTCTCTTCCTAACCGCCCTGCAGCATGTGTATTAAGAGACAAACCCAGCACTGGCTTTGAGTCCAAGCCTCAGTAATTCCAAAGCTTAGATGTATATTTTGATATATTTCTGTCAAGAAAAAAAAAAACAACTGTGTGGAATAATAGTTTGTTTCATGTTTGTTGTCATTTTTGTTTCTCTCTCTCTCTTTGTCGCAGCATGGAACTAATTGCAGAACTGTCTCACTAGGTTGAAGACATTGTATTTTTGTATGTTTTTGGGCGTGTTGTGCGATATCAGCCCAAGTGACCATGGCTTTTATCAAGAAAGATAAAATAAGATGAAAAATGATAAGAAAAAAAAGCAAATGTGTACATATTCTGTCTATCTTCAGAAAGGCATTGTGTAAAACTACTCACAGTGGACACTTGGGCTCATGTAAAGGAATGTTTCCCCATCCGTTTTTCTTACTCTGCAGTCTAATCTTTCTAACAGAACTCTTTAAACAAAGAGTTACCATCTTGGACTAAAAACACTGAGGGACACTGTTCCGAAAAGTGAAAATACAAAGAAAAAAAAAGAAAAAAAAACGCCTCCAGTCATGGTGGCATAGAACTGAAAGACTGTGTAGGAGTTTAAAGTATGTGAATCAGGATACATAGTAGATTTTGATGCATTTGTCTGCTGTATTTTATTTTATTTTTTAACACATATATAAATCTTTTACTGTAAGTGTACAGTTCTCTTTTGTTGTAAACATCATTAAACCATTTTCAAGTGTTTTGACATGCGCTTGTTTTGTATTTTTTTTGTAATGTTGAATGCTGACACAGTCACCAGGGATAATAATGTTCACTAACACACAACTTTTAAGTAAACAACTCTATGTGATGCAGGAGGACAAACGACAGTAGCACCTTGAGATACGAGCCTAATTATTTGGAGACCAAACTCGTAGCTCAAAACACTCATATCTCAAATCATCTTTCCCCATTAAAATTAATGGAAATGCCATCAACCTCCCATCTTTTTTTTAAAAATGTGTTTATAATGAAAATAGTAGTCTGTGCGATTGATTGGCAACCGATTCAGGGTGTCCCCCGCCTACTGCCCGAAGACAGCTGGGATAGGCTCCAGCATGCCCGCGACCCTTGTGAGGATAAGCGGTATAGATAATGGATCAATAGTAATCTATGATATCGTACTTAAAGAGGAATTCAACCACGCGACCCTTGTGAGGATAAGCAGTATAGATAATGGATCAGTAGTAGCCTATGATATCGTACTTAAATAGGAATTCAACCAATACATTTTTTTCAGGAATATGTTCTATGCAGGCCCGCTTGTTGAAACAAGGCATTCTGATTAATATTGCATTTGTGGAATATGAGAAATCCAGCCATTTTTATCTATCTTAGCGGGCGGCTGTTTTGTTACTTCTGGCGCCTGAAAATGAGATCACAGTTGCTCAAGGCTCAGATAACGACCGACCAATCATGGCTCAGCTTCAGAAAACAGGTGAGCTGTGATTGGTTATTACCTGAGCTCGGAGCAACTGTGATGTCATTTTCAGTCGGCAAAAGTGTCAAAACAGCTGCCCGCTGAGATGCCTAACAGCAGGTGCATTTTGCGAACATATTCTGGAAAAAAAATGTTTGAGTTGACTTATAAAAACATTGACCTAATTGAATAGAAGATGCATGTGTTTTGTTGTGGGGTTTTTTGCCACATTTTTTGCCTCAATTCAATGGGCATTGTACTGCTTCTTGGTTTGTGCGACTTGGCCATTTGGGGGCAGTACAATACAGAAATAGTTACTGGCATGGTGCCGAAAGCTCCTATGTCATAATTTGGAAAATTACATATTTTTCCACACATCTGTATTATTGGTCAGCCCACACGTTTATAAAATATTGACCAATTTAAACTATTGGAAATGTCTTTGACGATGCAGTGTTAATGGTTGAACAAAAATGCCGTTTTGGGGGTCTCCTGAAAGATGATTTTGGAGGTACAAGGATTCCGCCTACATAAAGTATGCAGTCACAACAACCACAGTAATGTTAGTTATTCTTTGCAGCGGATAAAGGATTTTTTTTTTTTAAAATCTGTCTACATGTGTTGCTGCACTGTTTGTGTTCATATATCCTTTCCTCAAAGCACAAAATTGGCTGGATGGCTCATTTCTCCAAAAACTTAACTGATTCTGAATCTGCCCTTTTCACAGTCCAGATATTGAATCCGAGGAACACATATATACATATATATTATATTATATTACATTATATTATATAATATATATTTTTTCAAACATTAGGGTAAAAGAGGGTCTGAGAATGTCTAGCAGTGAATGAAATGAGTCAATTAGATGCAAGGATGTTCTAATTAGTTAGCACTTGCTACCAAAACAAACATATGGTCCTGCATCTACCACCCAGCTTCTGACTCTAAAAAAAAATAAATAAATAAATAAATAAATTATATATATATATATATATATATATATATAATTTATTATATATATAATTTATTATATATTTAATATATTTATATAATAAATGTATATTATTTATATTATATTTATATATATATTATATATATTTCTTATATAATTTATATATATATATATATTTTTTTTTTTTTCAAACATTAGGGTAAGAGAATGTCCATCCATACATCCATTATCTGTACCGCTTCTCCTCACAAGGGTCGCGGGGCGTGCTGGAGCCTATCCCAGCTGTCTTTGGGCAGTAAGCGGGGGACACCCTGAACTGGTTGCCAGCCAATCGCAGGGCACACAGAGACAAACATCCGCACTCACAATCACACCTAGGGGCAATTTAGAGTATCCAATCAACTTACCATGCATGTTTTTGGATTGTGGGAGGAAACCGGAGTGCCCGGAGAAAACCCACGCAGGCACGGGGAGAACATGCAAACTCCACACAGGGAGGCCGGAGCCGGGATCGAACCCACGACCTCTGAACTGTGAGGCGGACGTGCTAACCAGTCAACCACCGTGCCGCCAGTAAGAGAATGTCTAGCAGTGAATGAGTCAATTAGATGCAAGGATGTTCTAATTAGTGCTAATTAGTTAGCACTTGCTACCAAAACAAATCTATGGTCCTGCAACTACCACCCAGCTTCTGACTCTTAAAAAAAAAAAAAAAAATCCAATTTGTAATGCAGTAACTGTGAAATGCGATTCATGTGAAATGTACCGGTAATCATGGTTTGAATCTCAGATTGGAACTTTCCGCGTGGAGTTTGCATGTTCTCTCCATGTGGGTTTCCTCCAGGCACTCTGGCTTCCTCCCATTCCATAAACATAGATGTTTGTGTCATTGAAGACTCCAAATTATCTCAAGGTGTGAATTTGAGTGTGAATGCTTATTTGTCTATATGTGTCATGCTGCTGCCTGTTGAACAGTCCAGGTTCTACCCAGCCTCTTGCCAAAGGAGCTTTTACTTTCAGTGCACGAGAAGAGGCGACAAGTTGTGGCAGGACAACTTTGAGCATGGCAACGTGCCTGCTCACAAAGATCTGAGCATCTAGTTCCTAGCCATGAAGTGCATTGTCGTGCTGGGGAAATATCCATAACCTGACTCAGTTTGATTGTTCCTCAGGGAACACTTTCACCTAATTTGTTGGAAAATTGTGATTTATTAATTGCATATACGGGGCGACACAAAAGAAGGAACTTTTAAAGCTTTTTAACAATGCTATAAAACCAAGAGTGATGGAAGAAAAATATTTTATTCATAGTTGAAACCTTAAATCATGCCATATAATAAACACTGATGGGATTTTCTTTATACGTATACAAACACGTCTTGTAGATGGCGTCCTCCTATACGTATGCATTAGAAAAATATCCCGTTTCTTTGAGTCACCCTGGATATCTTTGTTCTCTATGCCAACGACATTGATGGACAAGACATTTCATTGTTTTTCTATTAATGGTCAGTGATCAGTTCTATTGATTGACATGTCTGTCGTCAAATAAGAAACCGGCGCTTTTCGTCACGTGACTTCAAGGCGTTTTATAAGCAGGAGTCACATGATCCTGTTGTCAGCCTTTGGCCGTGCTCCATTACAACGAAGTCCAAGTCGAGCAGCGCAAACTCCGCAGCCGACACACGCTAACAGCCTTGCTCATTTAATTGGACTTTTGGGAGCAACGACAGCGCTTTGTCGTTTTCTGTCAGTGTCAAGGGCTTTAACCGCTTTCCCGGGCTCAATCTTGATGCTAAAGTTAGCATCCATTCAGTTAGCGCACTAGCTGTGTTAGCTCAAGTTGTTGTTGTCGAGCTCCTTTTCGACCACTATCTGACCGGCACCAACTGGGAGAAAAACATGACGACCACTGATGGTGTCCCAATACGGTGGCTGACATTTACCCTACATCTTATTTTAGGTATGTATTGATTTATCCGAGGTAAACAAAACACATTTTTGTCGACGTCACGCAAGTACGGAAGGTCACAAACGTAACGCACGTGACCAACAAGTTTAATGTAACTATCTTAAACAAATGTGTTTTTTGACGATAAAAAAAAAAAGAAAACATTCTGGTGGTTAAAAAAATAAGCACGATGTATTAGCGTAGTTAGGCTAGTATGTCAATAATACCACTTTTTATTAACTTGACTCATTTTGTTTTCATGGCTCTGTTGTGAGGTTTAAAACGTTTAATGGGAGCCCATAACTGATGTTACAAAGGAGTATGTATCGTCTTTATTTTTGCTATTTAATGCTTCGCAACCCTGTGTGGGAAAAGTACTTGCCCCCCCAAACTTCACAAATCCAAGCGTTTTCTGCAACTGGCAATGAGAACACCTGCGTGGAGATATTTTGGCCCACGCTTACCTCGCAGATTGGCTTTAATTGAGCAAAATTAGAGGGTTTGAGCATGAATGATTATTATAAGGTCACGCCACAGCATTCCAGTTGGATTCAAGTCTGGACTTGTACTAGGCCCGTCCAAAACCGTTTTTTAAGCCATTCAGAACTTGACTTGCGTACTAGACTTCAAGCTGTTTCTTTAATTCCGTTTTATTTATAAAATGGCCGGCACTTTGGAGTTTTCATCAGCCTCATGGTGCCTTACACAGTCGCACTCAAATGAGCACACACAAAAAAAGAAAACTTCTGATGATCGTGCCAGGTTACACTCACTCAAGAAAAAAGTACTCTCCTTGCACTCCCAGTCACCAGGGGTCACTGTGAATACACATTTATTTGCCAAGTAAATATAACTTTTTTTTGCATTTAATATACAACATTTTGAGAATTATCCACCTAAATTGATTAATCGTTTGTACTGTGATGTGCACATTTTTTGGAGCACCAGGTTAAATCCTTCCATTAGGAAGTCCAGAAAATGTAAAATATTCAGTTAGATTTTAGACTGCAAAAGTGTGAAGAAAGTAACGACACTGAATATTCTCTTTACTCATTCGCTGCCAGACATTTTTAGACCCTCTTTTACCCTAACGTTTGAAAAAATTAGAAAAAATCAAGCAGATTGGATAATGAATGAATGGATTGATAAATTCCTGGGATTGAATGGCTGAACTGTGAAAAGGCAATTCGTCCAGGGCAGTGAATGAGTTAAATGCTTAAATACGATTATAAAGATGCTTAAACATGAAATAATTGAAACTTGTTGCATTATCATCAATCTACAGTGCCAGTGCCTGTTATGGCAGTGCTTCTCACTCCGTCACCCATAAAGGCTTAATTTGGGGCCCTGTGTATGTGAAATGCGACTTGGAAAATTCTGACTATTTTTGTAATGAGAGCTATTGAAAATGGATGAATGCATTTGTTATATTCTGAACATACTGTGTGATGTGGCTCAAGGTGCTGTAGCCGTGCAGCAGAGTTTGGCTACCGTCCCACCGCCCAGCACTGAGGCGCCGCACAAGGAGCCCGGCAGACCGGAGACGGGGCACTACCAAGTGACCGGCACCAATGGCAGCGTGTGCTTGCTGGCGTACATGGGCCTCCAGCTCAACATTAGCTTCAGCTCCGCCTCCTTAAACCAGGTGCTTGTTGACACCCTTGTTTATCTCACCACGTCAGACGCTTAACCGTCCATCTCTCTAAATGCGCAGACGGTGCAGGACGTCGTTAACCTCGAGCCCAATACCACGAAGGCCTCCGGGTTGTGTGACGCAGACAGCGCCACGCTGCAACTCTTGGCGGATGTCAATAAAACCAACCTGACCTTTTTCTTCACTCTTGTGAGTTTCTCTGAGCTTACGCGTGCAGATGGTTATTACTGTTTGTGAAAGGGCCACAAGATGGCAGCACATGCAGAAGTACATATTTTGAACTGAATCTCATTTTCCCTCCAGAACACTACATCCAATAAGTACCACGTGAGTGCAATTTCTCTGTCAGCATCCTGGCCGGACATGAAAGGTGAGTCAACATTATGTACACCCATGTAATCGAAAGAAATGCAAAATCACTCGCTCTCGTGTGGTATTGCTCAATCGTTTGGTTTTGTTTAATCATCAAATTAGGTAGAATGCATTTGCATGTAATCATTACATGTTTAAATCCTTCCTTTTTTAAATTTAGTTTATGAAATTCATTTTAAAGCAGTTTTACTGCTTTACTATCTTATAATGAACACATTCATTCATTTTTGATGAGCACTTAGGTTCACTATGTAACTGTTTTTTGGTGTCATGATGGTGGTATTTGAAGAGTTAAATATTTTTGGGAGATGGTACTCGATGTAAAAAGTTTGAGAAATGCTGGATTGTTGGATAGATGTAATAAAGAATTTTAAATATTCAATAGCTTCAACCCTATAATACAGTACAGTGCTATTTTTCTTCAGAAATATGTTTGATGGTAACTGTTGGCAAAGTAGTAGTAAAACTGTCCTGTGTCGTTTATCAGAGCCCTTTTTGGCACGTAACAACAGCCTGGACTACCTTCGGGGAACCATGGGCTTCTCGTACATGTGCCGCGAGGAGCAGACTCTTAAAGTGGTCCAGGCCTTGTCCATTAACACTTTCCAGTTGCAGGTGCAGCCCTTCGGCCTCACCCAGAACAAGTTTGGCACAGGTGAACCACCTCCAGCTAGTGACTATTTTCCCTCACAAGTATTTTATTTTATTTTTCTTAACTCAATTCAATGCCAAAGAAATCTGTCTTTTCCAGAGCTGGGCATTCTGTCCCGGGGGCGGATCAGTCTGTCCCTCTGTCCTGGACAGACGCCCTTTTTTTGGGACGGAGGACGGGGGCGCGTGCGACAAGTTTATTAAACAAAAAAGGGACGGACTAAGCAAGGGCGCAGGTGGATTTTAGTCCGGCCCACTAAGCATCCCTCATGCGTGTGACGTGATCACGAGGCGGCTAAAGTTCATCTCAACCTACTCTGCGAAATGGGCAAATGACATAAATTGCCTCCGAACACTTCAAACGCGCCACTCTAAGCGTCTCTCCCGCAGCATCATGCAGGGATATTTTTTTATTTAATTATTTTTATTGGTGGGTGGGGCGGACGTAAGGACGGAACCACTTTAAAAGGATGAGGAGGGATGGGGTCAGAGGATGATCATTTTTATGAATAAGGACTGAGGGACGAGGACGGAAGGGTACCCGGGTCGCATACGGAGGACGGATGGCAAAAAAGGGTCAAGTGTCCAGCTCTGGTCTTTTCACAGTCCAGCCATTATAATCCCAGGATTTTATTTCATTATTCAAATTGTTTTCAAGTGTTTGGGTAAAAGAGGGTCTACTGTCTGGTACTGAATGAGTGAATTATTTGTCATTTTTGCCACCCCACTCCTCTCTCTTAGCTGAGCAGTGCCGGCTGGATGAAGACAACATGCTGATCGCAATTGTAGTCGGGGCGGCCCTGGCCGGCCTGGTCCTCATCGTGCTGGTTGCCTACCTCATCGGCAGAAGGAGGAGCCATGCCGGCTACCAGACCATCTGAGGTGGCATCCGCTCACATATGTAACCCGAGCCCTCCTCCTCCGTGATTAACCACTGTCACATTTAACATGCCACATACCCCCCGTGTGCTCCACACTACCGTATCCTTCCTTAACACCGGAATTAGATTTCATGATAATAATAAAAGGGATGTTAGATTTTTGTGAGAAAATAGCTGGTCAGCAAAGGAAGAATCTTCTTTATTATTGTATTCTATTTATGAGTTTTGTAAAGGGAATTGGGGATTTCAGGGCACGTGTTGCTTATTTTATTTTATTTTTTTGGGTGGCAACCTCAAATGGTTTTGTTTATTTAAAGGACAATAATCAGTGTTTGTTGTGGTGAAGACACTATGTTTTGGTTTGAGTTTTAACATTTACTTACATGTATTCACGACGTCTCTCTCTAGGACCTCAATGTCGGCTGCTTGTTAAGTCATGATTGTGAAGTCTCAGGAATGTTGTTGCATCCGTTACAAACGCACCAATGGCGGGGGCTGGCTGATTTGAAGAAAAGGTGATTATCGGTCCAACTTCGCAAAAATGTTACGCCGTTTCTGACAATGTCAGATAGTCAAGAGTCAGCTCAGCAGCTGAAACATGCGACAACACTCTGGCAGGACTACAACACTAAAGTTAGACGAGTTGAGAAAAAAGTCCTGGGTTATGATCCATTGCTCGAGTAGCTCATATAAATTAAGTACATTTTGTCAAATACCCTCAATCCATTTGTCATGCGGAATGCCCCAAGGTTAGGCCCTCTTTGTTTTTTGTTCTTTTAACTATTTAACTTTAAAATTGTGTAATTTAGTATGGCCATCGAACACATTTTGAAAGTTAAGAACAACAAAAAAATCAAGGGGACCTCCATGGCAATCTTGAGGCATTCTGCAAGACAAATAAGCGGTGGCCATTTGATGAAATAATGGTGAAACGAATGCTCGATTTATGCCATGACCTAACCTTAGTGTGGTCATCAATCTGGAGTTAAACTGTTAATTTCCATAATCGACCAAAAAAATGGACTCAAATCCCAATCGATAAATCCAGCTTTTGGTGTGGCTTGCATCAAGGCTCCCCGCTATCCACTTGTTTTATTGGTTAACTTAATTTAAAATAACATGGTAAATTTTGCGCGAATGCTGGGTGACGGCTCAATTAACTGAG
Source organism: Filicampus tigris (assembly GCF_054856515.1). Classification (NCBI taxonomy): domain Eukaryota; kingdom Metazoa; phylum Chordata; class Actinopteri; order Syngnathiformes; family Syngnathidae; genus Filicampus; species Filicampus tigris. Next base: position 10,622,788 of record NC_141230.1, on the reverse strand, counting down.
TGCTAATTTCCCCCATTTTTGATCAAGCCAAATTTGTCAATCGTTGGATTTAACGTTTTGCTGGAGTGCCTCAAGGGTCCCCCCTGAGTCCAATTCAGATTTTTGTTTGGCTTTTTAACCTTCCAACATTTGACATCCATGTCAAGTTAAGCAATAAATCATGTTACACGTGATAATTTTTTTCACGAAATTCTTAAAAGGAATGTTGTCAAATGCTCCCCACCCCCAATATTAGCGATCAGGGCCTGAAAGCCATTTTCTTTCATGACTTTTTTTTTTTTTTTTTACCTGCAAAATGTTTTGACTACCGTTCTTAAATTAGCCCAGTTTAGCATAAATCTCTGGAAATTAGCATGTCCTTTTTCCTCACTTTGTTAGCGAAGATGAGTTTTCTGTTACACACCAACTTGTCGACTTTGTGCTGCACTCACTTAGAAAATTCAAGTGGCCAAATTGCTTACATCAGTGTTTTTTTTTTTCTTTGTTTTTTAACCAGTGCCTTTCCTGCTGCAACATGTGAAGTAATGTTAATACAGAGGTACCTGCTGTTTTCTTTCTCACATTTTCTTGGACAGAGCTGTATGTAGAAAATGCATCATCAACATGTCAGTGCTGAGAATTTTTTGTTTACCATATTGTTTACTGTTCCTCATCTGGATCCCGTTTGGTGTTTATTTTGTGTGTTGGTTTTAATGGATTGTTGAGATGTTTTCTAAATGACGGTCAATAAAAGTGATTTGAAAGTTGTTCATTTAGTTTGTCTTAAGTTTATATTGGGATGTTCAGACATTTCCTGGTAACGTCACACACTGGCTTTCATTCACACTCGATTGGGCAGCAAATCGAAATAACCCTTTTGCTCTGCATGGCACTGACTCCACTTGCAATTAGTTAGAAATGAAGTGAAATTCTTGCCTCACTTTAGATATGCTGCAGTGGCCTGGTTTCTTGCTGCCCAGTCTCTTGCATAATAGAAACCTCAATTTCAATGAAGTGGTGACATTCTGTGAAACAATACAATATGATTTATAAATCCTCATCACCCTATAGTCACCAAAATACACTGCAAAAAAGAAATACCCAATGTTCAAACTGAGAAATTTCTTTGTAAATTGTCGCTCTCCGGTGAATTAACATGTTCCATTTTTAAAAATGTTCTTATTTTTACGTGAATGGTGTTCCCACGTTAGACATGCAGCGCCCTATTTTCTTGTAGCCCACAGTCTCGTCTTGGATAATTGTTAGTACAAGGTAGGAGGCCCTCGTTCTCTCTATTGATGTCATTTTATCCACGCGTTTCGTTCCATCTCAGCCTTCAAGGCGCCGTGGTTTGGATCGGTCTGGATTCTTCCTCGATTGCTTGCCGGCATTTGTCCCGCAGTTGATCAATGGTTGCCATAGAAAGACTGCCTGGTTCCGCAAAGATTTTCTGCAAAACCACAATGAGGGATATTGCTTTCTTGCCTTATTGTTGCTTACTTAAGGTAGCTCAGGCACCTGCATGAAGGTGTGGCAGTCCAGCGTGAAAACTCCACGGGGTATCCGCTTGAAACACCGGCACACGTCCGTCAAAGAGCGAGCCCTCAAGATTTCCGGCTGGTGGTGTCGGATGAGGGTCAGGGCCACCCGGAAAAGCACCTTGGAGCCTTCATAGAAGAGGCAGTCCCACACACGCAGGACGGTCTGACAGTACAACAGTACTTGGTAAACTAGAGAACGCATTTTTTTTGTAGAAACTGCATATGAACAATGAAATTCCTTCTGAACAGCACAATGGCCTTGGCCACCGGGAGGCAGTTATGGTATAACAGTTATGCAGACACAAATGAAGAAGAATTTGAATACTTCTACTTAGTCTTACTCTCCGTGATAACAGTGTGTGTGCACATATGTAACTATGTCTGTCTACATCTTTCGGTCACCTCAATGGGGAGAATGTCGACGTAAAGACAAATGAACCATCGGGATACCGCCACGCTCCATATGCCAGGATAGTGGGCCATCAGCTGGCCCACTGCAGGAGCTTTAGCCTTCACCAGCTCCTCGAGAACCTCCTGGTCCATTCTCAGGCCCAGCATAGCTGGGCTGTAGTAGTCTTAGGTTCAAAAAGCACTTTGTTAGTCTCCCATGCAATGCACGGCAATGTTTAGTCAGTGACTCTAAATTGTCCATTTGACTATTAACTCATTCACTGCCAGACAATTTCAGACCCTCTTTTAGACTAACGTTTAAAAAAAAAAATTTTTTTTAAATAAATAAATTCCTTGGATTGAATGTCTGGACTGTGAAAAGACAAATATGTTCTTGGCAGTGAATCAGTTAAGGACCTGACGGACTTCAAAAAAAAAAAAAAAAGAAATCAGTAATTTTTTTGGCCAATTTTTGTCTCTGTTGTAAAGTCAAACAAATCCTAAAGAAAAAGGTATTGTAATACAATCAAATGTTCCACCTGCAATTCATATTTCTATTGCTATAAGACAGTGGTGGGGAACTCACCTCCCCTGTTTTAGATGCGTCCTTCCTCCAACATACCTGATTGAAATCAGGATCACTATCAGGGCTTCTGAAGAGCTTGCTGATGATCTGATCATTTGAATGAGATGTGTTGGAGGAGCGAGACATCGAAAACATGCAGGAAGACTGGAGTTGCCCACCCCTCCTTTAAAGCAATAAATGACCCGAAAATAAGTTATTCTATTCATTATATATTTTTCAATTAATCGTACAATTAATCGGATATCTGAATTTTATTCTGCCAAACATCAGAACTGGCATTGGCTTGCAAAAATCCAGAACATTTGGGTCCATTCTCTATATTTGCCCTGTGACTTACTGGCGATCAGTCCAGTGTGTAGCTCACCCCTCTTGCCCAAAGTCAGCTTGTAAAGGCTCCAGGTTGCATCTGTTCTATGACGATGACGAGCGAAATCAAATCCTACCTGGTAGTATTGTTCCTAGCAGTGCATCCAAGAGCCAGAAAGCTTTCTCTTCATCTTTGGTGACGATGATTATGTAGCCTGCGATAAAGTTCATGCCCTGGAATAAATGGAGAGGGTGATGAAGTCAACTTCCAGGATGAACTTTTTTGTGAACCGTCGTGGGTTGAGGGTGAATAGTTTTTCTTTGTTTTATTTTTATTTGACGGTCTATTTACACTTGTATGACAGTGTTGCGTTGAGATATGGTGTCTCAAATTATTAATCCAATGAAATGAATGATAATGCCATCACTCCATTCCAGCCCGCAAAAAAAAAAACATTTTTGAAGTGTTTTTAAAAATGCACTCAATAATACTGTATTGTACTTTATAAATACATACTTAAATTGCATAATTAAATAAAGCATAAATCAACAGTTTTTGCCACTTTTTTTTTGCTACAAATCAATGGCCATTGCGCTACTCCTTCAGGTTTGTGCATCTTGGCCACTTGGGGGCAGTATAATACAGAGTTATTAATAGAGGTGGGTAGTCCATGGACTGGTCCGTCTATCCGTTAATGACCGACACCCGATTTGCTGACGTTATACAATAGATGGGAAACTTAAAAAAAAAAAAAAGACAGACTATGCAAGTGGATTTTCGTCTGTCTGTGTAATCGTCACTAACCTGGTTAAGTCCGAACGGACCACGCAGTCTATCATTGACGGACGCCCGTTTTGCTGACGAGAGATGGAAACGTGACCCAGACTGCATTGACTGTATATGTACAGCAGGTGGCGATATGCACCAAAGAAAGAATCATGACTTATTCAGGCTGACTAAGTAGTAATAAAGTAGCTTTGAATACAGAGACAGTTTTATAGAGAGGTTCATTTGAGTTAAGTTTTACATTTCTATTTTTATTTTTGGAAAGAGTATGGTTAGCAGGTTGTGAAATGGTATTTTTCAGGCCCACACTACATTTCAGAAGGTGGCAGTAATGCACCGAAAGTTATTTGCCAACCGCTAAAAGACAGAGAAGGAACAAGGTGAGGAAGAAGAAGAAAAAGAAGAAAATTCTAAGAAAAAAAACATTCATTTATTGTAATTTCTCATTTATTTCGGTTTCGAGGGACAAGGAAGTCATTTAATCCACCAGAATTGTACCTTTGGCAGCAATGTGACAGAGGATTCTTAAGGTAAGCAAAACTTTAAAGTAAAAGTTTTAAGAGTTAAAGCTGCAGCAGGCTCCCATTCAACAGTTCACTAAATTGGCAAATAAGTGTGGAAGTTATGTGAAATGTCAAATGTATATGAGTGTAGAGCTGTTTGAGCAGCAAGCCGACACATAATGATGTACCTCAGGGGCGCCAAACAAATTTTTTTGTCGCGTCGCCACATTGTAGTCATGGTGTCCCTCGGAGGGCCGTTATGACTGTGAACCCATATAAATATTCTAAACACATAAATATATGTCTTATATGATCAAAGATACACAACAAATTGATGGATAGCTAGTTTTGATGTTTACTGACGGAAGCACACTTAAAATAACATGATGGACTGACCGACAGACGATTACAGTTTGTTTTTTCTTGATGAAAAAAAACAACGGATTGACAAATGACAGACGGGCAAACTTTAGTAGAATGCCCACCTCTGATTTTAACTCAATACCTACAACACTCAGATTTTTGCCCGGAAGTTAAATATTAATTTTTTAAAACATCCACATGCATTATAAGTCAAGACAACCATTGAATATCATTTCTTGTTTTGGGGAACTTCACCTGACAGTAGCCCACAGCCTGATTATGTTGTCCATACGCCACAAGCACGTTGTACAGCGCCCTCTGCAGGCCCGGCTTTGACTCACTTTGGAAAAAGACGTTATCAGGAAAAGTCCTGGTGATGTCTAGTCAAAAAAAAAAAAAAAAAAAAGACAAATGCATTTGAGGGTGGTTGTGTTTAGTGTACTGGGGGAATGTAGATGATGTTGCACCCAAGCGGATGCTCTCCTTGAGCCGGGTGTCGTGCTGCAGGGCACCAAGAGACTGGTAGTAGCCTGGGTTGTTCTCCAGCCGATTCTGAGCGCCGCTGGTTGCCATCCACACTTTGGCCCGCAGCTCGCTGGGCACGCCTTTACGCACAAACCTCTTCACTTACCAAGTAAACACACATTGATCACAATTACCACATGCATGTGGTGCAAAATATTGACATACATGTACATACATGACATGCTGTACCATCATTGTGTGATGGTACAGCATTGATACACCATCAGAAATCGATGCTAGGGGTGATATACAATATTGATTTCACAAAATATTGCAATGTTATCCCTCTCAGTACAGTTTCGATGTGATCAAAAATCAGTACTGGGGGTGGTGCAAAATAATGATATATCAGAATGTATTATAATCCTATTTTACACAGTAGTCGACACCCACACATATGTCACTGTCCCTCTGAACTGTAATGACTTTTCCTAAAGTGACCCAAAATACATAAAAATCTCAAAGTTTGTGTATTCTGGCGCAGTGCGGGGTCAGATTTTTCCCATCGATTTTTATTCAGATGGACCTGGAGCTTTAGGCAAGGTTGAAGGAATTATGAACAGTTCCAAATACAAGTCAGTGTAATTTTAGCACAAAAGCTTCAGGCTTCTGCTTGAAAGCAAAATGTCACGACAAGCCAATTCAAGCATTATTTTGGGATGAATCATTATTTCAGTTGTTTATTTTTACTTTCCTCCATGAAAAAATATGTATTTTAAAACCTATTGCGTCGTTCAGGTTATAGGTCAGATTAATGGATGAAGAAGTTTTGAAATTATTTATCTTGGCCTCATTGTTTTTATATCCCATAAACCTGGCATTCAAACAGGGGTGTGTAGACTTTTCATATCCACTGTATAGCTCCTTTATGACTGCCTCGTTTGGGTACCTGTCAAGTCCTTCTTCACTTGCGGTTTGTTTTGAAGGAGCTTGGACCATCTCATGGACCTTCTGCTCAAGACACCTTCGTACTTGCTCATGACTTGTTCGTAGGCCGCCGGGTGGTCACGCCTCTGCGAGAAGCCGTACGGGTCGGTGCTGCTGAGGCAAAGGCCAAGGGAGAAGTGGAACAGATGAAAACACTAAGAAGGCGAAACAGGGGTTCAGCTTTACTGTCCACTTCTTTCTCTTCTAAAAAAATGACGGGCACAAACTGGAGCTTCCTCTGACTTGGGTTTCTCTTGCCGGGGGATTAAATGACCTGACTAGCAGGCCAATGTGTTTTAAGTTACAATAAGAATTCACTTCAGTATTAGCAGTCGAAATTGAAGAGCTTCGACATAGTCATACACCGTATTATACATTACAGGACAAAAATATACGAGTGTGTTAAAAATGCTATTGATTTAAGCCAAATGGGGCATAAACCATGGGTGCTGGTATCATGCACTGTAGGACAAATATCTGACTACGATTAACCACACATACCCCACAAACACAAACGCGCGCACGCACGCACACTTTAATTGTAATACAGAGTTAGCCAACCAAAATCATGCTTCTGGCAACAAAGAGCGCCGGTTCTACAATTTGGACAGCCCATCTTAAAGTTAAAAATCACCTGTCACTTCTTCCTGTCATGTCTTCCTCCATTGCACGCATCAGAAGTATACAAGACCGCCGGCTAATTAAAAGACATCATTGTTTCCTTGGGGGAGGTCGCCTTCCCCGTGGAGGTAAATAATAAAGCCGCCTGCCTGCCTGCCCGGCCGGGTCTGTCCTGTCTCACCTTACGGCACATATGAGAGTGAGGTAAGGGTTGTAAGTAGACACGCAGGTAAATGCAAATGAGATGCAAACGATAGACTGAAGTGGAGTTATAGCTGTGAAAAATTATCATCATCGATTTGTTTCGTTTTTTTCTTTTCAAACAAGAAAACCAAGAAGTCCTACATTTAAAAAATCGTTAATCATTAATCAACAATCAATCCCACACATAGGGATGGGCAATTACCAATACCAGGTACTGTATCAAAATAACTACCTTGCACTGAATGTTGGATCTCTTTGTAGCTGTTTTGTGCCATTTTTGAATGGGATTTTTTTATACAAGCGAGCCCTTGGCGCAGGGGTCAGTATGGTTATTTATTTATTTGCTTCCAAGCCTTTGTTGAATAGTGGATTTATATGCATTTGAGCATTAAAATGTATTAAGATGACCTTGTGTACATTGGTTCAATACAAAACAGACTTACATGGACCTTAGTACATAGCTATGTATTCAGCTTCCGTTAACAAATGATGGAGCAGAGATACTCAAGTGTGGTAGGTGGGCTCCCTCCAGTGGTAGGCAAAACAATTACAGTTCAGTTGTATTTTATTTCTAAGTTCAAAAACAGTTGCATTCAATATTGAAGAACTCTCGTTTTTAAACATTTGTGTGTATTTGTTCATTAACGCTTTTAGTGAATCATAACTTAGGTCGTTTATTTTACCATTAAGCAGTGTAAATGATCAAAATGCATGTTAGTGACTTACAATATTAAACGTGCCCTTTTTTTGTTGATGAGGCATACTACTTAACTGTATTCTCATGTAGGTCATTATAGTGGAACTTGGAGGGTTAAGTCTTTTTTCAAACACAGTACTTGGTGTAAGTTTGAGAATCATTGATAGTATAAGAGGAGCTAAATCCACGATTATGGAAAAACTCATGCTTTTATTGATCTTTAAATGGAACAATATATACTGTACTTACATGAATGTTCATTCGTCTCTACCTGTATCATATTCAACAGAAACATAACAACTGTATTATTAATAAGGCTTGTTTATCATTCATTTTGCGCTGTAGCTTCAGAATAGCTCCAAACTGCTGCCGGGCAGCCTAAAAAATTGTCAAGAACGCCTCTCAGGTTTAATTCATTGATTGGTCTTGAATGTTCAGAACAGCAGACTCGAGAGTGAATCGATTGTTCCAAGCCAAGAAGTGCTCCATTTTGCCATAATCCATTCAAGACATGATTAATCAATTCCAAAAGCCCATTCCTACGCTGATCTGTTACGACCAAACTTTCCTTGGTGAAAGTATCAGAACGAACCATAGCTATGACGCAGAATTTTTTTTGGGATGGACATTTCACGGCAAGTGCCAACACTGAAGATGTGATCACAGCCTCAAGGCAACACACTAGAGTGACATCAAACCCATGAGACATCTTAAAAAGCACATAAAAGAATGCTTTATAAACAGGATCATATTTATATTATTCTTCATATAATTCTCTTTTGTAAATAGATACAGTATGTACGGTCAAGTTGTGGTGCTGGTGTCGTGAGCACTCCTTTGTCCTTTCTTTTCCCGTCCATTTACGCTCGTCTCGGCGCTGCGTCCGTGTCCATCCCGGAGCGCAGTGCGCTCGCAGGATTCCAAGGATCCGGCAGGAAGAGCCCGGATTTTTCCGGCAATGTCCCTCCTCCGCACTCTCCTCCAAGTGCTGTTGTTGGCCACCATCGTTTAAATTAAAAATAATAATAATAATCCTCCTTCAAAAAAATCCCAATGAAGTCTCTGTAAAACAAATAACTCTCCTTCCCAGTGTTATTTTTTTTTTTTTTTTTTAGAGAGTTTTATGTTTTGTTCCTGTTACGATTGGTCGAGCGAATTCCACAAAGTCGTCTATAAGCACTGGCCACGCCCCTAAAGAAGGGAAAAAACATGGATCAGATAATATGGTAAATACTTGACACCTGATTTAATGTAAAATTACGGTGGTACCTTGTTTTACAAGTGACATTTGTTCAAAACCACAATTTTGTTGTATAGTATGCACTACAACATATAATAAAAGAGACTATGAAGATTTTTTTTTTTTTAAGTTTGACATAGTGGAAGTGCAATATTCAAGATGTTGCACGTTACTAATGCTAGAAAATTTGTGTTTTTAAACTAAAATTACAAAATGTCATCAATTGACATCATAATATATATATACATACATACAACTACATTTTCTTCAGGCAATCCTTCATAAAATGTTTTTCTTTGCCTATTGCCTATTTTGGGTTTTCAACTCTTACCCTCCTCGTCGTAGTTGGACAAGTCGTCCGCGATCATGTTACCAAAGTCCAACAGCAGGTTCCAAGTGTCTTTTGGGATGGAGCGTTTATGGTGCTCCTGAAATGACCCGTTGCGAAGATTATTATTTATCGTGCTTGAACAATGCTACTTCTGTAGGTTTTTGACTCACCAAAAGAAATCTATTCCAAAGGTCGAGAAACTTAAATCTTCCTAACAGAACCAAATTCCAGTAAGCTACGGCCATCTCCAAGTCTGCAGGAAAAAAAAGCAAAAAAACAAATACATTCACCCAAGTAATCTGAGGTTTGCGGCATTTCAAAATGATGTCATAATACAGTACAGCTGGGCTTTCATCATTTACAATTTCAAAATTTACTATTTATTTTAAACATCAAAGTTCCATATTTTTTTTTCTAGTAAAATGAAGAGTATATTCTCATAATACGGTAATTTTATTCTTGTACAAATCATGACTTCAATCTGATAAAATTATGGCTACATTGACATTTATCCTCATTGTTTACAATTCAACCAAAATTAATTTTGGACTTTTTTCCTGAATAAAAAAACGTTATGCTCATAAAATTACAATTCCCCCCTAAATATCTTGACAAAAACGAAACTTTTCTGTTATCATCGAAGGACTTCTCTCATAAACTGAAGTTTTTACTTTTACTATTACAACTCTTGCAAAATTGACCTACTCACATGATTTGAATCTTTAGTTTCATGAAATAAACTTTTTATACTCACAATACAATTACTTTTTTTTCTCTCCAATGTTACAAATCAGCTGACAAAAAAACATTCTCTCAGGAAAAATCACCATGCTGCATCAAAAGGACATTCCTCATGAAATATTGGAGTTTTTCCAAAAATATGTAAATTATGTAACGTATATAGTGAGGTAATTTTGCAAAATGTTATAAAACTTTCATGAAATTCAATTTTTTTGTAATTTACAGCTTGACTCTAATGAAATTAGTTTGTTCTAGTAATATTTCATGAATTTCCCTTTCCCTCCCTCATTTATGAACCTCCCAAAATTGATTATTCACATTAAAAAAATCTTGCTTCTTAAGTCACATAAAATGACACATTTTTCTTCTTACATTATGGCTTTATTCATTTACTAATGCTCCTCATAAACAGACTTATTTCACTGTAATATTACAACTTTTTTTTCTTGTAATAAACTGTGAAATCAATTTTTGTCTCCTAATTTACGACCATACTGTCATTCAACTACATCCTTTTCTAATTATACATTTTGCCACTCTCACTTCTAACCTTTTAAAAAAAAAAAAAAAAAACATGTTCCCATTATTTATAACTTCCCAACTGACTTTATTCTTGTAACCTGCCTTCATTAATAATATTCTTAGGAGTAGGAGTTTCACCATCTGCGGCCCTAAATCTGCCCACCTGCATGTCTCCTCTTCTGTGAACATTGAGTGATTGTCCTTACCTAAACCCTTCTGGCCGGGATTCTTGGCAAAGTTAAAGGTGAACTGGTAGAAGTCCTTGAACTTGCCGCTGTCTTTCAGCTCCTGCTCCAGTCTCGGTAAAAGGGCCTTGAGCTTGTCGGGGCTGTCGCACCTACAAGACGGGAGAGGCCCCCGAATATACAACATGGCAGCGTTGCTGATAAACAAAAAATGGAACTGCGATACATGAGCTACTATTCTTTAATTCTTCGTATACACACGTGGACTTTCCTTCCCACACAGCGGCTTACCCGAGCTCCGTCATGCCGTCCAGGAACTCCTTCTTGGAGAACTCGCACTGTGTGGCGGCGCGGAACTTCCACGCCACCACCAGAACGCTCATGCTGGCGGGATCCAGCAACAGGTCGTCGCAAAACTGCTGGATGCCCTCGATGCCGATCTTGTTCTCATCTTGGGGATCTGTATGGGCAAGTGAAGTAGATTGAGTTACGTTGTGTAGGAATTGTGCTATTAATCGGTGATTCTGTCTTTTTTTTAACAACTCCTAGGTACTAAATAGTGTTGAAGGCCCCTTTGTAATTCCACGGGTTCTTCATTGAAATCATTTCGAAAAGGTTCCAACTTAAGTATTTACAGTAGTTGTAATTTCATGTCTTGCATGTTTGAAGCAGCTACATTGTTACTAAAAATAAAGTTCTACTCGTTTGTTAACGAATAAATGTTTCACATTCATATCAAACTAATTGGGCAAGGCAAAGATTGTTAAACGTAGGCAAAAATGTTTGGTGAAACTTCTTGATACTCCCTAAACAACAAGCATCAAACTCAAGGCCCGCAACGTCATTTTATGTGGCCCATGAAGGCAAATCATGTGCGTCGACTTCCATGTTTTTTTTTCAAATTGTCGACACAATTACTACGGTGTGATCCGCAACAATAATTTGTTTTACATCCCTGCCATAAACAATACATGAGCATTATGCAGTACATGAATAAGTTATTTAAATGTGACATCATGTGATTGAATTGTGATCGTTTTGTTTTTTTTAACTCGCTGATCAGCCCAAAAAATTCAGATCGTGTAAAGCCTAATACAAAACTCATGAAGGTGCTACTGAACTTACTGGTTTTATGTGGTGCTTAATATTATTCTGCAAATACACACCTTCCCCTTTTGCAGTTGAGTAAATCAATACCACCTAACGGGGCTGTCCCGATCCGATCACGTGATCGGAAATCGGGGTTGATTATGTGTTCTTCATTTCCTGAATATTTAAAGGTCCAAAGCTATAAAGAGCTTCTCAAATTAAACAGTAATAGCTTCATTTTATATTACACAATGTTATGTTTTGTTTTGGGTTTTTGGGCTGCCAAAAAAGTGTGATCGGGACATCCCTACCACCTACCTTTGTAGCGGTTGAAGAGTTGCTCCAGCTTCTTGCGGTCAACGGACGTCTTCATGGACTCCTTGCAGTAGAGGTCCGGGTTCTGAAAGTAGTTGTCGGTGGCCACCTCCAGCTTCCAGTCATTCTGCGTGAGGCAGTAGACGGCCGTCTTCTCGCCCGCCTGTGTGAAGGACATGAACTGCCGCACCTTGTCCCTCTGCGACGACTTCAACTTGTGCTGCGCGGGTAACAGGGCAAACGGGCGGTCAGCGGCGAGCAGACCCCACAGCGCCCACACCAGGTAAAGACAGAACAGCGCGCAGAGACACACCAGCGCGCACAATACTGCGTCCGCAGGCATTCAGGACGCATGGGGGGGAGTGAGACCTAGTCCTCGGCAACACTTAGGAAGGTCCCAAGTGCGAGCCCTCACATGACTGATGTAATAGGAGCCACCCTGACTATTTGTAGGAGTTTTAATAACAGCTCCCCTGAGGTGGCATTTGTTTTTAGCTCTGCTCTGAGGCCCACGAGCCGTAGGTTGGCCACCTCTGAGCTACGCTTTTAACAGGACGCCCATCATGTTTTTGGTAAAGTGACAGTAGACTGTCATAAGCACTATTACGTTATGGCGACCTCTGTAATACAGGGGTATAACAAAGGCACTGTAATAGCGGTGTTGGGAATGTGAATCGCCGGGTTAGCATTGTCGAGCTACTGGCTAGACGCCACTCAATTAGCTTCGGTATGATGTTAACGTTAATAACACGCGTGCTATGGTGTCAGTGAGCTTGCGCGTGTATGCGTGTCGTAACTCGGGATTCGCAACTACGGTGGCCGAGCTTGTGTTATGTTAACATGCTTGTCTGACAAACAGAGGGGGACGTTGCGGCTAGCTGCGATGCTAGCTAGCTGCTGCTGCCCCAAAAATATCAACTGACCTTCCGTTGAGAAACAGCAAGCCAAACGACATTCGTTGGTCAACGTGGAGTTTGGATGCGACGCGAGCGTTAAAAGGAAAAGAGACACGGCGCCAGGCGTGTTATAAGACAGCGCGGCGGCGAACGAGACGAAAGGGGATTGTGTTTATTTTGGTTACCTACCATTTTCACACCCGCTAGTTCACCAGTTTGGGAGCCGCTCATTTGTGCGCATGCGCGAAAGTCGACGAGCAGAAGGCGCAACTTTATGAATTCTCACGTCGTTGACAGTATTTTATTGTTTTATATTTTTTGTTGCGCATCTTATTAAACAAAAATTTGAATTTCAGTGTGAAACACCGTAATTAACTTACATTTTAACTTTTTTACTAGATCCACTAACAACAAAGAATAACACTAACAACAACAAAGAATAACACTAACAACAAAGAATAACTTTTAAAACTTTTTTTGTCTCGCAAAAGATTTGAAGTTAGGTCTGAAATTGAAAAAACAAAACAAAATGAGAGCCCCACTGCCACCTAATGTAGTTGATGTGCAATTACACTTTAGACATCTTGTATGTAAAAACAAATAAAATAAACAATGTTCCCCATGTCAACCCCCCACCCCCGGCATTGCACCACATTCCCTCAGGGGGGCCACCCTACTTTTTACAGAAGGACTGTCATAAAGAAACGTGTATAATTCAAAGACACATTAGACCATGGGTCTAAAAACCTAGCAAGTTTTGACATTTGACATCAGTGTTTAACATTAGTGCGGCCCACACCTTTTTTGCCGTGTCGGTACCCTAAGCATTTTACTTAGTGGCTATTGTAGCTCAGGTTCATGCCAGCTTTCTGTAAAACTTATTCTGAAGTGACACCATGTTCAAGGTAAAGACATCCTGTCACCCAGTCACAGTCATTTCTCATTTATTTTTCAAAACCTGTCACGAAGAGAAAGGTTGGCGATGAGAGCAGCCAATTTAAAAAAAACAAACCGAATGTTTTTTTTCTGAGCACTGAAGCATGCAGATATGTCTTGAATGCACAAAGAAGTTGCAGTGCTAAAAAAAAATGCAGTACTCAACTAGACATGTTGATGAGTATGCAAAAGAAGATGAGTGAGAGGACTGCTTCCCCAATCTTGTTCACGTTCTTAAAAAAAATTATTTAGGGATTAACTGCATACATATTGTAAATAGCCAATATTTCTGTTTGTGTATTTTAACCTTAAGAAGCACTTGTGAATCCTATCTGTGAAAAGAAAACCATCAAAACCATCATTCTCATCATCATGTCCAAGTTGTGTCCTATACATTACATAACACTTTCTAATTATGATAAAACTTAAAAAAGAAAGAAAGCGAGTAAGCTCAATAATAATAATGTGAATTACAAGAAGATGAAAAATATCATATTTGGGCCATCCATCCATCCATTATTTTATATATCACTTATCCTCATTGTCATGGGTGAGATGAAGCTTATTCCAGCTGACTTTGGGCAAAAGACAGACCACACCCTGAACTGGTCATGATAGGGTGAAAATAGTGCAAACAAAGGCATAAATATTAAGAGATAATATAACAAATGCTTTATTTAGATTAGGAAATAAAAAAATAAAGTGTCTCCCATACAAATACTATCATACATGTTTAAAACATTTAAAGGCTCATCTTACATAACATTGTCCTGCAGTTAAAGGTCAAATATGAGACGTAACGCTTCATCCCTGGTCAGAAAGTTTTGCTGCTAGGAGGTTCAGATTAGTTTTATTTGCATGAGTGCACTCTGTAATATGTGTGGACGCCGCACAAAAATATTGCTGATATAGACAATCTTCCGCAGCCAGCCTTCCCTCACCTTTTTTGTTTCACAAGGAAGGGACTTAAAAAATATCATTACATGATGACCCAGCAGGACTTATGCACCTCAAATAGTGTCGAATAAAAAGGAAATGTCTTAGGGTCATGACAGACATAATATATAGCACTGTGAAAAAGTCTTTTATTCTTTGATGCTTCCATCCATCCTTTGCAGAAACCTACTTTTCTACCTTTGTTCCTATCTTTTTTCCTTCCTGCCTTCCTTTCATCACATGGTTTATGTTTATGCAGCTATTCTTCTGTCACATAAACTGTTTTCTGCCTTTCTTCCTTATTTCCTTCTTTCTACTTCAGACCTGTTTTTTTTCTTTACTTCCTAACCTTGTTCCATCCCTCCCATATTCATTCATGCCTTTCATGCACCTCAGATAGGCTTTTCTTCTTTCCTTCATGATGTCCTGTCCCTCCTAACTTCTTTTCTTTCTCCCTTCAGCCCCCTTCTCTTGGCCCGCTTCTTATTTTCCTCCCTATCTTCCTTTGCTTATGCCCTCCTTTCTTCTTCCCTTCCTTTCTGTACTTGTCAATACTGCTTTTGAATCAACATTCTTTTTTTCTTGAGGCATATCATTTTCCATTATTCATGGTAGCTGAAAACAAACATACATCAGTTTTTCTATTCCATTTATCCTCATTAGAAGGATACACTATATAATGTCGTCAGTTAATCACAGGGCACATATAGTAAATAATCATTCACACTCACAATCACGCCTATGGAAAATGTCTATTCAATGACAATTATTTTAATAATAATAATAATAATTATAATAATAATAATAATAATAATAATATAATAATAATGAATAAGCTTTATTTTAGGAGCACCTTTAAAAACATTTTTTCAAATACCACAACTGGTTCATAAAGCAAATTTGAAGCTTCATTTTCCTATCACTACCGATTAATGAATAAGCAGAATGTATTTTCTGTCAAGCGATGGAGATGTAGTCCATCCTCTCCACTGCTTGACAAAATACTGTTTTATAATGTTAAATTACAGTTTGTTATGCTTAACCAAGCATGAATGCTGCACTCAAGGAAGGTGGAAGTCGGATTTAATCACACTCGGATTGTCCCATTTCTGATGTCAAAGCATTCCTGATAAATTCTTTGTTGATCTAGTTAATCACAACACATTGTGACCTCTAGAAAACCTTTTGCATAATTTATTTTATTTGTATAAATAAAGAAATATCTTAACTTGAGAGCATTTCATTTATCTCACCAAATAACTTGATGCATGCAGCTAATGGCATGTCTACACGCAGTCAATGAAAATACAGTGTTACATGAAGTAATGGCAAAAAAATAACTAAATTAATGTAATAATAAATAAAGATAGATAAATTTATATTTATAATCTTGTAAATTATGTTTTGCCATTCACGGTCTGTGTTTCCATGGAGCGGGGGTCGCCATTGTCGAATGACTTCACATGTTAATCGGTCGGAAAATCCGATTTTGCACCTTCCTCGATTGCAGCATAACTGTTAATTTACATGTGGGGATGAAAATTTAATGGTATTTTACATTTATTTCCCAGTCAGAAACTGTTATAACAACAGAAATTTACAGTAATCCAAAGTTTTATGATGTTAAATTACAGTTATTGTTATTGTTAACTGACTGATTTAACTGTTAATTTACATGCTATGGATAATATTGAACAATATTTTACAATTATTATAAAACCTAGTAATATACTGTTGACCGTAAAATGATAGAATTTCGATAAAGTGTAGAGTGAATCTCTCTCTCTCTTTCTCTGTCCATTTTTTATGTAACGTTTGAGAAAAAAAGTAATAATGAAATTAAAAGGACATAACGCATACCCCAAATGATCTCCTTTTATCACGCTGCTTTACCGCCTCCTTTGCGACAGGTGCCAGTGTCCTCAATATCAAACTTGTACGCCGTCCAATCAGAACGTCGTCGAAGATAGTGGGCGGGGGCTACTCTGACTGCTTTGCTTTCGTCTCGCGGAAGGTGACCAATCAGAGACAACTGAAGCCAGACACCGCCAAGATCAGATTGTGAGTCGCGCTGCCGTAGCAAGGCTAGCCGAGAGTGGATAGAAGAAGCTAACGACACTTGCTAACTTGTGGACTGCACCGGTAAGCACTTGTTTTAATCCGTCTCTGGTCTCGCCGCTGACATATTTAATGTGTGACATGGTTCGGAGCCTGTGTGGACGTTCTAAAACAACTCAGTGAGAGACCGCCAATCGAGTTTTAAAAGCTCACTCCGGTGGTCTTGTCGATGACAGCTGTGCTTAACTCGGCCGCTAGCTGCTAGCTCAAGCGGTCGGCTAACAAAGCACCGGTGCCTGTTCATTGCTGACCGCGAGTTAGCAACTTGCTAACTAACACAGCCATCGCCAAGCCACCAGTATGGGTAGTTGTCACTATGTACTTGAGAGTTGAGATTAGTTTCTCCAAGCACCTCACCCTTAAAAAGTTCTCGAGTGTGAACTTTAGAGTTTCGAATGTGTTCCCCTTTAACGACAAGGATTGCAAAACAACAGTGGCTTCCCGAAAGTCTTTAAAAACAAAGTAGACAGTGTGGAATGCGCTCCAGCAAACCTACTGTTTAATGAGTAAGGAAGTTTGATTGGTGTGTACATTTACAACGCGTGAGACGGTTGTTAATACATCATTATGATGAAATTGTAGCGGTCCCTGAGATGGGCCACCATTTGGCGTTGACAGGTGTGCATATGATGACGATTAAGATCAACCCCGCATCGACCGCTTCAAGTCTTGACTAATATAATGTCACACACTATGTTTTTTCCTCCTGTCGTAGGCCTACACGCGAATAAAATAATAATAATAATAGTAAGCGAACGTGAAATTATTCGCCTTGCAGAATGCTCCCAAAAGTATAGTTTGACTTTGCTCGCAATGTTTCCTGTTTGCTAAGGATTTAGACCTCCTCTTCCTCCGCTCTCAAATGCCAACAACAACGGCAGCCGTCGAAGAAGCAGCCCTAGTACACTCGTAAGTGCACACAATCCCGCCCGCTTTACTCCCCCTATTATCCGAACCCTAGCCCAAGTGGTTCACAGACGTATCCACGTGAACGGCGAGGGGTGACAAACGGGACCAATCTAGCCCAGAATCGCTTTCAAAGCATGCGTTAGCTCGCAAGCTAGCAGCGGGCTCTATCCAGCCACGGTGGGTTAGCTGTATCAGTTAGCTAGCCGCACCTCAACAAAAGAGTGCTTCGATGGGGGGGATACGGGCCTAGCGTGCCATTACTCGTTCTATACATGTGGGGATATCACTTTTTTGGTCTTTGTTCGTTGGTGTACGTGAAGTTGTTATGTTTTGCAAAGACCTGTAGCAGAAGTTCGCCATCTCTCCTCCACCTGAAGTAGGCCTTGTGCGCCAATATCCACTCAAAAGTTCTTAACCTCCTTTTCTATGCTGCTACACTGGGTTCATTCTTTTAAACGGGAATACAAACATGTGGTCCGATCCAAAATGGGTTAATGGTCAATTTGTTTTAGGTCAGGATATAGTGAAGCAAGCTATTTGACTGATGATCCACCAGGCACACATTTTTTTGGGCAAATGACTTATCATAAATGACTTATCCATTTCTGTAGTTAGAAGCATCACAACAAAATTAAAATCTTTTTTTTTTTTTACTTCGTCTAAGAAGACCAATGTAACCGTAAAGGGCTGGGAAAAAGGGAACAAAACGGCGTTTAAATGTTGTCAATGTATTAAGAATGAAGGAATTATAACATTTTAAAGGCTTCAAAATGCAGGCAAAGATGTTGGTAACTTTCTCCATTGTTCAAATTGAATGGCCTGTGACTGAGTCTGTGTGGCAAGTAAGAGCAAAGAGAAGCTTTTAGAATCGACATAAGCATAGGGAACGACATAGGTGTGCCATAAAGCCATCTCAGTAGCGCGACCCCCTGTCTGCCTGTTTGTTTAGATACAGGAGATTCCCACACCATCACTGGCAACCAACGGCTAGCTTATCCCGGTCTACGGCTCCCCTTCATCGCTCCCCATTCAAGGTTATGCGACAACTTTTATTGCATAATTTCTTCTGCAGTGTACAAATTTGACGAAACTATGTCTGCATGTCCCCAAGTAGCTCAAAATTGTATGGAGTCGACATTCTGTAAATGTTGCTGCTAACATTCAACACGTTTTGGGCCGTCAAATATGACTTTTCCCGGCGTGTGTGTGATAAGCAGAAATACTGCATTTGAATCATCAAAACGAAACCAGGCGACATAGGAGATCCCATTGTACATTATATCTAAAAATAGATGTGGAAAACACATCTTTAACAAGCCAGAGCTCATTTTTCTGCGAAGAGTGCAAAACAGACCTGCGCGACGACCTGAAAATGTCCTCACAAAAAATGGCGGAAATTAGACAGTTGTCACATACCTCCTGTAGTTACAGTAAGTTTCACTGATGTATGTGTGTGTGCGCGCATTTGATGGGAGGGCTATTCAAGCTGTGCACGACTGGGCCTCTTGGGGGCAGTGTGGGTCGTCGTATTGAGATGCGTATAGTTGCACCGAGGAGTAGAAGATGAGCGTTGTTACATTGAGGAGTAGAAGAAAATCACGATCGAGTTTCGTAGTTTTACAACTTGGTTTTTGGCAGCGTAGGAAGACCACATGCCTGTGAGTATTGTTTGGATGCTTCTCTATGTCCCTCCCTGCAACATTTTTGGATAAGTGGCCATTGTTTGAGGGATTCAAGTGCCGTGATTAGCATGCTAATCTTCGTGAGCGAGTCAATGGCGTTTTCATTGTGCATTAGCCATGAGCTAACTATGTTCAGGAAATAAAGCAAAGTACTGTGATTTATGTTCGAATGTGCACTCTGTGTAATTCTCTTTTTGTGTGTTTAGTTTTACAGTTAACTTCAACTGGAGTGTAATAAACAGATTGAAATCAGCAGCATTGGCCTCTTTGAGGGACTGTTCGCTATTTGCCAAACTGTACTCAGTCTGCTCAGGGAGGCGAGCATGCTTATGTTATGTTTGGCACGTTCTATAACGTAGTTTTGGAACATTTGAGGTTATTAAAGTTGAGCTTTGCGATTGGAGTTTTATTGATATTTTTCTTTTTTTTCTATCTTGCAATCAGGGGGGGAACCATGGATGGGCCTGGGTGTGCACAGGCCCACCCAGATTGACAGACTGCCCACCCAGTGAGATTCATGAAAAAATATATATTTTACATTTTTAGTAAATTATGAAATTGTGTTTTGTTAAATTGAATATTAAGAATGGCAAAATTGTGGTTGTCTCAGGAAGATCTGAACTTCGTATTGTTCGGTTTGTCATTTTTTGTGAATATACAATGTGTTGGGACAGGAGGATTGTGCGAAGTGAGAGAAATATTCAGGCCCACCCAATAGCCACGTTCTGGCTCCGCCCCGCCCCTGCTTGCAATCCTGTGTGTCATCAACAGTTATTGGAACAGTTCATGCACTTTTCAATCGTGACACTTGAAATGTCAAATGGCACTTAAGTTAGAAGTTTGGAAACACAGGCCTCAGTTTTGTAAATAGGTATATTTATAATATTAAGGTATCACATATATAATATTAAGGTATCAAATCCACAGTAGACGCTACAATATGTTAGCGCAGGGGACGCCAACCCCCCCCCCCCCCAAGTTGTCTCCGTCGCGTAACGCTATTATTAGATGCACAAGCTAGCTTCTCTGTTGCGTAACGCTAATATTAAATGCACAAGCTAGCATCTCTGTTGCGTAAAGCGCTAAAATTAAATGCACAAGCTAGCTAATGAGTAAAACAAATAGACGTATTGGGCACCACTCGTAACACACTCCCCCGCTGACGGAGAATAGTTACAGGGCGGGGCCGTAAACGGTATAGACTTGTATGAACCGGTCCGTGGCAGAAAAAAGGTTGGGGACCACTGTGTTAGTGTACCACAACAGGACATATGTGGGCATTCGATCAGACACACACAATAGCCTGTGTGGGCTAGCTACAGCTAGCTTCCAGACACGACTCGCTGCTTGCAGAGTAAGTGCAGTGGACGCTGCGGGCATGCGCACCGTAGTATCGATACCATGACATATTAGTATTGTTTTCTGACACGGCATGTAAGATGTCATACTTTTGACAACACTACTAGGAACAGAACTGGGTTGCCAAAAGAGGATTCCCTGTACATCTGTACAGTATGCAAGTCTTTTACAAGCCTCTCTTACACAGCTCTGCCGCAAGATTGCAGCATCAGAGCTTGAATGTAATTCAACGGTGCCTTTTAGACAGAGCCCAGCATCGGCGTGAATTGCCCCAGATGTCTGCCCAGATGTCTGCTTTCACACAGAAACACAACCGGCATTATGAAATGATTCCTGTGTCTTGTATGACAACTGAAATACTTGTTGGACAGTTACTGTTGCTTTCAACACAACAGGGTGGGATAAGTTAAGTTATTGTGTGCTGCTGTTAAACTTCACATCCATGTCCTTGCACTCCCTTACATATCGGCGGTATAACTATGTTGCACCTCTGATACTACCCAGAAGGTAGGACATTTTGTTTTTGTGCCATTTGCTGGGTTCTGTGTAAAACACAAAGGCAGGTTAATGCTGAAATTTCACAGGCTCTCTGTTAATGTTCAACCATTTGTTTTGTTTTTTTGAGAACATTAAAATTGTCTGTATCTCTTAAGGGTCTGAATAGTGAAACAGAAGAAGAAATCCCTTTCCAACTGAAGGCTCAACTTCCTCGGTCCTTTGGGATCATGGCTAAAGATGTAAGTGACTACATGCCCATGTCATGACATTAAGACATGACCTACTTTGTGTGATTGGATTATGAGGGGATATTATTTAACATTTCTGTCCTTCGCAGGCTGGTCTAATGGAAACAAATGGAGAGTTGAAGGTTTTCATTGATCAGAATCTGAGCCCCAGCAAAGGTAGTAGCTGTTTTTAAAATGATTTTGTACACATTTAAATTACGCATTAAAAAGGTACAGTGGAACCTTTAAAGTTGAAGTCTTACAGTTGAGGGTTGAATGAAGCTTTTCAGAGGGGGAAAAAAATCTTGAAAGTTGTACAAAAACCTAACTGTGAAGTGGGAATTACTGACTTTCGACTAGAAAAATTGTTGCTTGAAGTTCTGCGTCGCAAAGTCTGGGTACCTCAAAGTACCTCAAACTTCACTTTGACGTAACACAACAATGGCAGTGTGAATGTAAAACATGAACTAAAAGATATGACTTGTATCTATTGATTATACTCAATATCTTTTCTTATCTAGCATTTATAACAACTTGTTCTGCATGGCAACTGGTATGAAGCCCTATGATATTATTAATCATCATGTTGCTCTAATGCCAACCATGCTTCTTGAGGTTGACAGCCATGTTATTTGTTTACTTTTGATAATTTCTGCTTCCCAGCACTTTGGAGTGAAGCATTCCATCCAATGTCATGCATTCTGTCATGCAAGACCTACGCCATATTTAACTCATTAAAGTCTGAAGCCCCTCGTGAGACATCTCTCTAAAACCTACGGTCGTCTTTGGAGTCACCTTTGAAAACCTGACATTTTCGCAACCTACAAAATAATATCTCAGCCCCTGTAGCGGATAGAAACATAATTCCAAAAGAATTCGAGAGCTTAGACATGATCACGCAGGCCGAGTTTATTCATCTTTTCTGTCTCAGTCAAAGATGCAAGTGAAGCACTATTTTTAATTTTTTTTTAAATCAAGTGATAATCACCATGCTGTATTCTCTTACAAAGACGTTGAAATCGTCATTGTCTAAGAACATATATCTTAACCATACATCACGTTTGGATTGTTTCACGGCTTTAAAGTCCACAAGTCTACATCACTGCCGTGACTTATAGCAGAGCTCCCACGATCGACTGTGCCTCCATTTTTCCTCGAAAAAATTTCAAATATCCTCCGACAACTCACGACTCCGTCACATGTATATTCTGATGCATTTCATTGGCTAAGACACAGAGAATTGGATTAAAAAAAATAAAATGGCGTATACGCTCTCCGGCTTTAAAGAGAGAAACACGCAACAGCGCTCCTGGCTGTAGTGGTAGAAACGCGGTTATGCGCTCCCGTCCTTAATGGGTTAAGTAATAAAAGTACAATGTAATGTACTTCGAAAAGTGACCTGCGTTAAACCTCTAAGGTGCGTTACATAGCGACAATTAGTCTAAGTGCTTCACATTTTCCCTCCATTGCAATTGAAATCACTAAAGGCCCTATTAGCAAATACTTCAAAGATTATTCTCCTGTGGTATGTTACGAGTGACTTTAATTTTGATTTTTTTCCCCCTACCGGTCTTTTTGGAAAACTGTCAAGCCCAACGATCATCAGTCGTTGTGTGTGGTCAACACCAAGGTCAGCTGAGCCTCGGACTCCATTAATGTGATGTGAAACGAAAAGATAGCTTGGAGTACAATGATCGTGTTCAACATTATTGGTTCCATTATATTTGTCCCTTCCGTCAGAGCTTGAACAACAGTGTGGACTCAATGCTCATACTCTCGCGTGTCTTGTTAGGTGTCCTGTCTTTGGTTGCTGTCCAGCCTGCCAGCGCCCCTGTTGCAAAACAGCTCCTGCCCAAAACGCTTGGGCCGTCCAATGTGAATATTGCTGCGCACATGCAACATTTGCCACACATGGTAAGCCCTCACTGCCTCAAAGTATTGTCATGAATTTCACCAGACCAGCTTCACCATAGATACAACAGACACATATACAGCACACATGATCATAATCAGTGACCAATAATGCACAGATCTGCTCGCCGGCCTTCTTTGCCATGTCTTACTGTTGTGTAAGCCCCCTACGTTATCATTGTGAGGTGACCTGGCGGGAGAGTAGCTGGGTGTTGATCCTAAGCTTATCAACCCGTACAGTCAGCAGGATTGCATCCATCATCCCATTATATACATGGGATGTATACATCATGACAATCAGCTTAGATATCACCTTGGTAATGGAATCGTGTGCCTACCTTCACACTGCCTCAATTCTAGCACAAGTGAAGTTGTCAACCCTGTTACTGGTATTTCTGTAAGAAAACACCTCAACCTTCCAAATACTGCTCAGAATGTTGTGTTGTAATGCAAGTCCACAACTGAGTTCTACAAGTAAAAGTTAACAATCAAACCTTAAACCAAACAGTGAAGTGATGCGATTCCTTACCTTTAATGGACCGATTTATGCAATAATTTCCTTTTTAGTTCCATTGTCCTGAACATCATTTTTGCCCTTGTGAAAATTGTACGCATGCATTTTCTTTTTGGACTTGACTTTCTGACTATATTTTGCTTGAAAGTTAAAATAGAACTTGAACTATTCCACTAAACAAATTCTTAAAGATACAGTGCTTTCCATAATTATTGGCACCCCTGGTTAAGATGTTAAGTCTTAAAATGAATAACATTTTTGCAGAAGCCTACTCTCATATACTGAAAATTGTAGACATGAGTCACCAGACAAAATCAGGTTCCCCTCACGGCCATCTCGGTCCCCAGACCTCAACCCCATTGAAAGCCCATGGAGGGGGTTTAAGAGGAAAGAACCCAGGTTGCTGGAGTGTTCACAGAGATTGTGCAAAAAGGAATAGTTGAAGATCCCTCTTTCTGTATTCTGCCATCATGTGAAAGATTAAAGGAGAAGATTAGGTGCTTCTTTGTTGGCAAAAGTTTTTGTATTATTCTGTATTCCGTATTTTTTTTAAGCATTCTTCAACTTTCCCAGTCATTTGTTTGCTTCTGTCTCAGCCCTTTTGGAATGTGATGAAGGCATAACATTTAAAATGAAAGAATATATTTGGGGGGGAAAAAAACAGTAACATCAATCAGTATGAACATGAAATATTTTGTCTTTGTAGTGTATTCAGTTAAGTACAGGTTGAAAAGGATTTGCAAGTCATTCTATTCTGTTTTTATTTGCGTTTTACACAACGGCTCAACTTAATTGAAATGGTTTGTGGAAATTGATAATTTGAAGAGATTACACAAGTATTTTGACAAAAGCCTTGCCATAAGTAGTCGTCCACTTAATATGAACTGGTACCCTGCAGTTGTGTGACTAAACACACCTGGCCACTGTTTGAGCAAATATGATAGCTTGAGAAGGATGTTATCACCACCTTTTCTTTTCCAGGTGATTGGAACACCTCAGAGGCCAACAGTATCCAATACTATACTGGTAAACAGCCCGCACACACCTAATTCCCAGTTCCTGACTCAGACCCAACCTTCTGATGCCTCTCCTTGGTCGTCAGGGTAAGTTCTCAAAAGCTTGTTGAGGAGTTCTTTTTTTTTTTTTTTTGCGAATCACAGCATGGACCGATGAGCACGTTATTTGCAGAAAGCGTGGAAAGAAAGGTGAAAAGAATGGGAAAGGCTTGAGGCATTTCTCCATGAAAGTGTGCGAGAAGGTGCAGAAGAAGGGAGTGACCACCTACAACGAGGTGGCAGATGAGCTGGTGGCAGAATTCAGCTCGGGCGACAACCTAATGTCACCCAACGACTCGGTGAGAGCTGCAGAAGGATGCAAACCGTCACACAACACAAACAGGGGTAGCTACTAGTTACTCTTTATGTGTTTTTCTTTTAGCATGTATATGACCAGAAGAACATCCGGCGGCGTGTGTACGACGCCCTTAACGTCCTCATGGCCATGAACATCATCTCCAAAGAGAAGAAAGAGATCAAGTGGATTGGCCTGCCCACCAACTCGGCGCAAGAGTGCCAAAACCTCGAGGTACTGATGCGCTATCGTTAGAAGTCTCACCGCATGTCACTTCTGCCGCGTCTCCTTTATAAGTATTTTTCTCGATGGCAGGTGGAGCGACAGAGGAGGCTCGAAAGGATCAAACAGAAACAGTCACAGCTTCAGGAGCTCATACTACAGGTAGGAGTGACCGAGAGCCATGTTTTCACAAAGCTGACACAGAGCGGACAAATGTTACGGATCATCTGTATTCTGTAATGGAAATCACTGAACTCTAACTCGTTGCGCCCCTAAACATTGATTTGAAAAACAAACAAAAAAAAAAAACCAGCATCCGGCCACAGGGATTCTTCGAATGCCTTGTGCACCCTATTTTGCACCACCCCAGCTACAAACTAGCTACAGCTTGCTAGCTCACTTGTTTAATATGAAGCTGAGCCGCAAAAGTTAAAGTTTGTTTCATCTCCTGTGTCAACACGGCGCAAGACACAAATCACCGGTGGCAGTGAAGATAAATTTCTGACTTTTGACAAATATCCAGAGCTGGGCAAGTCCGTCCCTGGGCCGGACCGGTCGAATGCCGATTTTTGGGGCGGAGGGGTGGGGGGTGACAAATTTAAAAAAAAAAAAAAAAAAAATGGCTGGACTAAGCATGGCCTCAGTGTAGACCTCCGCATCAAGCGGTGCGAGATGAAGAGGCTCAGGCACTCGGTCAGGATGCCTCCCTGGGGAGGTGTCTTGAGGAAGACCCAGGACGGGCTGGAATAGCTGTCTCAGATGGCCTGGGAACACCTCCAAGATCCTCATGGAAAAGGTGGATGAAGTGTCTGGCGAGATTGAAGTCTGGGTTTACCTCAAGATGCTGCCCGTGACCCGACTTTGGCTAAGTGGAGAGATGATTGTATGGATGAAGATCTACTTACCGAGCCCAGGACTTCAAAGTGTCTGGATTGATTTGAAAACATGAACAACTATCTCTAGATCATGGAGCTTATCTGAAAATTCCTGGAGAGTAAACACTGTTTTGGTGAGTTAAATACAAATTAAGAATAAATAAATGTAACACTCCTGGGATTGAAGGGGAAAAAAACACAAATAAGCTGCATAATTTTTCAAATCGCAGGGGTTAAAGCTGGAGATAAAAAGTGGGCGTTTTACAGTGTATAAGAAATATAATGAGTGTATAACACTAACAATGAACCGTGCATTTGTTTGTTGCTGTAGTGTTATAACCACAGTGATTCATGTTCACTTGTTCAAGGCACGTTGTTGTTGTGTTGCAGCAAATAGCCTTCAAGAACCTGGTTCAGAGAAACAGACAGAGTGAGCAGCAGGCAAACAGACCTCCACCACCTAACTCCATCATCCACCTTCCCTTCATCATCGTCAACACCAGCAAGAAAACCGTCATCGACTGCAGCATCTCCAATGACAAGTATGCCATTACGTGAACACACACGTCGACAGCTCCGTCAGTTTTGAGCAGTGTGTCTGTCCATGTTTCTCCCAAAAACGCTTGCTCAAGATCTTTTTTTTCTTCCTGATTGGCAGGTTTGAGTACTTGTTCAACTTTGACAGCATGTTTGAGATCCACGATGACATCGAAGTGCTGAAGCGTATGGGCATGGCTTGTGGTTTGGAGGTGGGCAAATGTTCTCCGGAGGATTTGAAAGTTGCACGCAGCCTGGTGCCTAAGGCTCTGGAGCCCTATGTGATCGGTCAGTCACACACATTGCTCCTGATTCACGTCTGGAATCAAGGTTTCACATGATGATGTCTCTCCTTCTCTAGAGATGGCAAAGGGCCCCATCAGCAACGTCTACATCACTGGAGGCTCCTCGGCTAATGGAGCACGTTACACAGCCAGGTGGGAGACATTTCGTAGACAAATTGTAGTCTTCAGTTTCACCTAAGAAGCATGTCTTTGGGATGATGATAATGATAAAAAGAATAATGTGAAGGCCTTCACCTTCACACAAGTCATTTCAGGCACATAGGAACTATATAGAAAAATAAACAAAATATATTAAAAATGAGAACCACTAAACATGAACCACTTTTTCATCCTATATCTAGCGATGGCTGCCCTGATGGCACCATGGCATCCAGCTCAAACGACTCTCACTACAGCGGCTCCCGCGTGGAGACCCCGGTGTCGTACATGGGCGACGACGACGATGAGGATGAGTATGATGAGAATGACGACGAAGACTAACCTGTGTACACCTTGCCACTCCAATAAGCACAGTCTCTCAAAAGCGCCAACATGGGAACGTAGACCTGCCCCCACGCCCCTTTCACACGTACACACACACACACACGTCACACACCCTCCACTTCTTTTGCCCTTCCCCCTTGCTCTCCCATCCCTATTTTTCTGTTTGGCTTTCTCAGGGCTGTAGATGAGTATTGAAAGAATGGGGGGGGGGGGCCGTGCTTGAGGTGCCCCATTACCTCTTGAATCACAAGTACATGCACCGCAGCTCTGGAGGAGGGTTTTTCCCGGGACCTGTAGCGTGTGGCCAGACCTAAAAGCTGAAGTCTTTGTGTACTATTTAGCTCACGTTTCTCTTAGCCATCCCATGAGAAACGAAAAAAGAAAAAAAAACTACTGCTGTTGGAGAAAGACAAAAAAATGTTTGTATCGTTATGCCGCTGCTCCCTATGGCAGCCCGATCTTTAATGTTCAACGATGGTCAAAGTATTTGCTCAAACAGGCCGCCATGAATTCACAATGACCCGTTCAAAGTTGGCATCCTATGATGGGGCTCCATCATGCATGTTGTTTTTGTTTTGTTCTGGGGAAGAGGTTAAAATGGTTCTTCCATTTCTCACTCAATTGAGCTGGCTTCCTTCTGTTTTTGTAGGCAGCTGCTTACTTTACCTTATTTGCTAGTTTTATTTTTAATTTTTTTTTTGTATTCCGCATTTAAGGAATCCTCATGAGTGGCCTGTGTAACACCTTTGTAGTGTTTCTAAAATAATGGCACCAGCAAGGTAATGTTTTCATAACCCAGGTTCCTGATAGGAAAATAAGCTTTGTTAATGACATGTATGAACGCTGTTGATGATTGTAGCTTATAGTGTCCTTTAGAGGCCAGTGATATCGATACTAGACCATCAGACAGTATCCATGTAATTAATGTGTGGTTGTATAGGTCTTTGTATACTCTCATCAAAGATCTCCCTTTCAAAACTGAGCAACGTGTACTGACTTCTTCCAAATACCCTTTTCTGTATTCTAATATAAGTTTTCAAATTAAATATAGATTGTTTTAAACCTTTCTGTAAATGGTTTGAGTAATATGCAATTACAAAACTGGTTTCAGTTGCGGATGGATGTTCTAATTGATTACTAATTTTCTTGCGAATCATTTATGTGGGATTTGCTGTTGATTTAATCACGCCTTTGCGTTATACGCAGAGACGCTGTTGATTCACTCTAGTTTGCTGTCTAACGAGCAACATATCACCTATAGCTTGCCTTCTGGTCTATACACAGAACGTCGTGCCTTGGAAAATTAATTGATCACATTCCATAAATACAATACAATACAACACAATACAATTTTATTTATACCACGCATTTCATAACAGCTAGAGCTGTAACAAAGCACTTTACAAACAGTAGAAAATAAATAAAGACAATAAAAGGCCATAATACACATTAACAAATATAGATGTAAATTCTATGTAAGATATAAATAAAAACAAAAATTAACAAATAAAGCCATTAAATTAACATGAAACACAATTGACACCTGGAGAAGAGCCAAAAATATCAGGTCTGATCAAAAGCCAGAGAATAGAAATATCTTCAACCGGCTTTTAAAAATGGACAGAGAGAGGGCTTGCCTAACATCCAATCGGAGGTCGTTCCAAAGGGAAGGACCAGCGGTCGAAAAGGTTCGATCCCCTCTGAGGCTCCGCTTGGTCCTCGGCACCTCGATAAGTGCCTGGTCCGCAGACCTGAGGCTGCGGGAAGGTGCGTAGGAGTGGAGGAGCTCAGAGAGGTACGCCGGGGCGAGGCCATATAATGATTTATAGACAAATAGGAGAATGTTAAATCGAACCCTGAAATGCACTGGGGGACAGTGAAGGGAGGCCAGAATTGTGTGTTATATGCTCCATCGTCCGAGCTCCAGTTAGTAGGCGGGCAGCAGCATTTTGGACCAACTGGAGACGTTTGAGGGAGGACTGGCTCACTCCAAAATAAAGTGCATTACAGAGATGTAACAAAGGCATGGATGACTGTTTCTAAAGTGCTGATGGGAAAGGAGGGGCTTTACCTTAGCCAGCTGTCTAAGGTGAAAGAAGCTGGACTTTACAACAGCGCTGATTTGCTGGTCCAATTCAAAATCATTGTCCATTTTAAAACCCAAGTTTAAGACTGTTGGCTTTAGATATGAAGCCAGGGGGCCCAGGCTGACAAACCATTTGTTTATTGTATTTAAGTTGTCTTTTCGCTTACATTTTGCCCCTGGACCATACTTAATTTGTCTGCATCTGTCATGGTTGTCAGGCAAAATCCACCCGAGAAACAATTGGTTTGCTGTATTTATTTTATTTTTGAAGATTCATATTCTTAAGTCGTTAAGGCCCACCCAAACTTAGACTTTAATTATGCCGCGAACCATTCTTGAGTTAAATGTTAAGTCTGCACCTGACATGGTTGTGACAAATATTCATCCAACAAACCACTGGTTCGTTGTATTTTTTTCCAAACTTTAGAACCTCAACTATGAAAACCAAGTCCTTAGGGGCTGAGCTACCATCTGCCCGGAAACTTTTCATTTGAAATGTTTGTCACTGCTTCTTACAGTGTATGGTTGTAATGCAAAATCCATCCAACAATACAGTGGTTTAACTGGATTTTTTGACTATTTGAATCTTAGAACTTAGAACCTGCCGTCCTCATGCCACGTACTTAGAGGCTGAGCAAATGCTGCCCCCAAACGTAAATCGCACCCAACTTTTATTTGCAGTAGTCCTGCTTATCTGTGATATCTAAAATCACAATTAGGAACGGGCTCAATTTAATAAGGCGGTCTAAAATCTCGTTGTGAAAGCATCCCCTGCAGCCAGTGTTGTTCTGTTCCAGTATGTGCTCTCGCATTCATTGTCTGGGGCATCGGGGTGTTAGGGGATTACTGAAAGGTGTTGACTCAGGTGTGTGCGTGTATGTGCGCACAGTTGTCGCGTCCGCCCAGAGCGCTGGTTCAGAAACCGGCAGCCATTTCTCTCCCTGATCTCCTTACCCTTGCTACGCACACGCCTTGCCATGTACCCCCTTTGCGTGGCCTAAAAAATCCAGCATGGATATCGGGGGGCTGACCACTGTGGTGGCGAATTCCGCTTACATCAATGCCCGTGGCAGCATCGATGGCTCCAACCCGGCGGCGGCTCGAGACAAGAAGTACCACTCCCGCCTCAAGCTGCCTCACATCACAGTGTGCGAAGGCCTGAAGGACACGCTTGATTTGGCCTTTGATGGCGTCTGCGTGGAACAGCCCATCGGCAAACGCCTCTTTAGGGAATTCCTGGAAACCAACCAAGAGTACCACGGTGCGTGTCGCCTGTGGCGGGACATTGAGGACTATGACCTTGCGGAGGATTCGGATCGAGCCAAGAAGGCCTCGAAGATTGTCCAGCGCTACATGGACGCCTCGGCCAAACATTTCTGCCCGTTCCTCTCTGAGAGCACCATAGTCAAGGTGAAAGAGGGCCAGGAGGCTGTGGGTGATGACTTGTTTGCAGCAGCTTTGGCCACAACTCTGGACTACTTACGAGAGGCGCCCTACATATTCTTTCTGGAGAGCATGTACTTGAAGAGGTTCCTCCAGTGGAAGTGGCTGGAGATGCAGCCCATGGACGCGGACTGGTTCCTGGATTTCCGCGTGCTCGGCAAAGGCGGATTCGGCGAGGTATCGGCGTGTCAGATGAAAGCCACGGGGAAACTTTACGCCTGTAAGAAACTGAACAAAAAGAGACTGAAGAAACGGAAAGGCTATGAGGTAAGTTGTTCTGCTACCTCCAAACTATTGTCCGATGACATTCGGTACAAGACCTGCATTGAAAAGCATAGTATTTACAAAGACTGTCCTGTCATGTCTGCTATTATCATTGCTACAACCAGGATAATAAAAGCTGTTCCAAGTAATACATCTGTGTGTGAAAAGCTGACATTCGCAGTGCAAGTCTGCACCACCGCGAACAAAAATAACCAGACTATTCAATGAATAACTCAAAGGCAGACATGACATCTGTTTGGTGATGTTTGCGGTGCATCGCTACACCATCGCTGTACAGTTCAATGAATAGCTCTTGACCAGTGATAGACATGGCGTCTATAAAGTTGGCATTTCATTTTACGGTGCATGTCTAATCAATTGCCAACCATGGTAACCACGATATTATTCAATGAGTACCCCTTGGACAACAGCAGGTGTGATTGCTGTAAAACTGAATTTTGCAGTGCCACCACTTTACACCAACACACATCCATCCAGCCATCTATCAAATTTGTATACCGCTTATCGTGTTCGGGGTTGCAGGGAGCTGGAACATACCCTACCTGACTTTGGGTGAAAGGCCGTCGACACCCTGGATTGGTCAGCAGTCAATCACGGGGCACGTTAAAGACGGACAGCCATTCACACTCACATTCACACCATCTCTGAGTGGGAACTGAACCCACACTGCCTGCACCAAAGTCAGGCGAGTGTACTGACACACGATCAGAGACACCGACAAGTTGACAACTGTAGTGTTCAAAGACTACCTCGGACAACGGCACCCCACGGCATCTGTAAATCTGATGTTTTTAAGTGGGACAATGGCAACTATAACCACAGTTAACGTTGCTTACTCTTTAACTGTGCTACCCTTATAAGAATAGTTTTCAGCGTAATGCACCTCACACTCCACTATTGAGTGTAATTATCCATTTAATAGTAATGTAGCCTCTTGGGATGAGTCTACTGAACGTCAGTCATTTATTCATTGCGCAGATCGTAACTTATTTCCGTGTTCCAATGCGCAAACATGCATCGTAGTAGCTTTTGTTGCTACTGCTAATCATCTTTGTTCCTACCATAGGCTGCGGTATTAAGCATTAAGACAGGGATAGACTGATTAGTGGGGGCTTTGTATATCTTGCCCTTGACTTGTCTATGGCCATTGATGACATAGTGCTTTAAAGTCCACATCGGCAAATTGTACGTTCATCCAGATTCTCCTTCCTCCTCCCCTAGGGGGCGATGGTGGAGAAGAGGATTCTGGAGAAGGTCCACAGTCGCTTCATTGTGTCTCTGGCGTACGCCTTCCAGACAAAGGAGGAGCTGTGTCTGGTCATGACCATCATGAATGGAGGGGATCTCAAGTAATTTCATTATCTGAAACTTTCAGAAAACGTACATCAAAAAAATTCACAAATGATTCTATGGGCCTGCCACCAACTTTGTGTAAATGCCTTTTTTTGGGAGCCAATAGCCAGCTTTTTAACTTTTCCTGGTCATATGTTTCACAGGGTCCATTCAAATCCTAAAATGTGTGCTCCCAATTTAATACGGTCCAATAGGAAGATAGCCTTTACAAAAACAATACTGTACTTGTAATACTGGAATAGTAGATTACATACCAGGAAGACTACATACAGCATTTTATCTTACTTTTGTTCTTCTCCTATTTCTGCTTTTTTTCTTTTTCTTTCTTTTTTTTTTAGATTAAACTTAGAAAGTTGTTCTGGTAGTTTAACTATCAAGCAGACAACAATTTAGATATACAGAAGTTCTCTGATCCATTTTCTGGTTATCCTTGATCCGTCACTTGTTGCAAGGCAGAATTCGTACGGCTCAAGCAACGCTACTTTGAGCCCCAAAATTTGGCCTATACGTGTCACACCCACTTGGCTGTTCAAATGGCATTGATATTTTAAAAAACGTTCTTATGCTTGCCTCTGCTCTATGTTTTACGTTATTATTAAATCCCAAAATGGAAGGAAATTTGGGGGTATGGCTCGCTAATAGTTGCCTGCCGACTCTCTTCTTTGAAGGTACCACATCTATTTGGTGGATGAGAACAATCCAGGGTTCGATGAACCAAGAGCCTGTTTTTATATAGCTCAGATCATTCAAGGCATGGAGCATCTGCACCAGAAAAGAATCATCTACAGAGATCTCAAACCTGAGAACGTGCTCCTCGATAACGATGGTAACGCTTGAGAATCAGCACAACAGTGAATACTTCCCGTTGTCATTTAGATTTGTAATAATTGACGTATCTGTTGGTAGGGAATGTTCGTATATCTGACCTGGGTCTCGCTGTGGAGTTGAAAGAAGGCAAAACAATGACCAAAGGCTATGCTGGAACACCAGGTAACTCTTGATATGCCATCTTGAATCACAATTACCGTATTTTCCAAGCTATAAGCCGCACCGTTATGTAAGCCGCACCTATCTATGTTGAAAACTTTGATCTTTACTGCATTTACAGAAAGATTATGAACTGTAAATGTACATGTACCTGAGCAGATTCTTTCCTAACAGTGCCTTTTAACACTGCAGCAACGTTGTTGATTACAACAGAAGAGAACCAAGAGAAAATAAACAGTACTAATCTTCATTTCACTGCCGACTGCCTCTCCAGTTTGTCAGCTAATGTCCACCAGACTCCACCATCTATTGTTCTACCACATTCTACATGTGCACCTGTCTTGTTTTATGTTAATAAAGTCAGCCAATCTAACGCACAACGTGCTAAATCAACAATAGCATTAGCACAGAACAGACGTAACATCAGCCAATCGCATTCATGTGCACTTCAGGGGCCTCTAGGAAAACATCAAAAAGCGTTACAGCACCTAATGCAATAACCGAGTGCATGGCGCCCTCTCCTGTTGACCTCCTCCACCTGCAGTCACATTCAGTCAATGGGAAATGTATTGTATTGAATTGTACTGTCATTATTTCCACAGAATAGCCGCACTGAACCATAAACCGCAGAGCTCAAAATCTAGGGAGAAAAGTCGCGTCTTATAGTCCGAAAAATACGGTACTTGAGAAAAAATAAACGCCATACTTCAAGCCTTATCTTGTTTTCCCTAAAAAAAAAAAAAAAAAAGAAGCCATTATCTTTACTTTGCACCCATCATTTTCTGTCACTTGTAGTAAATATGAGAAAAAAAATTAACTCCATACCTCAAATATATACTGGTCCTCACATTTTTCCGCTCATGAAAAAATACAATCAGTTTTACTTTGGTCAGAACTGTACTTGTTCGTGTAAACCCAGCAACTTTATTAGAAAAAAGGCTTTTTTCCTCCCTCGGGGAAAAAAAACCTCAACAATGACTGAAATGTGTCACCGCACACTGCCTGTCAAGCATGGTATCTGTAAAGCTGATGGTGGAGTGTAACGCGAGACAGTTTTTACTCAATGTGGCTAAACATTTCAACATTGACCCAGAAAGGATCTGGCTTTAGAGGCCTCTAATAGAAGCCCGCTACTCTTTGCTGTTGACTAATTAAACTCCCCCCTGTGATTATCTGTATACATTTTGGTCGATGTTCCCACTTTGTGTCTTGCAGGTTACATGGCTCCTGAGATGCTGAAAGGAGAGAAGTACGACACTTCTGTTGACTATTTCACTTTAGGTGTGACCTTGTTCGAGTTCCTCGCTGCCAAGAACCCCTTCAGGAACAGAGGAGAGAAGGTTGGTTGCTCTTATTTCACAATCAAATCAAACCGTGTGACACTTGCGTGAATGTCTTTTGCCTGACTTTTATTCAGCTTGAGCGTGAGCAAATGAAAGAGCGAATGTTGACCCGGGAGGTGATCTACACGGACAATTTCAGTGAGAACGCCAAGTCCCTGTGTAATGGGCTGCTGGCTAAAGAAGTCGACAAGAGGATGGGATTTAAGAATGGCTGCTGCGACGAGATAAGAGCGCACCCCTTTTTCAGTGACATCAACTGGAGGAAGCTGAATGCAGGTACACATTAGATTCAATATTTTATTCCTCTCTACTGTATACACTCACTTCACGAATGGATCTAATATTTTGGTTACCTTAGCTACGAAGTATCATACACACTGGACAGATTGCATACATTTTTTTGTTTTTGATAAGAATTTCAATTAAACTTTTATTCCAAACTGGACTTGACTGACGAACTGACGATTACAATTCGGTTCATCACGAAAAATGACGGACGGGTTTAAGTGTCAAGTGAGCTCTTGAAATTTCAGTGGCACAAACATTGCACTAATCTATTATTATTATTATTATTATTAACATTGAAAACTTTACATTAAATGTTTATAATTTACAAATTAGAACATTTCTGATTGATTCAACAGTCTTTATTGTAATTAAAAATGCATTTCTTTTTATATCTCAAATTTCCTTTGAATGTGTACCTTGTCATAAGAATAATTGATTTAATAATTGATCATATTTTGAAAAGCATAAACGTTCGTGAAAGTACTCCAATATGCTGGTTAAAGTTTTAAAAATGTCACTGAGTTCTGATGGGACACTTAAAGGGACCAAAATCAGAGTTTTCTCAATTGTTAAACCTTCACATCAACAGGGGTTGAACTGAGGGATTATAACAGAATATGAATGAATAACACGGTACAACATGAAATCAATCAAATCCCCTCCACAGGCATCGTGCCTCCCCCGTTCATTCCGGACCCCAGGGTGGTGTACGCCAAAAGCCTGGACGACGTGGGCGCCTTCTCGTCGGTTAAGGGTGTCACACTGGAGGACCCCGACCGTAGCTTTTTTGACGAATTCTCCTCGGGCAACATCCCGATCCCCTGGCAGGAGGAGATGATCGACATGGGCATTTACGGCGAGCTCAACGTGTGGGGCCCCGAGGGCGGCGTCCCCAACGACCTGCGCAGGGAGTCCATACTAGAACAGCCCAAGTCGTCCACGTGCTGCGTGACCTAGTCCTAGTGCGTCACTTGGCAGCAATGACTGAAATACTCAGGACTGCCTCCTGCCTGACTTTTTTTTTTTTTTTTTTTTTTTTTTTGTGGGACCAGCAGACGACGGGAGCAACAGTGATACGGATCGCCAAGCGGGAATACCAGTCAATGTGATCTGCTATCAAGTCCTCGTTATTTGTCACTGTTCCTTGTGCTCCCCTAATTTTAGAAGTACTGTTTTTGTTTGTTAGGAATTGCTGTTATCTGCTCTATGAAATGCAGATGATGGACAATCCGAAAACGAGGGACCAGATGAATAAAGTACTGTATGTTTAATAATTACAGTTTTGGGGGCACAATGTAAGGCAAATGTCCATGTAGAGAAAATGTTCTGGGAAAGTTGAAAAAAAAAAGTCACATGTAGCATATATTGTGTTAAATAAAACTAGGAATTGAAGTGTGGAACTTGTTTTTGTTTCTATTTTGTTTTAAAGTCAAAAGTTGTTTGACTGTGAGGACATTCAACTATTTATGACTGGATTTTCACTTTAAACTTTTTGGGTAATATATGCCTTTTCTCGTAATCTTATTTTGTGTCATCTTTATTCTTAATATAACTTTACTTTTGTCGTTCAGGACTACATTTGGTAATACAGTATTCCAACTTTTTTTTGTTTTTCAAATAACATTTCCAAATTTATTCTTGTCATAGTCTAACTTTAGACTTGTAATTTTTGTTTTGTTTTTTTCTCTCCAGAATATTCTTTTTCCTTGTGCCAACTATTTTTCTTGACTTTCTGTATTTTTTTACAAAAACTGTTTTTAACAAATTTTTCCATATACAGTGTTCCAACTCATTCCTGTAATTTTCCCCATAATCTGACTTTAGTAATTTAACAACTTCTACATAATATCGAAACATTACAGTAAAACTTTTTTGTAATCCTTCAAGTTTAGTATCTTATTTTATTTTTGTAACATTACGACTTTTGTTTTAATAATATTCCAACTGAACTCTTTGTACTTTACAAATTATCTTCATTTTTGTAGTACGGTACAAGATTTAAGTAGTATTCAGACTTTAGTCTTGCAACCCTATAAGTTAATTGTAATATTGCAAGTTGTGTTCATAATACACAATTTATTGTAACTTTTTGCCTTTTCCCCCTCTTAATTATTGTAAGATTTATTCTTACAATTTATTCTTGTTACAATTTTTTTGGGGTAACATTCTTACTTTATTCTTGTAATTTTTGTAACATTTTTTCTTATTAAAACTTTGCTCTGTAACTTTACAATTTCCCACCCAAAATATTATAACTAAGTATATAAAACAAGTACTTAAAGTATTTAAAGGGAAGTCAAAGCAAACATTTTTTTTATCGTCAAGAATATGTTCTATGCAAGCTCACTAGTTGAAACATCATTCTGATAAATATTGCGTTTGTGGAATAAGTGTTAATCCACTCGTTTTTAGCCATCTCTGGCTGCGGCCATTTTGTCACTTCTGTCGACTGAAAATGACATCACAACCGCTCACAACGACCAATCACGGCTCAGATTCAGAAAACAGGTCAGCCGTGATTGGTTGTTGTGAGCAGTTGTGATTTCATTTTCAGTCGACAGAAGACAAAATGGCCGCCCCAGAGATGGCTAAAAAGGAGTGCATTTTGCTGCTTAACTTATATTCCACCTTCGCAAAATTAATCAGGATGCAGTGTTTCAACTAGTGGGCCTGCTGGGAACATATTCTTGAAAAAAATATGTTTGGGTTGATTTCCGCTTTAAGTGTGTAACTTTTACTGTATGCAAATCAAAAGCACCATTAGTATTGGAATTTCCTTTCTGATCGTCACTCTTTGGCGGTGGCCTTGTAAATCCTCACTTCCTGCTGCGGCAACTCTGCAAGCAGGGTGGTGTGGAAAGTGCTCTGGAAGCGCTCGGTGAACCTCAAGTCCGACTGGAAGCGAACTTTGTTGGCCCACAGCAGCACGGTGCGGCCTCCTGGCGGACAGAAGTGGTACATGGTGTCCATCAGCCCGTCCAGGTCTCCGTGGGGGTAAACCACACCTGCCGCTAGCACGTAGTCGTAGCGGAGGGACGAGTGTGGGAAGTCTCGTTGGAGGTGGTGACCCCAGGCGAGGGCCGTCACTTGCGGCGTGTGTCGGGAACGGCCCTCGGTGTTCCGCATCAGGTTGAAAGACAGATTTGGTAAAACGTCTGGAAGATCCGTAGCTGTCACCCAAGCACCTTGATCGGAGAAGAGGAAAAACTAGGTAGTGAAAAACTTATTAAATATCCCTCTTTTTTTGTGTCTAAAAATAGATCTTTCTTATATACTTTAGTCACTTAAGTACCCATTATATTGGTAGAAAAGAAGGATACACTAAAGTTTAGTGTACCCTTGTTTTCTACCAATATGATGGGTAACATAGCGTGTCATCACAATATCGTGATACTGTTGATATCGCAAAGTATCGTTAATGTATCGTATGAAACTTATACAGTATCACGTTATAGTTGTTACATTGTACGACCCTCGTGAAGATAAGCGGTTCAGAAAATGGATGGATACTTGGTACATTCGTCTATTTTACGAAACATTGGGACTATTCTTTTAGCGTAGCATTTTTTTGGTCATCATAATTTTTCGACATTCTTCATAATCTTTCTGATTTGATTTGCTCTTTATCTCAATCAAAATTTAGAAATAAAAAAAACCTCAAAACAAAGTATGAAGTTCAACAAGAGGCAGAAGAAACCACACATTTTCCATTTTATTCTTGTAACTTTATCATTTGTTTAAAATCCTAATATTCCAAGTTTAATCTGGTAATTTAACGACTATTATAACAATAGAGACAATTTACTACTTTATTTTTGTAACCTTACAACTTTTGTTGGGTAGTATTTTGGTTTTTATTAACATATATTTAAATTAAGACCACACCCACCATATCACAACTTTTGTCCACAATATGATATTGATTTGTAATTTTAGATGTTTTTTGTTGTAACTGACTTGCAACTTTATGAGATTTACTTATGAATTAAATTTGATTTCATTTAATTTCAGACGTTATTTATCCAGGAAAGCTTTCTTTTCAATAGTCAAAATTGAAAAATCAAACAAAAAACAAACTCCCAACTCTTAACTTTGTTGAGATGTCTTTAAGCATGTCTTTATTAAATAGCCCTTTTTTTTTTTAAATCTTCGACATTAGACATCTTTGTTTTAAAATTCTAACAAAAATGTTAAAAACCTAAATGAAAAGTTAAGTCAATAGCGCAGTATTGTTTTCTACTGTAAATAAAGTTCTCCAAAATGTAAATATATCTGTAATGTTCACATCTTAGTTTTAATTTGAAATAAAAACATAGTGTGCACAGAGTTCCAAGGGTCAGTTCGTACCAAGCAAGCTGGCCACTACTGACAGCAAACCAGTGCCTGCGCCAATCTCCAGCACCGCTTTGTCCATCAGCTTGAGCTGCTGCTGGTTGTTCTCCAGGTAGTGGCACAACGCTACGGCCTGGACATGGAAAGAAACACACTTAGAAAGAAACACACACTGGATCCCCGCTATTTGCAGGAGATAGGGGCCTGCGAATAGTGAAAATCTGAGTATAATTGATGCCGAGTATCAATGCATTGAAAATAAATAAATAAATTGCAAATCTTAATTCCACGAATTTTTGGTAAATCTCCAATTGTTTTTTTCCATGAAACTGGGGATTGGGTCCTTAAAACAGAAAAACTAACAGCAATTTTTTTATTGTAACTATTTGGGGGAAAAAAACAATTGTGAATAAGTGAGTATGCGGAGGTCCAGTGTGGTGGATCATCACTAAACAGTGGTGCTCCACTTAAGATTGACCCAATTTCTGATGATTTTCTTTTAGATATGAGCCGTCGCTCGGCTGGTATTTTTGTCTTCGGTTGCGTGCAAATATTTGAGTTCTCAGTGCTATATTTGATAATGCATTTCCATTCATGTCAATGTGGAAAGTGTTTTGAACGCTTTTTAAACCCACGAGTCAAGGCTCTACTGTACGTATCATCAACATACTCCAGGCCAGATGAGTGCACCAAAGCTATCTGTGGACTCCCGGATACTGATGCGATGACCCACGAAATGGAAGGCCTCTTTTTGCAGTGCATCATAAACGCTTGACTCCCAGACACGCCGCTTGTCCACCGCTGTCACTTTACAGTCTGACGACACACCCAACAAGAGCCCAAAGTGAACACGATAGCTGACCTGTGATAGAAATGCATGCTGGACGTACCATTATTGGTACCTTCCGCGTTCTCCTTCTCAGGTTGCCTTCGAAGGACTGTCGGGCTAATTGAGGACACTCCCTCCATGGAAAACGGGAAAACTGCGAAAGGTGCATCTCCATCACTGAGGTGCTAACAGTTAAGATACCAAGCATGCAACACTTGTAACTACACAACTTTTTTTTTTCAAGATTCATAATTGTTTTTGTAATCATTTTACAACTTTTTTTTTTTCTTGGAATATTACGTCATTGATACTATTCTTCCATATGCTTATCATGTGGGCTCTCAGCTGTTTTTTTTGTTTTTTTTTAACCTGGGCTTCCACTGCCGTTTCGACAGTGTAATTGTGTGAAAAATTTGAATGTCCATTTGAAGGTAGAAAACGACACTATTCATCGTCCCATTTGTTTTCTGCGCTGAATCACAGAGACAAACATTGCATTGACGATTTATGCATTTATTTTAAGATCACTAAAAGCCTCGACGGTTTGGAATGAGCTGGTCTTAGTGTGATAGTCCCTGTTGTCGCCACTGGACCCCCCAAAAACACAGCTGCTTTAAGCCCCGAACATCCATGTCAATGACTATTTATTTACAGTGTGATCCCTGACTACATTTACTGTCTTTGCAAAGCAATTAATAGCACATATAAAACATCATCTCACTCAGTCGCATGATTCCCCATAAGATGTATTACACAGAATTATGCCTTGTGTGTATAATGTGTAAAATGAAACTTACCTTTATTGAAGCAGTTCACCAGAACCTTCCTCCTGATTTTTTTTTACTCTGACTGCGCTTCTCGCCTTTGTTCTGGTGTTTATAGGTTGAAGCGTCATCATGGGAAACGCCCCTGACCTCCGCCAGCGAGAGAGGATACATCATCATCATCATCATCATCATCATCATCATCGGCACACTTTAGATTTCCTATTATTATTATTATTATTATTATTATTATTATTATTATTATTATTATTATTATTGGTTGTTGTTGTAGTAATAGCTGTAGCAGTAGTAGTAGTAGTATTTCATATATTCACTTTTGACATAATTTCAATTGTTATATTTATATAATGTACTTTTTATTGATATATTCTCCTCTGAACATTATTACTATTATCATCATCATAATTTATTTTCTTGCACTGTGTTGATAATGGAAACAAACATTTCATTGGCAGATTCATAATGTAGTATTAACCATTCGTTGAGAAAAATAAAAAAAAACATCCTATGGCACCATACGGCAAATTAACAGTTTGAAAATAATTGTTCCATATTTTACAAAGAAAAATTGACAATAATTTAAAGTAATATAAATATATCCTGTTACGGTATATATACCCAGTATTGTACATCTACTGTAGCTATGCCCTGCAAAAAGAGTAACACTATAGTATACTTCAATAAAAAAATACAGTATATTTTAAAACCATTCCTGTAGTACCTATCAAGACACAGATGCTCTAAATAATTGAAACATGAATAATAATTTTCAAAAAAGTAAATAAATACATAAAACATGACATAAAAATAGGGAAAATTTAGCTTCCTCCCACATTCCACAAACATGCATGCGAAGTTAATTGATAACTCTAAATGGCCAATAGATGTGATTGTGAGTGTGTATGTTCGTTTGTCTCTGTGGGCCCTGCGATTGGCTGGCAACCAGTTCAGGGTGTCCCCCGCCTACTGCCCGAAGACAGCTGCGATAGGCTCCAGCACGCCCGCGACCCTTGTGAGGATAAGCGGTTAGGATAATGAATGGATGGATGGATGTTGCTTTGTAAGCCTGGTGGGCTGCGTGTGCCTCAGATGTCTCCCCCCGCCGCCCCCTGCCCCTTTCCCTCCTCCAACAGACACACGTACACACACAGGCACACAAAGATGTCATCCAACAGCATAAAATGCCTTAAAGTGGAAGTCAACCCAAAAAATGTTTTTCCAATAATGTTCTATGCAGTTGATTGGACACTCTAAATTGCCCCGACGTGTGATTGTGAGTGCTTA
Source organism: Filicampus tigris (assembly GCF_054856515.1). Taxonomy (NCBI): domain Eukaryota; kingdom Metazoa; phylum Chordata; class Actinopteri; order Syngnathiformes; family Syngnathidae; genus Filicampus; species Filicampus tigris. The sequence goes on along the minus strand of NC_141230.1, from coordinate 10,580,163 downwards.
TGTTAGTTTGTCTCTTTGTGCCCTGCGATGGGCTGGCAACCAATTCAGGGTGTCCCCCGCCTACTGCCCGAAAACAGCTGGGATAGGCTCCAGCACGCCCGCGACTCTTGTTAAGATAGGCGGATTGGATAATAGATGGATGGATGTTCTATGCAGCCCTACAAGTTGAAACAAGGCATTCTTATTAATATTGCATTTGTGGAAAATGAAATAAGCAGCAAAATCCACCCATTTTTAGCCATCTCAGGTGCGGCTATTTTGTCACTTCTGTCGACTGAAAATGATGTCACAGTTGCTCAAGAGTCAGATAATGACCAATCATGGCTCAGCTTTAGAAAACAGGTGAGCTGCGATTGGTTGATACCTGAGCCCTGAGCAACTGTGATGTCATTTTCAGTCGACTGCAAGTGACAAAATGGCCGCCCCTTGAGATGGCTAAAAACGGTGGATTAACTCTTATTCCACGAATGCAATATTTATCAGAATGCCTTGTTTCAACTAGTGGTCTTGCATAGAACATATTCTTGAAAAAAAAAATGTTTGGGTTGACTCCCCTTTAATGTGACAGATGGCAAGCATTATCATCATGAGTGAGTTTCACTTTGTCACAGTCATGGAAAAGGCATGTGTCATAAACAGTCAGGGCATTAGCAGCTCTCCTCCTCTGCGGGATTACAGGCGGCTCTATTTCAAATGTCCGCTGCTGCATGATGACTGATTTACTGCCACAAAAAACTCACGCTGTTTTAATCGCTTATTTGTGATGAACCAACAATACGTGATTCTATAAATATTCTTGTCATTAGTCCTACATAACGTTCAACACAGTGAAATGATGCTAGCCATCAGGGGTGGGCAAACTTTGGTGCTTGACACATCCATCCATCCATCCATCCATCCATCCATCCATCCATCCATCTATCTTATCCTCACTAGAGTCGTAGCTGTGCTGGAGCCTATCCCAGATAACTGTGGGCGAGAGGAAGGGTATACCCTAAACTGGCTGTCAGCCAATCGCAGGGCACATATAACTGAACAAGCATACACACTCACATTGACACCTATGGACAATTCAGTCTTATATTCTTCTTTTTGGAATGTGGAAGGAAGCCCGAGTATCCAGAGAAATGATTATATATACTGTACAGTACACACATATACAGTATCTATTTAAGATGATGAGCTATTTCAGAAAAGTGGCTGATCTCATTCTTTGCACATTTCCCTTTGTGAGAAAAAGTCAAGATTCAGATGGGGGAAAAGGTCTAGTGGAAAATCATATATACTACACAGATTATGACAACTTGTTTCAAGCTTTTTGCATGTAAAAACGTATGCGTTGAACTAGACAATTTAACCGAGACCTAAGTAGTTTTGACAATTTCATTTCTGTCCTCCAAAATGTACCAAAACTACAGAGAAAACTGTGATAACAAAGAATATGAAGTTCAATGGAAAATCTCAACTATTTGCAGGGAAAAACGGGGAAGTCTCAATGCCATTTTACGGCCATAATGACTCTGTATTCGCTCATTTTCATCACGAATAATAATTTTCCAGTGGTGTACTAAAGCGCTGGTATAGCCTACCTTTACCATAACTGATGCCACCATGTTTTCAAATGACGCTGATGGTGGCATGCTGTAACTTTGTAATAACTTGTTTGGATTGAGGATCATTTGTGTGAAAAAATACTGTAAAAAAAACCCAAGTATGATTTAAAGGGGGAAATCAACCCAAACATATATTTTTCCAGAATATGTTCTATGTAAGCTCACTAGTTGAAACAAGACATTCTGATAAATATTGTGTTTTTAGAATAAAAATTAACCCACCGTTTTTAGCCATCTCTGGGAGCAGCCATTTTGTCACTTCTGTCGACTGAAAATGACATCACAACTGCTCAGGGCTCAAGTAACAACCAATCACGGCTGACCTGTTTTCTGTAGCTGATCCGTGATTCGTTGTTACCTGAGCCCTGAGCAGTTGTGATGTCATTTTCAGTCGATAGAAGTGACAAAATGGCCACCCCCTGAGCTAGCTAAAAACGGGTGGATTCCTCATATTCCACAAACGCAATATTAATCAGAATTCCGTGTTTCAACTTGCGCTCCTACATTAAACATTATTGAAAAAAAATATGTTTGGGTTGACTTCCCCTTTAATACATAGTATCTGTATGGATAAAGAGCTGCCAATCAAGCGTGCTAATCATCGCTCGGTAATCCCGTAACTCGGCTCCCAAAGGTCAGTGACAAGTGCGGGCCGGTGGGAAATGAGTCACCCATTGCAAGGCGTGTGAACATGTTCTCCAATCTCCGATAAGCTCCTGTGCTGTAATTGTAAAAGGGAAGGTGAGGAGAGGAATGCGGTTGCAAAAGCTTCATACTGACAAGAACATCATTAAGCACATGCCGAGCAGTGCACGGGAAATAAATAGGACCCACCAGGTATTCATTTCCACATCGTGTCTATTATTGTGTTTATGTGTGATCATGGGGCGGCATGGCTCAGTGGTAGAGTGGTCGTCTCCCAACCCAGAGGTTGTGGGTTTGATCCACAGCCTTTGTGACAATGTTGAAGTGTCCTTCAGCAAGTTATTGAACCCCCACCAGGAGCAAGCTCCTGGTGCTGCATCATCAGTAAGTGAATGAGGAAACGATGTAAAGTGTTTTGAGTAACTAAGGTAGAAAAGCACTCTACAAGTGAAAGGCCATTTACCATATCGCTCTTACTGTTTGCGGTGGTGTACAACTGCCCCGCAAGCGTCACTGTCAATGTCAGCTTTACAGATGCCACGTGTAAGGTTGCCAGAATATTAGAAACAGCTTCTCAGATACAACTATTTGTGTGTTGAACATAGATGTTAAAATTACTTGTTTTTTTATTTGTTCTTCACTGAAAAAAAAGAACTAGCTTTTCGGTTGCATGTGATTAAAATGTGGCAAACAAACGGATCCTTTGTTTATTCTTGAGGAAAACATGAGTAAATTACATCGGTTTACCATATTTTAATCATGTGCGACCAATGTACACGTTTGAATTAATTAAATCCAAAGGATTTTTTTTCCAATGTTGCATTTAAGTGAGGGGTTTTGAAACACCATTATGACATAGATGTCACCTTGAAAAATGCATATTTCTTTTTGGTGTGTAAATACAGAAATGTTGTTTGTTATGGCGTCATTGTAATGTGAATAAATATGCTAAATATTGTATTACCTGATTATACAATATTTGATTTGTTCATTATTTATGAGTATTTCATCTTCAGAAATGATACTGTCATCTGTTTTGGTATGCATTTTAAATATATTGTTGCTTTTAATTTTGAACCACCATTAATTCAGGAAATGTAAAAAATACACATTTTCTTTTAGTATCATTCTGTTTTGTGGTTATGGTACACTCTAAATATTGAAGTAATAGTTGTCCTACAAGCGAAGTACACTGTTGCTAAAATACATTTACCTAATTTTTCTTCCAACATTCACATTTAACATCACACTTATCTGAAATTATAGTAATCATGAAATAATTGCTACAAGAAACAAGCTTTCACACCTTCGTGTGATAGTGTCATTAAACAGAATCCATCTTAACATGTGTGAAGTCGAAAATGTATGAAGTCTAACATGAGGATTTAACTATACACCATCATCACCACCATACGGCCCCCTCCCTTCGAAAATATATCCAAACTAACCACCTCAACCGGTCTGTTAAGAAAGAAGGCCTCATTGTTTCAATAGCCTCTGCTGATGTCGTTGGGGTTGTCATGACAATGGAAATGAACCAATTGCTAAAGATTCTAGAGTGCTAAACATTCTAGTTCGATTTGCTTGCTTGGAATACAGGAGACAGCAGTCATCTGTGCTTCATTAGCTGCTACTCTAAGGACTACACCGCCACCATGTGGATGCAGATGGGAATAGCAACCATTGTCACCAATACGCAATGCCTTTCTGTCATCAGCCAATCAGAGGACGAAACAATGCTGACGTCATCAGGTCTGACACGGCGAGGACAACTTTGAACTGTATTAACTTTAACTATGTCTGTATGTTATTTACATTGTGTATATTATGTATTTGGATGATATACAATTAAAAAAAAATAATCTGATAATGCTGATATAGTTTAAGTTACATGGGCCAGCAGCACTTTTTGATTCTGAAGGCCTTGAGCAGACTAGTCTGACATGGCATTAATAACGTGGGGCTCTAATCTGACTGAGAGAAAAAAAAAAGTCCCAAATCCTCGAACACATACAGTGCTGCCTTGAGAGACAAGTTGAATCCATACTGTGACCACTCTTGTTATGTCAAAACACTCTTATCTCAAATCATCCTTCCTGATTCCCTTCCAGCAGATTCACCAAAAAAAACAAGGCTTCATGATGTTCAATACCCTCAGTTGAAATGTTTTGTCAAACAAAGAGATTTCCACCTTGTGCGTTTGCACCAACCTCATAGCTTTGTCTTTCAGTCTGCTAGTTTATTTCTAATATTAAATGAAAGCTATTGCAACCTTAGTGAGAATAAGCGGTTCGGAGATGGAGGGGAGGTTAGTTTTAAGATATGATTGTGGTCACAAAAAGAATGAAATGCATCTCAAGGCACCATTGTAGAAGAACTAAGGTTGCAGGCCAGTGCTTCTGATAGTGTTTAGGCCAGCAACGAAGGCCTTGCTGGTTCTGACCGCTCACCACTGACTCATACAGTATACTTGCACTTGTACTTTTATCGAATGATACTTTTAGCTAAATAACGCAATCACAATATTAGGAAAGCTTCTCCACTCTTGTGTCAGAAGTCATTCAATTGTGCAGCTGTACCTAATGTGTTGGACTGATGATTCGCTTACAAGGGCATTTATTATGTGAGGGTGGACAACGCGCCTGTGCAAAGTGTCATGTTATAAGCGTGTGCTCATTTGTGTGTGTGTGTGTCACAGGACGACAGCTGATAGAGTGAACAGGTGCGGCGGCGAAGATTTGGTGCATTTGTATCCCCTGTCTTTGTGTGCATGTGTGTGTGTGTGTGTGCGTGTGTGCGTGTGTGCGTGCGTGCGTGTGTGTGCGTGCGCGCGCGCACGTGCATATGGCCCCAAATGTAAGCATGTGGCACAGGCAAGCAGCACGGGCGACAATGGGCGCTTGTGTGGGCCATGCGGGAGGGAAACCCAATATGCAAGGACACGGTAGGAGCTCAAGCTGCAGCTGCTTCTTCTTCTCTTCTCCTTCTGCTGCACCACAACATGGCGATGACACCAGCAGGCCTCAGCACGACCAACTGGCCCACCTCCCATTTCATTTACACATGCAGCGATACTGTAAACTTTCTGTCTATCTATCTATCTATCTATCTATCTATCTATCTATCTATCTATCTATCTATCTATCTATCTATCTATCTATCTATCTATCTATCTATCTATCTATGTCTCTCTATCTCTCTCTCTCTATCTCTCTCTCTCCCTCTCTATCATCCATCCATCCATCCATCCATCCATCCATCCATCCATCCATCCATCCATCCATCCAGACTTTGTTTTCCTCATAGAAGTACCATAACTTCAAGTGTGATTGGAATATTATAAATTTTACTTTTTGTTTTTATGATCTTTTTGTTGCAAATGTTGACTGTTCTGTAATCCCTTTTCAGTAATGTTAAGAAAATTGTAATTTGACTGTCATAAAATTGTGACTTTTTTAATTGTGAAATTACACATTTATTTTCATAAAATTACAAATTGTCATAAAATTTGAACATTTTCTTGTAAAACTACCATTTTCTTGTCTTAAAAGTCCAACTTTATTCTCATAATCTTTCTGTTTTTTTTGTAAAATTACCACATTATTGCTGTAAAATGACAAATTTACTCTCACAAAATTAAGACTTTTTCTTGCAAAATTGCCACTCATATAATCAGGACATTTTATTGTAAAATGACATGTTCTCAGGAAACTGTGACTTCTTCTATATGAGTACAACCTTTTGTCCTGTAAATGAAAATGTGTCTTAAAATTATAACTTATTTTCCATGATGTCACACATTTCTTGACTGTTACTTTTCCTTTATACTACAATTATTATTATTTTTTTAATTATAAAACGTATGTTTTTGTCAAATTGCTGATAGAGTAGTGGTACACACGCCTGAGTTGTGTGCGGGCAGCGTGGGATCGGTTCCCGCTCAGTGACGGTGTCTGTGTGTGTCCCCTGCGACTGGCTGGCGACCAGTTCGGGGTGTAGTCCGCCTTTCGCCCATTGTCAACTGGGATAGGCTCCCGCGACCCTGTACAGAATAAGCGGTTTGAAAGATGACATATTTTTGTCCATATATGTCATATTTTACACATAGTCTCATGTTGTTGTTATTCTAATGTTAAGCCGCTGAAAACATTCATTTAACACCTTCAGTAATCAAATATTGTGCAATAGTAAGAATAATAACGCATTTTTTCCTATTATTTTATCATTGTTTTTAAAAAATTCCTGACTATTATTTTGATTTCAATACATTGTCTACCCAACTACAGTATGTTGTGTAATACTGTATACGACTACTACTACCACTACTATCACTTGTGATAATGATGATGATGATAATGATGAACCAAAACAAAGTGTCGTCACGATCACGTGTGGTCGTTTGCTCCACAACCCACGCTCGCGCCTTTTCCCCCCCTCCTATTGTGTGTGTGCGTGTGAAACTTAAGAAGACTCACACACTCCCTCACACAAGAGCACGTACGAGCGAACCCACGCGAAGACAATCCACGATGACGATGACGATGATGATGTTCTTGCTCTTACTTCTACTCTGCATACACTGTGAGTTAAAAAAAAAAAAGACACTTGTTTGCATGTCGTTTTCTGTTCACGTGAACGTGCAGTAGTTGGCTCATCGGTTGCATGTGCAAAACCTGCACATGCAATCTAGCATGACGTCCACAGTGTTTGTTCAGGTAACTTTGAAATTGACTTCGAATGATACTTGTGGCATTTATGTAGACTATAGATAATGTCAAGTAAAGTAAAATGTAGAAACTGTGATGATCATGTTTTGTAACTTTAATCATGTTTGAAAATGTCAATAGTACACGTGTGCGGATACCTCCCCCGCTGACCGCTGTTTATCGGCACAAAACTCCCTTTTGAAGTTGGGTCGGTTTAACATGATTGCTTCTCATGATCTGTTCACTTAAAAGGCAGATACAGCTGAAGTAGTCCAAATATTCGGACCATGTTTGTGAGGCAGAATTTCATATTGGATCAGTCGTTGTTTTGTGCATCATTGCATTTGTGAGAAGAACCTACCCATTTCTGACCCCAGCACTCCAAAGTCAAACCAGAACTTCAGGCTTAACCTTAGGACTCTAATTTAACCCTTCAATGTCTAATAAAAGCTCCATGATGAAATGTCGCCATCTAACGAAAACCAGCACGAGAGCCCTTTTGAAAATCAACCAATTTCCCCAAATAGTAATGCTCAGTTTTGATTCACACTGTCTGAGAAGTTTTAACATAACACTGAATTTACTAGGGGGGGGGGTCGTATACTGTGAGGTGTTTCTAATATTTTGACACTCTTGTGTAGCTAAATGAGGTAATCAAGTATAACTCAGCTTCACCGCCACAATTAAAGACATGCAGTTAAATTCCTACTTTTCTGAAGCAGGTCTTGCATTGGATCATGTTAAAGTGTACCTTTAGTGTAGCGTACCGCACAGTATAATTAAAAGTAAAATCTAATGTGTTCAAATACGTTCAGTGGACTCTCCTTCATTCCACCCCGTCTTCTTGTGTGTGAGAAGGACGTTATCAGTATCGCCTTGAATCCGCCCCTTCTGAAAGTCGTCCATCAGTTTTACATTCCAAAACAGCAGCGGTCCTGGTACCACCACACACCACACGCACACACTCTTTTTCATTTACGCTCAACTAATTTGCTGTTTTAAAGGTCCCATGCTATGAAAATCAATTTCCACTGTTTCATGCATCAGATAGGTCAAATATAATCTGCGAATCTGTTTGTCAACAGTTGATCAAGGAAAATGCAGTCAAATGTCAATTCCTACTAAAAGTTTTTTTTTTTAAACATCATCAAACAAATGGGGCAGCACGCTGGCCTAATGGTTAGCATATCCCTCTGACAGTTCTGATGTTCTGGGTTCGAATCTTCCTCTGTGAAATGATTGTGTGGGTTTTCTCAAAGTACTCCTGTATGCAGGTCCATTGCCACCAAAATTGTGCCTATGTGTGAATGAGAGTATGAATGGTTGTTTTTTTATATGTGCCCTGCGATTGGCTGTTGACCAGTCCAGGATGTACCCTCGGTCTGGCCCAAAGTCAGCTGGGATAGGCTGTATCACCTGAAGACAAGTGCTGTGGAATATGCAAGTGCCGTTGCAAAGTTAATCATTAATTTTGCTTCTTGCAGGTCCTGTCAGTATGTCAGTGACAGTGAGCTCTTCTAAAACCAAAGTGGAGGTCCATGAACACACAGGTAAGAGTGCTTCGTTTCCAGCTTGTTTTGTTAAACCTTCTTTCTTGAAAATCTACGGTATCTCTCCGTGAAACAAGCTATTACAGCACTTATGCTACCTCCAAAGGCAGAATCGACCTGAATCAAGTTGGGGCCTTTACAGGCTCCATCTCACCCATGACTCTAATTATGACTCCCGAGCTTCGGTGTAGCATCATCCCTGGCGCTATAGGATATGGATGGGTGAATTTAAGAAACATTTTTTTTTTTTTTTTTTTTTAAAAGGGATGAGTAAAAAGAGATAATAAGTAGGACTGCAACTAATGATTATTTTAATAATCTGTTGATGATTTTGTCAATTAATAGGTGAATTGGATTTTTAAAAAGTTGTACGTTTCCATCCCGTTTTGAAAAACAGGACATTATTTCAAATGACAATGCAGTAAATGCATAGGTTAAACATAAATTAATTATGATTCAGTTCCTGGTTTGGTCCTTAACTCAGAAAATTGGCAAAAATGTTGATCAAGTTTGAGGTCAGTTTTCCAAAGAAAAAGCAGATGTTTACAAAAACAACAAAATAATCAGCCTGCTTTCATGGAGAACTGCAGGTATCTAAGAACATTTACTGGTGAGAGGCAGGGATTCCATGTATTTGGACAATTTTGAATTATACAAGGTCTCCAAACAATTACTCTATGATCAAAATATTTAACAACTGATTTGATAATCGATTAGTTGTCAATTAATCGATCAATTGTTGCACCTCTCAATAAGTGTTTCTATGTATGGGCTTATTTAGATAAACAAAGCAATATGTGATAAAAACAAAAGCGGTAGACAAAAATATATATTTTTTAACAACTTGATGCAAGTTGCAGCAGAGTGAGAAAAAATTAAAGATGTTTAAACCTGAAAAGAACATTTTAGGTACGGCGGCAATGAAGCAGATTGCAGCCTTTGCGATTCTACTACACTGCACTTGTTCAGCCCTGGATTGGAATAACGAAAGTGGTCACGGAACAAATCACAATCGGAAGCCAAGGCACCACTGTGCGTCACATATAAATTACAAACGGAGCCGCGACATCATCAGTGTGCATCAGCGTGTCCTGACCTTCCAGACGCTGTTCTGTCCTGCAACTTCCACACTGAGAAGGACCAGAACCCTCGAATCGAGTGGAAGAAGAAAGGAAAAGCTGTGACCTTTGTCTACTTTAATAACAAATTTACCGGTGGGTGACGGCTTCTCTCCCTGTTTTCTGGAGTTGGAAACAGCACTTTCTTTCTTTGCTGATTTCCCATCACGGCAGGCTCGTACGCAGGGCGGGCCAAGATGGAGGGAGCCACTCTGACCATCCACTCGGTGACACAGAAAGACTCCGGCGAGTATCGCTGTGAGGTGACCGCCGCCGATGACCACGTCAGCTTCGGAGAGGCCACCGTCACCCTCGGCGTACACGGTATGCGCCTGCGAGCCATAATATTAGGTACACCTGCACAATACAATGCAGAAGCTGTGTTATGCTATGTTAGCTATATTCACAAATACATTTATGTTTGGTTTTATTATTTTGGGCCTCTCATTTTAATTACTATGCACTGTATTTTGTATGATTACTCCAATAATAATGATTTATATGATAAACAAAGGCCATCATTAGACTTTATTTTTCTTTTAACAAAAATATAGTCACACTAAAAACAATTATTTGAAATCATTCGTGAAATTAAATGAACATTAATATTTAGTTATAATTTACATTTATTACACTTAATATTTGTTTATAGTTTCATCCATTTGTGAGTAACTATTTCAATTGAATTGTTTTGTTTCATTTATCATATTGAATTAGCTTACAATGTATTTTTAACATTTATTTTCAATAGATATGTTTATGTAATGTAGACTGTATTGATATTTTCTTATTTGATTAGACTTATTTGAGATTCATGTGGTGTAACATTAACTTAAAGGGGGATTGTACAATGTTGAAACACCTTGCAGGATTGGAGCGTAGCATTAGAAAAGTCACAGAAAACGCTTCAAAAATTAGCTGTGCTAGCATTACTAGCATTAGCACTGTAAACAAGCCGACGTTAGCCACAGATATTAAGTTGGTAGCAAGACTTATTAGGAAGTTTTTTGTTTTGTTTGGAATGTACATAAAATAGAGGTGATAAAGGTACCCGTCGAGAACTAATGTCTTCTGTGTGGCTTCTAAATCCTCTTAGCCAGTAATTCTCAACTGGTGGTTGGGAACCCAATTTGGGGGGGTCTCTTACAGCTAGTAAAAAGTAAAAGTTTTTTTTTAGTAAGAATATGTATTACGTTCACACGTGGAACATATTAGGTAAGTGTCGGGAAATGTTACTCACATCTGCTAGTTTACTCTGTAAAGTGTAAACAAAGTGCAGCCCAGCCATTGGCTCACGGGCGTCCTAGCTAGCAATATGCTTTTGAACGCATAGTCAGACTCACAACATAATATACAGTAAATGTATTGAAGTATTTTCAAAGGTGTTCTCAACTTCCATCAAAGTGGGTCTCAACCGTACTGTACTGGCTGGTCAACAGTTCTTCAATCCTGTCTACCACTGTTGTGTTGGCATGAAACAAATTGCAACCATTTTCACTGAGTACAAGATGTCAAAATTGAACTCCAATCAGTGATCAAAAGTGTTGTGGATGAAGTGGCAGTGGACAAGTCCCTACATTTAGGTCGAAAAATTGTTTCCTTCCTCCTAATCAGTGATACCTGTCACCTCAGGAAACCCCAAATTTAACCTGTCAGGCCACCACCCCCAATTCGGCACAGGTCAAACAAAAACACCGCACCTTAGTGGTTGGAGGAATAACAAAAATATACAAAGCAATACATGGGGCTCCTACACCTTACAACAACTAAAAAGATGCGGGTCATAGATTGAGAACAAGTGAGAACCAGTGATGTACAGTAAGCCGCCTGAGGTCCCTTCACTTTTTTTGTGTTTGCTAGCTTATGCCCAGTTGTTGGCAAATGACGGATCTGTATTTTTTCATTTTCTGGTTGTGGATATTCTGCCATAGTTTCAGCATAGCTCCTGAAGCGCAAGGTAACAGGTCAGCGCGATTTTTCGATGTTATGGATATGTAATAAATGACAGTGGTTACATTAAATGCTGCTTTTGTGTGTGCGTCCTAAGTGCCGCCCCACATCCCGTCTTGCGAGGTGCCCCACTCGGTGTTTGTGGGCTCCGACCTGGAGCTCCTGTGCAAAGACAAGCAGAGCGTGCCCCCGGCGACGTACAGCTGGTACAAAGACAACAGGGCCCTGAAGGTCTCGTCCGACTCGCCGTACAGCATGGACACGCGCAGAGGCACGCTGGTGAGTGAGCTCCGGCTGTGTGACACATGGCGCGTAGAGCACAAAGCGCACACTTGTGCACTCGTATGTACCCGTGAAGGAACACATGTGCAGCTGTTGCTCTTCCTCTCGCTTTCACTCTTCACCCAGAGCAGAAGTTGACAAGCGTCTCCAAAGTGGATTCTGGGATGTATCGCTGCGAGTCCTCCAACAGTGTGGGGGCACCCAAGAGCTGCGTGGCACAACAACTAAAAGTTATTGACTGTAAGTTGAGTTTTTTTTCACCCCTAACTCTTATGCGCTTTACACGTGTACTCACAAGAGATTTTTTTTGGGGGGGGGGGCGCAGATCCGGTGGATATCGCCATTTTGATAGCTGGCGCTTCGGGTTTTGTGATCCTCACGCTCCTCTGCTGCATCTGCGCGTGTGTGTGCCGACGTCGAGGATACTGCAAGAGTGAGTTATTTCTTAACGGAGCCCCTGTACAAACATGTAAACACAATCATATATTGGGACCATACATTATTTAAGGGAAACATCGACGAAGCATAATAGGACACATTTCAGTATCTGGAAACAAAGCCCAACAAGAGTAACATATTTTGTGCTAACGGTGACTGCTATTTGGAACTGTTCGCAATTCCTTTTCACCAATCTGCCTACTCTCATAAATGTCTTGAGTGATTGTGACATTGAGAATGCTTGACCATCTCCCATTTTTCTCCCTCCAACTAGAAGAGAAGAAAACCAAAAGGTGAGTTGCTAGTCTTTAGTTTTGCCCAACCACTTTTGGACATTTAAGCAACTTGTACAGTTTGTCTTGCAGCGCCAAGTCATACAACCCTCCTCCTCCTCCACCCATCCACAATGTGAGTCATGTTTATTTGGGTTGCTGATAACCAAGTCACCTGGCTAATCCAAAGAACGGATTGTTTTTCTGTGTCTTCTCCACAGATCAAGACTTACAAACCAACTCAGTCCTTCATGATCTGATTTGTGCAGTGTTGTCAAACCAATCCAGAATTCAACATTTATTCTTCACTGCACTGGACTGTTTAGCCCACGCTGGTATTTTCTCAAAGACCAAAACCTAAAGCGGACTCTTCGTCATCATCCTTGCTGGACCCGGCCACAAATGTGGTTCAGGGGCAGTTTCTGCTGTGTCTATGTAACACAGGGTTCAAACTTTTTTTTTTTTATGAAGAAGGTTTGATTATTTGCTATTTCTGTGAGGGGTGAAGGAATTCCACTCTCACTAAAGACGCCAGTATTACAATCATGCCCTCACATCAACCAACAAAGATTCCCACTGCATTTGATCTATTTTTCCACACACAGAAACTTTATTTTTCTTGTTATTATGTTCATATACTCTGTTTTACAAAACTGTATGTGTTTGTGTGTGAATGTGTCTTAGTTACTCTCTTTCACTTTTGTTTGCGTGTGAATTAAGAAACAAATGAACGGGTGTCTGCAAACACTGGAGGAACATTGTATAAATTGCAACATTAATATTTTTCACAAATCTCGCATTTACCTCAGTAGGAAAAAAATGGAGTTTGTGCATTTTTTTTAATCCAAACCTCATATTTCAAACTAACTTTCGAGTTTGTCTTTTTTTGTCTAAAGAGGTTTGTCTTAAAAATAATGAATGAATTAAATACAAAATATATATTCAATAAATACATGCATTAAATAATTACATGAAGTCAACAATATTCCTTTTTTTTAAGTGTCAGAATTTCATAAATAATTAGATTTATTTAACAGAAAAAATAGTTACATGGAAAAAAAATCCTCTAAAATTCCCATTACTGGTTTATTTCAAAATATCAAAATAACTATTAATAAATCGAACAAACTCCAAACAAATTATTTGTTTATCTAAAAATGACATATATAAAACCCGACAAATTCCAAGTTGTTTATTTCAGAACACTATTACATTATTAATCTATGAATTCCCATTGTTTTAAAAATAATAACACAAATAACACACAAATTCCCACAATAGGTTTGCTTTTAAATAAATATAATCTGCATATTCCCATTGATTTCTGTGTACATTGTGTACAATATACAGTATGAAAGGTCTTTCACACGCAGCTAATATGACCTTTATGTGCATAGTGTATGTTGACATCAGTGTTTTGTACATTTTACTGTATCGTCCAAAAACACAAATAACAACAACGACCTTTTTACGCGAGTATATCTCCGAAGCAGGCGGTGAGATAAGTATTGTACTACTGGTACATGGCCACGAGAGGGAGACATCGTACTGAATGTTGGTGGCTTGATGGAGTGAAAGTGCCTTTATTCATTTTGCATGATCTTTATGAACAACAGTTGAATTAATATTGCATTTGATTTTGCCCCTTTATCATTGTTATCCTTTTTTTATTGTTGTCCTAGTCTATTAAACGTTTTGACATCTTTGATTCTTGTAGTGTTGTCTTCCTCTCATACACGCACGCATTCCCCCCCCACACACACGCCCTCACACGCGCATGCACACACACACGCACACACTCTCATGTGGTCCTTGAAGGCTACCTGGTGCCCGCGGGAACAGCATTGGTGACGCCTGGTATAGTGTATGCATTATGTATGTATGCTCTTTGTTACTTTAATGAAAGGGCAAACGGCACTTTTCTCATCCGGGGCAAACGGGCATGTGCTTGAGCACCACTCGGAGTCTAGCTAGGGTGACCATATGTCCCGCTTTGCGCGGGACTGTCCCGCATTTTAATGATTTTTGATTCGTCCCGCAAATTGACGCACAGTCCCGCACGTCTGATCGGCAGGCACCAATTTTCAAACATGCGTCTAAAATCTTTTTTTTTTTTTTTTTATCAAACGCCTGTGTGCTGAGAACAGACAACACACAGGGAGGCTCTTATGGAGGCGGGTCTCGGGCTGTGTGTGTGTGTGTTGGGGGTTCGGGTGTATGGTATTCGGCCTGGTGTGACTGTCTGCGTGCGAGACTGTGAGAGGCAGGGGTATGCTGTCAATCAAACAGCCGGGCGCACATGCAGGCAATAGTTGGTTTTAAAAACACGCCTACCAAAAACAAGCATTTTAGCGACGCGTTCCATACGTTTGTGATGAATGAATGAATGAAAATGGAGGACTCTAGAATCTGGCTGGGCCTGGGCGGGCACAGGCCCACCCAGATTGACAGACTGCCCACCCAGTGAGATTCACTGATACTTTTAAATTTTTTGTAAATTATTATGAAATTATTTTTGAATTTGTGTTTCGTTATGTTTTTTTTTTTTATTGTATCGAATATTAAGAATGGCATAATTGTGGTTGTCTAAGGAGGATCTGAACTTCATATTATTCAGTTTGTCATTTTATTTGAATATACCATGTGTCGGGATACGAGGATTGTGGTCAGTGAGAGAAATATTCAAGGCCCACCCTGATTTTTCCAGGCCCACCCATTAGCCACGTTCTGGCTCCGCCCCTGTCCTTGATATTAATGTCTCAGAGATTTACCTTTTTGCTAGTAGTTTGTGTTGTATTTTTGTAACTGCAGATAATTTCAACTGCAATTCTGTGTTCTGTGTTTTTATTTGTAGATTTATATTTGTTATTTTGTTACAGTTTATTATGTTATGTTACTGAACAATCGACAAGCTGTGTCATATGCATTTTTGGTGTCCGTCACGAGCGTCATATGCGTCCCACATTGTCCCCCACAAGCATAGTCTCTGTCCCACATCTGGTGAGTTTGGATCTGGTCACTCTAGGTCTAGCTGTACATGTGCAGTCAAGTAGACTGCTTGGAAGTAAAGTTAATTATTTGAGAGGGTTTTGCACTGACAAGTATTCATGTTGGATGTTCTCCTTGGATTACATTTAACTCTTACATCCCATTTTCAATCCGGTGAGTGTGTGCGCGTGCGTGGAAAGCGATCCGTCACAGAAGGGCCGAGAAGTGTGAAAAGAAGTGTGACAAAACCACAGAGCGTGTGTGCGAGTGGGCGGAGGCTGTCAAATGAAATCTACGTTAGTGGTGCTGTTTTATTAAGACGCTAAGACGAAAAGTTTGCTCGGCCTGCATCTTGGGTCACAGGTTGGCACGCTCCATCATGAGTGAGTTCCTGCAAAGACTTGGAGAGAAAGAATGACAATCACTGGGCAACTAAAAATTCCATTCCATATTTTATTTCAGTTCTGTTGTTAAATACAATTTTTGATTTTATTTCAGGTCTTCACTTTAATAATTTATTTTTTAATGGCATTTACCATTCATTTTTTCATTCAATTTCATTTTTTCTTCCAGATCGTATTTTCTCTAGTCCTTCATTTTGTCTTCAAATTTTCAAATTTATTTTTTTAATCTTAAATTCACATTTTTTTAATTTTAATTCATCCATCTATTATTTTCTAAACATCTCTTATTTTAGCATCATGTTATTTCTTTATTTAATTTATTTTGATTTTTTTTTCCATTTCTCTCTGAGTAATTTCACATCTGAAATTACTATTTTACTTATTTTAAACAAAATCACCACGTTTTACTTTGGAATTTTTTGATAATTAATACATTAGAAGAAACATGTCATGAGACATCAAAGTCTATATAAAAATAAAGAACATCCTAAAAACACCCTGAGAGCACCGCTCCATTACTTGGGTCAATCTGACCCAACTTTCTGCAAAAGAAAAAAAATCTTTTTTTTTAAATTGTACTTATTTATTTTTATTTGTAAACAAAAAAAAACCCCTAATATTGAGTTCATTTCATAAAACAACAACAACCACTACAACAACCCATTTTGACTCAACTGTTTTAGAGGGAATAAAACATCTCTCATAACAGCACCGTTGGAATTCTATCAGAAGGAAAGCTAAACATAATTTATTATTATTAAATGGATGAATGGGTGGATTAGTATTATTATTATTATTATCACACATTATTCAGGCGCAAGAGAAATAGCTCCACTGCAAAGTGTTTTATAAAACCCAAACACAAATGATGAGAAATGACAGGCAGGCAGGGAATATGAGCAACCTTTCTGTAAATCTTACATCACATGGACATCAATGTGTGGATGCCTCAAGGGGATTGCTGTGGTGAGGACCAACAGGAAGTGGACCAGCGACACGGCAGGCATCGGGGCAGGAAAATGCTCACTTCCCGTCAGAGCAGAAAGAAATAGCAACGTTTAAACATTTAAAAGTTCGCAGACGGCGTCCCCTACTGCTCCATGAAATCTTTATGCCGACGCGCTGTCACAATGCCAGGAGCCCTGCTGAGTGATGCTTGGATGTCAGTGTGAGTGCTTTTAGAACAACTTTCGCACTCAAGTCTGTTCTATACACTGCTAGCTGTGTCAGAGTCAACCCCCACCAAGTCACCTTTCGCAAGGCCAACCATCAACCCCCCACTGAAATGCAGCCTGACCAATCAGAGAGCAAAAGAGAACAGAGGTCAGAGACTTTCCTGGCAGTGCTTTGTTGACTGCAAAAAATAATGGAAAGTTTATTGTTTTACTCAAGAACAGTAAAATGTCATACAGGGCTTGACATTACCACCTGCCAACCGACTAAATACGGTGAATTTCATCTTTGGCCTGTAACACTGCCCATCCCAATAACCACTTTGGTGGGTTGAATTTTATATATACACTGTATTTATTGGTAAGGCTTTAAGGGGGGATATTTTGTAGGCTCTAGGACCTGGGGGGAAGTGGCCTGTGACCTCAGGCTGAGGTGCACTTTGGTTCTGTAGAAGGACATCGGTTCAAAACACGCCAACAACTCAACTTATGGATGGCTTAAAAAAAAGAAAATGAATGTTTTCCAGGGGCTTAGTTAAAGTCCAGACTTGAATCCGATTGAAATGCTGTGGCATAACCTAAAAAAGGCTGTTCATAATCAAAAACGTTGCTGACCACAAAGAACATAAAGACTTGTCTTACTTTTGAAAAATAAATAAATAATATAAAATAAAACAAGCAAGAAAAAAAAAAACACCTGAATGATTTCTATGACTTTTGGAGGAATAATGTATGGACTGAAGAGAAGGTATGTGTCATGTTACATCTGGCGCAAATATAACATAGCATTTCAGAAAAAGAACATCATACAAACAATGCAACATGGTGGAGATAGTGTGGTGGTCTCAGGCTGCTTTGTTGCTTCAGGACGTGGATGACTTGCTGTGATTGCTGAAACCAGGAATTCTGCTTTTTTTTTTTCCAGAAAATCCTGAGATAGAATGTTTGGCCATCAGTTTGTGACTTCAAGATGAAGGATACTTTGGTTCTGCAGCCGGATAATGATACAGGACACACAAGTCAACTTCTGGGAAAAAAAAAAAAAAAAAAAATCAACAAAATGAAGCTTTTGGAGCGGCCTAGGCAACGTCTGTACTTGAATCTGATTGCAATGGCATGACTTCAAAAAGGCTAATCATGCTAGAAAACCCTCCAGTGTTGCTGAATTAAACAAATTCTGCAAGGCAGCGTGTGGGCCAAAATATCTCCACAGAGATGTGAAAGCTCTGTTGTCAGTTATGGAAAACGCTTGATTTCAGTTGTTGTTGCTGTGGGTGGCCAACCAGTTATTAGGTTTAGGGGGCAAGTACTTTTACACGCATTTATTCTTTTAAGTCCACCTTTTCAAAATTAACAGTACTCCTGCAATTTGGGGCAATTCTACCAACTTGGGCTGTGGACTGGATGAACCTATTTTTGCTTATTGAATTATTTTAATAGTAAATAGAACGTGAACTGGCTTTACAGGAACAGTGTTGCTACTGTCAAGTGCAGTTGTTGACATTTTGTCATCCGTGTGCATCAGCTTCTATCTTTAAGTACGTGAATGTATTATAAAGGAACTGAAATCTCCTTAGTCCCAAAATTTAATATTTCTTCGGGGTGGGCAGAAAGGTGATGTCAAAAGATTTTCGGACATAGCAACGGTAACTAAGTGGGGGTGAAATTGCACACTCCATCCACAACTTCAAACTCCCAATGTACTGCAGCCCTGCGCTTCCTACTAGAGCTCAAATAGGATCAGTGTAGGCAGCGTGGCATCCAGATGAAATGTTGTATTTGTGTGAGCATGTGTGTGTGTGTTCCGTGGCTAGAATTTGGGGAAGTATTATAGAATATCTGAGGCGTGAAAACCAAGCAGGTTTGTCACACTTTGTAAACCAAAGATGAAAGTTCACATTTGGCTTGGATTCCAACAGCCGCAGGGACATTGCTAAAAGTGTCAATGTTGCAATATATGTTTATTCCGTGCATATTCGTCATTGTAAAGGCAGAATTTGTGATGCTGTGGATTCACTCTCAATGAATTTACTGCCAAATCATGATAGGTGAGTACTTTTTTTCCATGGCATGGAATCTTAAGATCAGAACCAGACCTCTCCCCTCTCCAAATGTGGATACAAAACTGATACGTATCAAATATGTGTCAGGTCAAGTGCACCGTTAAAGTGGAAGTCAACCCAAACGAGTATGTTCTATGCAAGGCCACTAGTTGAAACAAGGCTTTCTGAAAAAGATTGCGTTTGAGGAATAAGAATGAATCCACCCGCTTTTAACCATCTTCGAGGGCGGCCATTTTGTCACTTCCGTCGACTGAAAATGACATCACAACTGCTCAGGGCTCAGGTAACAACCAATCACGACTGACCTGTTCTCTGAAGCTGAGCTGTGATTGGTCATTACCTGAGCAGTTGTGATGTCATTTACAGTCGACAGAAGTAACAAAATGCCCGCCCCCTGAGATGGCTAAAAAGGGGTGGATTTTGCCACTTAACTCATATTCCACAAACAACAATATTAATCAGAATGCCATATTTCAACTAGTGGGCCTGCTGAGAACATATTCTTGAAAAAAATACATTTGGGTTGATTTCCACTTTACATCTCAACAGCTCCCCAAAACCGTCGGTCACCTTTGGAATTACCCTTGAAAACCTGAAGTTCTCAACACTGAATACAAAATGATTAATATCTCAGCCCCTGTAGCAGACAGAAACATAATTCTAAAAGAATTAAAGAGCTTAGACATGTGGCTTTCACGCAGGCATAATTTATTATTATTTATTCTTTCAATCGAAGATGTAAAAATAACGTGCAAGTGCAAGAGAAGCACTATTTTCATTAAAAAAAAAATTGAGTGGTAATTGCCATCCTCTATTTTCTTACTTAGAAGTCAATATCGTCATTGTCTACAAACCACATCATATCACCTTCGACTGGTTCCACTGGTCGTGCACGTCGTCCATCTATCACTGCCGTTACTTACTTTAATCAGAGTCCCCGGCGATAGACTGCGTTCGCCATTAGCCTACCTACGGCTTGAAAAAATTCCACCACACCGTCACGTGTATATTCTGATGCATTAAGTTGGCTAAGAGACGGAGAATTGGATTAAAAAAGGACAGTGATGTATCCGCCCTCCCGGTTTGAAAGGTAGAAAGATGCAACAGCGCTCCCGGCTCTAGTGGTAGACACGCGGTTATGCGCTCCCGGCTTACTGGGTTAAACGCTCACATTGGATACACCCTGTCAAACAACAAAAATAAACACATTAAAAAACATCTGCTGATGAGTAAATATGGTCTGAATAGGCTAAATTAGAGGAGGTTCCATTGTTAGATAAGACAAATAATTACAGAGGGTGGTGTGTGCAATGGGGTAATGTGGAGGTTAAAGCCATTTAAATCAATAGGGCAAGAGTAATCCAAGGACGATTCAACTCTATGTAACATTTAATTGGCGCGGGGCGAGAAAGCTGCCTGGCCAAGGGCTGCTTTTCCGCTGGCCGTGAAAGTGTGCGCATCGCTCAGAAGGAACCAGAGAGTTCACACTTCACTTGAGTGCAGTAAATGATCCAGCCAAGGATTTTTTTTTGATTTATTTATTTTTTAGGTTTTTAAGGTTTTATTAATTCTTTCGGCGTTTGGTTTTTGGCCTTGGTTTCCTTGTTTTTGGTTTTCAGTTTCGGCCAAGAATTTGCATTTCATTGCATCCCTAACAAATACGCCCAATGCGTATAAAGTTGTGTGCTTCAGTGCGCCGCTTGAACACTGCTTAGCATTCAAGAGGAGTCCTCCATGCTCAAGTGCTCCCAGTATTACGCCTTTAACTCTTTCCCCCCAGAGAGATGGGAAGGAATGGAGAAGGGGAAAAAAAAGAAGACATAGATAACAGAAGGATATAGATTTGAGAAAAAAACCTAGTGGATTCCCGTCATGATTCTTTGGACAATCTGTGACAAGTATTATTTTTGGATTCATACAGAAGCGGGACGCTGTACACGAGCTTGTGCTGCACTGTCCCGCCACTAGCCAGACTGTGTGTGCGTGTTGTGTATTGGATTAGACTTTGCAATCACATCTCATCAGCAGGACGAATAATGAGACCTCAGACGGAATGACTATTTACCCGGACCCTTTATGTGAAAAATGATGCACCGGTTCTGCCTGATTGTGACTTGAGTATCCTC
Organism: Filicampus tigris; assembly: GCF_054856515.1. NCBI lineage: Eukaryota > Metazoa > Chordata > Actinopteri > Syngnathiformes > Syngnathidae > Filicampus > Filicampus tigris. Next base: position 10,558,836 of record NC_141230.1, on the reverse strand, counting down.
GCTCAGTTCATCAATCGCTTTGCACTGCACCGAGATGAATATTTATCAAAGCTATAAAAAGGCACAGGAAACAATTTATTCATCACAGCCAACACGGCGAGAGCTTCACATCTTCTGGCCATGTTTGCGAAAACTAGGACAGTAGAGCACAGACCTCCCAAGGCCAAACAAAAACCTTTTCTTCTTTTTTTTTTTCAGTTTATTTTTAGATGATTTGGACATTGTTAGTACTGGATAACGTGTATTAATTCTAAATAATCAAAACTTGAGAGAAAGGGTGGGTGACCGAGATCCAGACACAGCAAATATGTTTGTATAACGAGTGGCTAATGCTATTGCTAGCTTGGTTCACAGCTGGAAACAAGTACGAGATATGTCAACTATCTTGCTCAAAAACCGACAATCTTCTTTTTTTTTATTTCAGGCATCAGTTTCATACAATGTCACGTACATACTCGACACTGATTGATAAATTTTTGTTTGAGTGGGTGGGTACTTGAATAACGTGAGTGGAGCTAACGTATGTTACAACAACGCCAAATTTTGATGGAGGAATTGCATACAGCTCAAACTTAAACCATGTCAGAGACTTACTTTGACCTAATGTATCCATAACACAGTTCAACGAACCTAACATCAAGATTTGGGAATGTGGAAAGAAGCCTGAGTGCCTGGAGAAAACACACGCAAGCACGGGAAGAACATGCAAACCGGAGCCAAGACCTGAAACAACTATGACGGACGTGTGCGGACGTGCTAACAACTGCTAACAAGAGCTAACAAGAGGCTACACTGACGACCAATGAGCATTCATTTTAGCAGCGTGTCCTTCACCAGGTTCCAAAACTATTTTTTTGTGTCACCTTGCCACTAATAGTAACTTTATGTAGTTTTTGCATAAAGCACATCACCTTAGGTGGAGGTAATAATAAAAAATCCTGAATCTCCACCAAATGATAATGATCTTTTTCTTGTCTCATGTCCATCACTTGATAAAACTTGATGGAAATGATTTTGACCATCCTATAAACAAGCAGAAAAACACAGCTGACAGCAAAACAATAGCTCCTTCGTGGGGGCCTAGCGTGTACATTCTCTGGCAGAACACCTTTGAAACATGCTGCAGCTGATCAGAAAATGGAAGCAGATTGGAATAATTGTCCCCACTCATTTGCTGGGACTCATTAACGTGCCAGGATGAGGATTATAAAGTGAGCAGGACCAAAATACACTCCCCCACACATAACCATGCACACACACAAACTGTACCCACAATAAAGGTGGAATATCAAATATTTTGCCACGCAACGATAGAAAGACAATAACAACACATGCACAAAGACAGAGACAGATTCACTCCTCTCTGAATTCACCTTTAACCTTTCCACAGACACAGCTCATCTGGTGATTTTTGCTTCTTTAGCAAAGCCCTGCTCAGAAGAGTGAGCCACATGACGACAGGACCGGGGCTTAACAACCTTTCAGCCCCCTTCCGACTTATTAAAGCCCTCCAGGAAGAGAGTCTGACGCAGTAAAGCAGAGGGAGAGTTTTCTTCAATTTGGCCTCATTTCCGTGTGGTGCAGATCGTCTCCTTTTAGGCACGTTTTGGTCTTCTTTCTATCCTCAGAGGATGAAATCAAAAGCACTCCCCACCTGTTCTTTTTTTTTTCTTTTCATGGCTTCTAGCCACCAAACATGTCGTTGTGTCTTCCAGCACATCTGATTAAAGAGTTGAGGATATTTTCCTTTCTCTTCCCACACTTGTCTGCGTCTTTCCTTTCAGTCAAGGTCTGCATGATTATAGCTTGTTTCCTCACTGATTACGGCCCTCTCTCGCTTGCCTCCCCTGCCCGTTGAGAGAGAGATATAGAGACCTTGGCAGAAGAACAGAACCAGAGCCACACTCGCAGCTCACACCATTAGGTGGACTGGTGATCTAATACAAGAGCTGTATGAAATATTATACCTTTACAAAGATGGTAAAGCTCACTTAAAAGAGATATTAATTGTGACTTAAAAAATGCAATGATGGTTATCATTACTAATGGGCATATGAATCAGGGGTGCACATTGGATCTGAAACGGTATGAAAACTTCATATCCTGATTATTGCGACCAAAATGATCACAGTTACCAATATTAGCAGGATCTTGTTCGATTTAACTGAAATCTAAAAAAAAACCAACAAGAAAAACTAAACCTGGAAACCATTACACCAGTTTTATTTTGAAATTGACTTAAAGTGGAAGTCAACCCGAACATATTTTTTTCGAGAATATGTTCCCAGCAGGCCCACTAGTTGAAACACGGCATTCTGATAAATATTGAGTTTGTGGATTAAGTGTTAATCCACTCGTTTTTAGCCATCTCTGGGGGCGGCCATTTTGTCTTCTGTCGCCTGAAAATGACATCACAACTGCTCACAACGACCAATAACGGCTGACCTGTTGTCTGAATCTGAGCTGTGATTGGTCGGTGGGAGCAGTTCTGATGTCATTTTCAGTCGACAGAAGACAAAATGGCCGCCCCCAGAGATGGCTAAAAACGAGTGCATTTTGCTGCTTAATTTATATTTCACGAACGCAAAATTAATCAGAATGCCGTGTTTCAACTAGTGGGCCTGCTGGGAACATATTCTTGAAAAAAATATGTTTAGGTTGACTTCCGCTTTAACCACATTTGCTTCTCATTAATACGAAAACATCCATCGAGCAATTTTCTATATTGCTCATCCGCGGTCTATACCCTGGACTTCAGTCAAACCATTCATTCACTTTCAGACCTATGGAACATTTAATTACCAATCAATCAGTCTCGCCAGAGTTACTGCAAAAAGAAACTTAGTTACTTTTCTGATCACTTAATTTCAAAAGTAATTTAGCTACTTTCCTGAATTGTTGATTTTGAAAGTAACTCAGTTAGATTGCATTTTACTCAGCGGATGCTGACAACGGCGGCACGGTGGTCGACTGGTTAGCACGTCCGCCTCACAGTTCAGAGGTCGTGGGTTCGATCCCGGCTCCGGCCTCCCTGTGTGGAGTTTGCATGTTCTCCCCGTGCCTGCGTGGGTTTTCTCCGGGCACTCCGGTTTCCTCCCACATTCCAAAAACATGCATGGTAAGTTGATTGGATACTCTAAATTGCCCCTAGGTGTGATTGTGAGTGCGGATGTTTGTCTCTGTGTGCCCTGCGATTGGCTGGCAACCAGTTCAGGGTGTCCTCCGCCTACTGCCCAAAGACAGCTGGGATAGGCTCCAGCACGCCCTGCGACCCTTGTGAGGAGAAGCGGTACAGATAATGGATGGATGGATGGATGCTGACAACACTGACATAAAACGACAGCCAATTTTGGCAGTACACTGAAAAAAGTTTTTTTGTTGAATTTACTCAACTATTTTCATTTCGTCAAGTGGTTGCGCAAAATAAGATAATCTGGATCCAATTACATTTTTAAAGTAATCTATCTGTCTACTTAAAAAATGTATCTGTATCCAAATGATATACGTCAGTAGCCCGCAGGCCTGCTCTAAAAATACCTTCCAGTGCTGGGACATTGTGATTTCCTCGGAAAGTTCTAGAAGGGATCATTTGAAAACCTAAATACTGGCAGAAATGTGTTGCACATTTATGTTTTGTAATTATGTTTCCTAATTATTGTGACATTGACATGATCGATGTCTTCACATAAATGCATTTTATTAATATATAATATTAATTAGTATAATAACAACATTATTAAAGTTAATTTGAGCAAATTTGTTATTTCAGAAGTGTGTGTCAAAGCCTTTTGCATGAACGTTTACCCAACAAGTTGCCCTTGGTTACAAAAAGGTTAGTGACCCATGGTGTAATGTATTCAGAAACATATTTCTGAATTCACCTTAAAAAGGATGTTTTTCTTGAAATGTTCATTGTTTTAATTCCTTTCCACAAGGTATTTGAGTTTCTTCCCCATTATGCATTAAAAACTGTGATTTGCTTAATGGTGTGGAGCTACATCCTTAATGAGGCTCATCTGGGAAACTAATTATCAAACCAGATATCAGTCTAAACCATGAGTGTCAAAACTCAATGCCCATGGCCTATATCTGGCCCTCCAAATCATTTTATGTGGTCTTCTAAAGCAATTACACTGTGTCTACTTCATGGCTGTTATATGCGTACACGGCGCAGCTGCATTTTGGCCTGAAAGTTTAAACTTTACGTCTGCTGGAACCATGCCTAAATATTTGCGGTAATAAGTAATGCGATGTCATGAATTTGATCAGGTTGCGGGCAGGCAGACTGTCATTGTATTTCATTCATAAATACAGTATGCATTGAATCGTCTGAATTATTGTTCAAATCAATTCATTGAACGCATTATAATTGTTTTCGTTTTTATTGTAAAATTTTAAAATCAGCCTACTGGGCACTGCACGGCTATGGAGACCTGTGGGGACATGGACACGTATAATTGGGGTGGAAGGAGGTCTCCAAGTGCCCACTTCACAGAACTCTGAACTCCCAACCTGTCAACTTGATGTCATCCATCAGTGGAAGTCAAAGTACATTTGTACTTTATGCGCCTGGAATTATCATGCATGTACGTTCCTTTAAAAGGAATGAGAGGATCCGCTTCGATCGGTGGCGAATCAGGTCGGCTGTGTTCTGTGAAAATGTCAAAACTTAGTCTAGCCCGCCCCTGTGCAGATTTAGACTGCGCCTTGTGGCAGGCTTGCCCTGGGCATAAAAATAGAGCCCCATGTGTCATGCTAAATTGGTTTGTTGTTTTCCTGTTGACACAAAATATGTGCTTGTTTGAAAAAAAAGTTGAAATATGACAATAGGCTAACGATGTGAAAAAAAATGTAAATGCATGATAATTTGGAACACATGGAATAAAGTGCTTTACTTCATTTTTAAACATGTTGCTTCATTCTGAGCACACTCTATATTTTCTGTCTGCAGTCCATATGTTTGTTCTCTGTGGGCTTTCCAAGTGTTTATATGTATAATTTCAAGCTTGCCATGACTGATTACAGCCCTAAATTCTCCTTATGACATCTGAGCGTGTGTGTACTGTATAGTATATAGAGCAAATAGCGGACCCTCAGGCACGGCATATAGCGACGTTCTCAGCCATATCACTGGTGCCTCTTTCGTTCGTCTCGGCTGCCTCTCCCTTTGATTGCACTTGCAGACTTTTGATGTGCCTGCAAGAATCCAAACAAGTAATGACAATATGGGAGCACAGCATTGTGTAGACACAGAAGGAAGTGTGAAAATGAACGCCGGCCCGGACGAATTACCCAGAAGAAGCAATATGGCAGTGCATCCCCGGCATTTGTATGGTGCGCAAGATGAAAGGCAACTGACTGCACATTTGATTTAAGGAGAAAAAAAACAGAGCCACACACAGTGTCTGAGGGAATAAATAATAAAAGAGCATGCAAAGCAGACTTGAGAAAAAGGGAGAAGTGTGCAGGTTAGAGCGCAGCAAATTAGGTGTCTTTGAAGCTGCACTCTAAAAGTGCTCTGTTTAAAAATGTAACAGCCAGGCTGGTGGCTTACAGGGTTGATCGGAGAAAAAAAAACAAAAAAACAAAAAGCCCTGTAGTACAGTATTTTGAACATTTGTAATGAAACAATTCCACTCAGAGGAACTAAATGGTGAAGTTTGCAATTCCCAAATAGATAACTTTTTGTCATGCTTGTTAAAACTGTCAGTATGAGTTAAAATGATCCGTGAAAAAAACTTTTTGGGTCTTTTTTGGACCATCTTGTACCTCTATATTGATTTTTAAGAAACCCTCACGCCCAAAGAAAACAACCAATCGGAGATAGAAGGTGTGACCGACGGTGTGCCAATTATTTGCCGTGCACTGGCGGGCACACTCACAGCTTTTTTGACTTTCATCAGAGAGGGAGATATGATTCTCAACTTCAGCCCAATGACTGGTTCTGTAGGTGTGTACTCCACTTAAGAGAGCATTATGAAGTCCTTTAATGCAGACTCTTTCAAATATGCGCCGGCTCACTTCGCTTCTCTGAGAAGTCAACGACACAATTGGTTCTTGCTTTTACAATCCAAGATTATATCTTGGCTGAGTCCTTCCTGGTTGCCTGGCAAACATACAAGTGCCAAAAATCCTCTAGGGAATCACTTGCCTGATAGGAAATATTTTTGCTCCCACTCTTAATCCCTTGAACCGTAGTGCATAATGCGTAATGAACCACAGCTGCCTTTTATACTTTATACTTTCATTAATGAATCTCTTAAAAATGTTAACCACCAAGAGGATGGAGAAAAAATTAACATTCCGTATGACAGCTTTCACGTCCTGTGCTCTCAGTTCATTCGATGCCCTTGCGCAATCTAATGACATTCAGTACAAGGGCAGTTAAAAAAAAAAAACGGAAAATAATTTGGAGTGAATATGCTCAGAAGGGTATTAAATTGAACAGTATAATTAGAAAAACTGTTGAAAAACCATTAGCAACCATATCACTAAAAGGGGTTAGTACCACTTTCTGTCATATTCACATCGTGGGTTACTTATAACATTATTTAGCGACCTTTTTAAAGATTATCTATCTACGTATTTCCCTAATTTAACACACTTTTTATTGACCTCAAAACAAATATAAATAAATACATTTATTTAATGTGCATACTGTACCTTAGAAAGTTTTTATCTGTTATGTAATCAGCTCTATTTAACCAATTAACTTAGAAGAGTAAACACATTTAAATAATTGCAATAAGTTAGTTAAAAAACTTTATTTATTTAGATTTGATAAATAATATGTACTCATAAAGGTAACATTTTATTATTTACCTACTGCATTTATCATTTTAATGTCCTTATCTATGATCTTTTGCCTTGCCACTGAAATGCGTTTTATATATATATATAAATATATATATATATATATATATATATATAGCATATATATATATATATATATATGCTTGTGTTTGCTGTACTCTGTCACTCTTAAAAAAGCAATATGCTTCATACTGCTCTTTTATTTGCTATCATGGTGTTGGTGTTCTTAATGTTGTGGCCCGTGGCCGTCCTCGTCAAGTCACAGTGACATGATGGTAATGATCCTCTTCAAACAATATGTCCACCAATGAACTAACAGGAAAAGGAACGTTTTCCTCCCACCGTAAATGGGCGCCATTTATCATCCAGTGATCAAGCATTGTCCTTTTCCCCCTCCTTTCTGCTGCCACCTCACCACATCGATCATCCGCCACCATCACCACCTGCCGCCAAATGTTTTCTACACACGGTAGTGTACTCTGACTCTTTCCAGCGTGTCTGTTTCTCATCTGTGTTATTCTCTGGTCGGAAAGACGTCGACAGATAACCACACGTTTCCCTACAGACTGCATAGTCATTGATCTTTTTGCATTCTAAGATAATAGTTTGCCGTGGAACTTGAAGTTTATGCCAAAATACACAATGATGAAGAATGTGACTTAAAGAATTAACTTGCGTCACTTTACTCTTCTTTTTGTTTGTTAAAGGGGAAGTCAAGTCAAATATCTTCTTTACAATAATACGTTCTATATGCACCCCCACCTGTCTAAACATTTGTGGATTTTCCTGCCTAATTCAGTTTAAACTAATGGGGTGCATAGAACATATCATTGTTAATAAAAGTTTTGACTTAACTTCCTCTTTAAGTTAGAATAAGCAAAGGTCAGACGTGTCTTTCTGGCTGTTGTGGCGATTGTCGTGATCATGTATGAAATTCATTGACAAAGACAAAAGCCAAGGCCATTTTATCTATCTATCTATCTATCTATCTATCTATCTATCTATCTATCTATCTATCTATCTATCTATCTATCTATCTATCTATCTATCTATCTATCTATCTATCTATCTATCTATCTATCTATCATCTATCTATCTATCTATCTATCTATCTATCTATCTATCTATCTATCTATCTATCTATCTATCTATCTATCCATCTATCTATCTATCTATCTATCTATCTATCTATCTATTTATCTATCTATCTATCTATCTATCTATCTATCTATCTATCTATCTATCTATCTATCCATCCATCCATCCACCCATCCATCCATATATATCTATATATATCTATATATATCTATATATATTTGTATATATATATATATATATATATATATATATATATATATATATATATATATATATATATATATATATATATATATATATATATATATATAGATAGATAGATAGATAGATAGATAGATAGATAGATAGATAGATAGATAGATAGATGGATATATATAGAGATATTGTTTTATGAACGTAAAATGTAGTTTCAGCTCGTTATCTTTTTTTAAAAGCTCTCTTGTTTTTATTTTATTTTGTTAATGAAAATGCTTTTTCCGCTGGACGATATTTGAAACGAAAGACTCACCGTGGCATTGAAGCCTCGCCGCGGCCAGGACTAATGCATCTTCTTTAAATGCGGCAAGGTGTCCAAGGTCCTCAAAGGTCCAAAAAGGTACTAGAAGGTGCTAAAAGGAGACGCATTTAGTACGGCCGTGATGAGGCTTCCATTATGTGGTGAGTCTTTCGTTTCAAATATCGGCCAGCGGGGATTGTGGGGGTACTAGTTGTAGTTTGTTGAAGTTGGTAGTCGGAAAAGGCTAACGGAAGCCCGTTTAAAATGATAGTCAGCCCGGCCTGTAGGCGATTACTAATTGGTCCGGCTGGACAAAATGGCGGCTAAACGGATGGTGGAAGGGTACCCCGGCTGGAGGTGGAAAGCAAATTTTCAGTCAAATGCCCAGCCCTGGCGGTCATATTTCACAAAATGTGTCTCTTCACCACTGTCTTTCCCCCTCCTCTGCTCCAAGAAGAAATGCTCCCGACGCCCTCACTCCCCACTAGAGATTTCAAACAAGGTCAATTTGTATCACTTGTAATTGGCTCAGCCCAAGGCCCGGAAGTCACACAGGAATTGTCAAAAGTGACTTTTCCAACAGGAAACTGTGAAAAGGAAGACAGTGTTTGTGAGTCTCATTTTCATGACTTTGCAGTTATGCCATGAAACATTTTGTGTTAAAAACATCTTAAAATGAATATTCATTTATTTCACATGGATTTAAAGTCATTCAAATCACTCCAGATCAGTCTTGACACACATTGTAAGACACAAACTCCCTTCATTATCCCAACAGAAATGGTGTCCTCGTTTTTCAAAATGTTCTCATAAAATTCCAAGTACAATCACAACTTCATTTTCCCCACCTCATAATATTATGGCTTTGTTCTCATCGCATGACTTCATTTGTCAGTCGTCTTCTTGAGTTTTTTTTCTCATTAAATTATATTATCATAAAATCCATGTGCTCATATTATGATTTCCTTATTATTGTAGGACTTTATTCTAATTTACCTTCTACTAATAATACAACTACATTCTTGTAGAAGTCTTTTTTTTTCTCATAATGTTTCACCTTTCTTCACATGTTGGACGTTTACACAACTCTTAACTCTTGTAAACAACGGCAATAAAATCCATATAATGAAAAAATATTCTCAGCGTTTTGCAACTTTATTCATAGTCTTGACCTGCGGGATCCTGAGTAGGATACAATTAATAGCAACACTCAAACATGCACTTTGTCTTCCTACATCCTGCATGTTACACGAACACACGAACACACGCACATACATGCACATGCATGTTACGCGCGCACACATACACATGCACGAAGCATATTTTGATGAGTTGCAAACTTTGTGCTGATCTGTGTCCTGTCCTATTCTATCCTAACGGAAGTTTGGGATATTTTGTTGTGAAAAAAAAATCCACTGATAGAGACAAAAAGGGGACTTTTTTTCCCCAAAGCCACTGCGGCATGATGTGTAAATGAAGTGTAACAAATACATGCATGCATGCCCGCGCATTGAGGTAAAAACACAACGTAGAGGGAAGGCCATTGTTGCAGCGGGGGAGTTTTTTTTTAAATCCACGCTAGAATGCTTGCTCGATCTCCTCCTTGTGGCGGCTGCGTATGGACGGATATCAGGCGCACCCTCTGGGAATGTTCTTTTCATCCAGCTGCTCTTTCATGCGACTCAACTTCTCCCCTAAGCCTTGTGTATTTTCCTCAAGGTCAATGCAGATATAAAATGGCGCAAAATGTTCAGGTCATGAAATGGCAGACTTGAGGAGGAAAAGCAGACAAACCCAAAGGAGCTCTCGTGTTGCACCTTCCGTCATTCTCCATCCTCTTGTTGACAACATGTTGCCTTGACCCTTGCGCGCTCTTACTGTATCGACCCAAAGCACACGTAGAGTATGTTTATTGAATTTACATCTGTCTTTCTTGGGTAAGGAATCATATTTGGTGACTTAGAATAACCACATATATCCCCGTCAATCAACAGAAAAATTAATAAAATAATGAAATGTTGATAAGAAAATACTGTATCATGAAATGAAGAGGTTTTTTTTTTTGTGTGAATTGGGTAAAATTTTGTTGTGGTTCCCAGGTATTCCAGTGATAACTCCATCATCCATTATCCAAATCGTTTATCCTTACAAGGGTCGCGGGCGAGCTGGAGCCTATCCCAGCTGTCTTTGGGCAGCAGGCGGGGTACACCCTGAACTGGTTGCCAGCCAATGGCAGAGCATACATAGACAACCAACCATTCTCACTCACAAGCACATCTAGGGACGATATAGAGAGTCCAATTAACCTACCATACATGTTTTTGGTATGTGGGAGGAAACCGGAGTATCCGGAGAAAAGCCACGCAGGCACGGGGAGAACATGCAAACACCACACAAGAAGGCCAGGGTTGGATTCAAACCCACAACCTCTGCACTGTGAGGTGAACGTGCTCACCAGTCGACCACCGTGGCACCCTAATATGCAAAATGCCACACAAAATTATATAGGGTATTTGTCCATTACACCACACTCCAAATGATTTTGCAAATGTTTGTCTCAGATTTTTATAAATAGTCAATGCTAATGGCACTCAGGATAATTTTCAAGTCATCAACTATTATAGAATCATTTCATTGTTTTTAAACAATAACAGTATTTTTTTCCTCACAAATGAAAATGTAGTTTTTGTTCAAATGCACTCTTACAAATTGTTATGCACAGCAGAGTTTAGGTTGTAAGGAGCTGAAAATAGGTTATCAGTTGAATTTGCAGCATTTGGAGGTTGTATTTGCTGAAATAAAAAGCTATTTCAATCAAAAACGTCTTAAAGAGGAAGTCAACCCAAACATATTTTTTTTCAAGAATATGTTCCATGCAAGCCACTAGTTGAAACAAGGCATCCTGATTAATATTACGTTAGTGGAATAAGAGTTAATAAGTAATGACCAATCACGGCTGACCTGTTTACTGAAGCTGAGCCGTGATTGGACGTTACCCGACCCCTGAGCATTTGTGATGTCATTTTCAGTCGACAGAAATGACAAAATGGCCGCCCCTGGAGATGGTTGAAAAGGGGTGGATTTTGCTGCTTAACTCTGTTTGTGTTTCAACTAGTGGGCCTGCTGAGAACATATTAAAAAAATATATATATCTTTAGGTTGACTTCCGCTTTAACAGCTCAAGTGACATTTGAACAAAGGTCCTCATATTTGATAGCAATTTCGCAAGTCTTGCATCCATTCAACTAGTGAGTTTTTAGACAGCTTCGGCTTGAATTTCTTTCCAAGACGTCCACATAGCCTCCCAGAGTTGCTCTTTGGATGTGAACTGCCTCCCAACCTCAACTGTTTTATCCTTACAAATTATATCCAATACTAATTGTAATAAGATTCAAAAAGTGTACCTATAGAAATATGTTTTTTTCCATGAGAGGGTTAAGGTCAGGGGATGTCGTGCAAATAATCTGGTGCATATGTGAAGCCCTTTGAGACTTTCCTGTGATTAAGGGCTATATAAATACATTTGACTTGACATGACATAATATCCTAACTTTATCCTCGTGAAATACTTTTTTCTCATAATGTTACAATTTTGTTTTTTATTCTTGTAGTGTATATTTCCCATAGTATTATGATTTTGTTCTCGTAAAATGAATTATTCTTTCATTGTGTTTACATGATCACAATACTGTGCAGTAGTACAACTTAACACTAGTTTTACAACTTTATTCAAATAAGTTGTGACTTTTATCATCACGACTTTATTGTCCATTTTTGTGTAATATTATAATTATGGTCTCATAATATTACAAGACATTTCGGGAAATTTGACTTCACTCTGACTACATTTCATAGTGGTGACCAATCAAAGGACAGCAGCCCTTTTTTTTTTGTCCCACAGGCATATCATTTTGTAATACTGCCAATGTTCCAATAATGGTACAGATCTCAAATTTTGAATTTCAAACTGAATTCACCTTTTTGGCTGCATGCACACTGGTCGGTATGATCAATTTAAAGGAAGGACTTGCGAGTGGGTATGAATGTGGCAACAGATCATATGACGGTTGTCTGACCTGCAGGTGTGTGTGTCATTTCAGGCGTACAGGTCATTTAACAAGAGAGGAAACATGCTGCCACGGACCGCCGTGCTGGATAATTACACCCTGTTTCTTTTGAGGTTGTTTTTGTTAGACGTATTTGGAAAAAGATCAAGTGATGTCACTGTGGTTTTCATGCGTTGTGTGGCAAACGGGGGAGGATAATCCTTAAAAGGAGTCAGCGGTGCCTCAGTGTTGAACATCCCTTTGGAAAATAACTGGCACCCAGGCCGGAGCAGAGTGAATGGAAGTGTGTTTACAAATTTACATTGTCGTATTCTTCCCACGAATGACCGGTCCACATTATTTACACTTCGACTTTTTCCTTCATCGTTGGAGGTGAAATGGGCCGAAAAATCCTATCGTCGCTTTCTACTTCTGATTGGATTTCATGACTGTATTTTTTCATTTCGTCTTTTAATCGTTGACGAGATTGTCAGGTTAATGTAGTTATTGTTATCGTCTCAATGAATGAGTACTATTTTAGTTTTTGTTTCGTTTTCATCTGAATAAAACTATTCGTGGCAAAATGAATAACGAAAAGTTTTAGTCAACGAAATTAACACTGGTTCAAACTGCGCATAACGTCACAGTGACTTAAAAATAATATTTCAAATACTTGCTTGGAATATAACTTTTGCCTTGTGTTTGATGAACGCTTAGGCCTACTACGCGACTGCATTTTAATGTTGATCGTGTTTGTGCTAGTTGCGGAGCTAAAGGTTTTTTTAGGTGGTACTTGGCGTAAAAGAACGAAGAAAGAAAGAACCTCTGACCTACACAACATTCAAAAGACAATAATGTTCAGTTTTGAACACAGCTACTGAGAGGTATTCATTTAGCAATGCTGTAAAAAAATGCTCTTGATAATTACTTTTAAAAATATATTTTTAATAATAATACTTATTAATACTGTATGTATGTTTATTATTGGGTGTGTCATTTCCACTGCCCCAGCCCCTTTTGTAGCAAATGGACATACATCGTAAATCAAAAGACATCTGATTGTGTACCTTTTCAGCATGAACTGTCAATATAAAATTAAAATCCAACAATTGAGCACTCTGAATGTAAAGGGAATTATTTTCTACTACTTAGTTTAGACTTAAGTTTAAAATTCGAGATACCTGCGCCAAATGGTGGCAGTGAGCGCAACTCACTTTAAACAAGCAGCAGTTTGGCCACTCCCAGGTGAAGTTTACTGTCAAACTAAACATAAAACAAAGAGACTTACATGTTGTGTATACAAAACTACCACAAGTCTGCTAGCTCAGTGCTTACACATATGGAAACACCATAGACGGATTCGTGAATAGCGCTCGTGTTGTCGTAATATAGCCCTTTAAGCAACTGATGTTTGAGCACAAACGGAGCGGCAACACATGCACAGATAATATAACTATCCCCACAGGCCCATATTCTTTCTTACAATACAATACTGCAGCTTACCAAGGAATTTTAAGCAATGTCCCCAGATGGCCAAGGCATGCATACAAGGAGCCATGTCCAATAAACTGAAGCAAAAGATGTGTCAAAACTCTTTGATTCTTCACATTCTAGTTATGCATTACTAAAGTGCACTACTATAGAGAGCTAGTTTTTTCATTAAAAAAAAAAAAATCATTGCTCTTTTTTTTTTTCAATTTTAGGTTTTTTTTTTGTGTATGCTGGAACTGATTATTGGCATATGCCTTCATTTCAATAGTGAACGATGATTTCTCAAAGCACCCCTGTAGTACTACCGGTATACTGCATGTGTTGCTTGGATTTTTGATTGTACTTTTCCATCTTCAAATACTGGTTTTGTTCCAACCTCCTGGTTCCTTCGGTCACACCTAATGGAACTGCCCTTCGCTTCAACCTTGAGACCCATGTCTGCCTGGTTGTTATGCCAACACAAAGCATGCGAGGGTGATTGTTTTGGCTACATGAGCATGTGGCTCAAGGCACACATAACTTTTGATATGAGAGTGATAAGCAAACTCTTTTCTCAAGTAATTACAGTCCCCTCCAAGAGTATTGGAACGGCAAGCTTGTATACTGAAGACATTTGGGTTTCAGGTCAAAAGATGAATATGAGACACACATTTAGAACTCTAAATGTTACTTTGTACTATTTGCATCTAGATGTGTTCAACAACTCAGGAAAGAGCACCTTTTGTTCAAAGTATTGGAACTGATTGGTGTTTGTAATAGCCTTTTAGAGTGACTGCTGAAACATTACATAGTGCTTATGGCTTTGGGTTTCCCTCATGAAAACTGCATTTGCTGTTAAGAAAACATGAAGACCAGAGACCTGCCTATGGGAGAAAAGCAAACCATTTTGAAGCTGAGAGAAGGCGGAAAATCAATCAGAGCTATTGCACAAACACAAACATTGGGCATAGTCAATACAACAACTTGGAATGTCCTGAAAAAGATAGAAAGTACTGGTGTACCGATTAACTGGCATCCCGATCCACTTTGAGAGAAGAAACATACAGGCCACACCACAAGATGCCAGATTGGATTTTGCAAAGAAGTGCACAAATGAGTCACGAAGGTTCGGGAAAAAAAGATTTATAAACTGATGGGACCAAGATTAACTTCTACCAAAGTGAAGGAGAAAGAAAGGATCTGCTGATGATCGAAAACACACAAGCTCATCTGTGAAGCATGCTTGGAGGTAATGTCATGGCTTAGGCTTGCATGGCTGCTTCCGCTCATTTGTCTTTATTGATGATGTAACGCATGATGCTAGCAGCAGTATGAATTCTGAAGTCTGCAAAACCATTTTGTTTGGCAATTTGCCGGAAAAAGCATCCGAACGAATCAGGAGAAGCTTCATCGTGCAACAAGACAATGACCCCAAAACACTGTCAACGCAACAAAGGTCTTCAGGGGGGGAAAGTGGAAGCTCTTCGAGTGACCAAGTCAATCACCGGACCTTAACCTAATAGAGCATACATTTCACCTCCTCAAAAGAAGAGAGAAAGGAGAAACAAGAACTGAAATAGGCTGCAGTAAGGGCCCGGAAACGCATTTGGAATGAAGAATGCAACAGTCGGGTCAAGTCAATGGGTCGTAACCATAATGCCACAGGGTAATGCCTTCCGCATGCGCATACCCCGTGGTATTACTGGAAAAATACCGAACGTAAATCCTGCACTGCAGACATCACAAAACCATAAAATTTCAACTAAACAATGTTTACTTACTTAGATTTCAAACATATTGGTATAATGTGGGCCAAATGTGACCAAAATATTTTATTTTAAGTACATTGGAACGTATTTGCTAGTCAAATTATGTTCGCTCCACGTTGGCAGCTCCATGTTTCCGTCGATTATAGACTAGCATCATCATTGCATTGTGATTATTACACTATTTGCAAAATATCTCCAATAACTATTAGAGACATTTTAATCAATGAAATTAAGTCAGAGAAAATATCAAAAGAAACATAACCCATACCAGTGCCAGTCTGGAATCTGGGGCTCCTTTTCCCTGCCGATAATGAGTCATCCTTAAAACCTTTTTGAAATGTGCAAACGTCACTACCACTTATTATGGAATGACACACTTCGCCGCTTATCTTTAAAAGCACATGTCGGAGGGAACCTTGACTGTAAATAAACTGGAAGTGGATTACATAACAAAAGACTAAATGGCACACATCACACAATTAAATGTGAATAAATGTGCTTTTCGCAACCGATGAGTCAAAATGAGCGCGTCTTCATTTTCATTTTGAGCGGAATGTACAGACATGCTCGGCATCCTGGCCATCATACACAGACCTGTCCATCAAATATGTGGTCACCATGGAAACAACCCAGTTCCAGGCTGGCGCATGGCAGATGCGGCAATATAATGGGGGACCAGACGGTGCCTCGTCTGCCTGAGGAGGAGGTGTTCTTAAAGGGCCGGTACCTTGACTGTTGTCTTTTCCACTTTCAGGGGAATGACACAAAGAAGGCCAGCGAAAGTACAAAGCCGGTTGACAGCTTGAGATATATTGCTCTTTTTGAGTGTGAGTGTGTGTGTCATGTTACAATGTAGACCGCTCGCAAGTCCCTACTGCGGTTGTATAAACGGAGTTAGCGAAGAAAGCTTATCTCAGGGCATCGGTAGAAGATTCTATTAGGTGGATGAAAAGCAGATTACGAGCAGAAAATGAGGGATGGAGATCAAAATAGAACAAAGGACGTCAGGCGTTGTGAGGATGCCGTGCAATGATGGGGGAAGTCTGGGAGGAATTATTGAATCGCACGGACGTCTTGCAAAGCAAATGACAGCCTGAATGAAAGTTGGGAGATATGGCGTGAGAAAGAGGAAGGATAGGCATTGATAAAAGGTTCAATGGCTTTTGTGCAGTTTCAGAAAATGGATTTGCCATCTCCCAGGAAATAACACCTGCTTTGCACCTGCTGTGTGAACATGATGGAAACCACAGCAGCCAAGTACCCACCCAAAAAATACCATTGTTCCCTTTTGCTCAAATAGCACATGCAATTAGGCTACTACATCCCCGAGAAGGCTTACATCAGTCATCAGTTCAATATTGGAACCTCAAAGGTTGAACACAATCCATTACACCGGTCAACAAATTCTTACACATTTAAAAAAAAAAAAATCAGAGATTCACGTAAACACACAAATTAATTTTTTTGCCCTGATTCTGAATCTGCCCTCGTTTTTTCTATAGCACATCAGGTTTTCATAATAATAATAATAATGATAATAATATGAGAACAATTATAAGATATGTATTATAACACTATATTTAGTAATATTTTTAAAGGGATCGATTCAGCAACAGGTGGATTTTTTTTTTTTTCTGAAACATCATAGCTATAAATTACAATGCATGGTAAAATCCATATTGTGTAAATTTTCTAAAAGTCTATGTAGGCGCCATAATTGAGTTACGTCACGTGGTGCTTCAGTTGCTGTGGTAACGAGCTGTCAGTTGGGTCACGTGGTGAATGCTGGGTAATTTTAAATAGGCGTGCTTACCAGCTGAACGGCAGAGAGACTCGGGCCGGGTAGCCGTATTTTTTGTTGACCGCTAAACGCTAAACTCGACACTAAATGCTTCGCTTTGCTTTGCTACAAGCATACGCTACGCCACTGTTATATTAAAACCATTCAAATCGCAATCAAGACTCAAGTGTTTCAACTGTCAAGCCAACGTAACAGCAGCGCGTCAGACAAGTACCCAACCCGCCCACTGTCTCTCAGAAGCGACAAGGCTGCTTGGAGTCGCTGCAGTCTAAGTTAAAAACAAAAAATGAAAATGTCAAAAACATGATGTGCTTGGAAAAAAAGGAAAGACATTTTTTCAAATCATCTTCAAAAATATGTTTGGGCACACATACAGAAAGCCATCTTGGATTAAAATTTGCTGTTGGCCAGTGTTATTGAGTGCTGTTTTGATTTGTTGTAATTTCCACACTAATTTTTCCCAAATACAGTGGGACCCTTGAGATATGAGTGACTTGACTTGGAAATTTTTTGTCTTTCCTTAAGAGCAAACATTTGACAGGTTTCTTTGTCAATGTGTTATATGCTACTATACGGGATCTGATTGAAAAATAACCCCTGTCATGAAACGTGTGATAACCTGGGGTTGTGTAATAGTGTAATTATGACTGTACGCAAAATGGTGATTATTCAAATTGGGAATGAAGTAGGCGTGGAAAAGCAATTAGCGAATATGAATTTTCAGACTCGAATTAGGAAGGCTCTTTGCATATTGTGGGGTATTGACTTGATTGTGATGGGGAACTCTGTGCGAGTGAAGTATGAAAGTGGAGTGTGCACATCAGGGTTATAATAGTTTTGGATTGTCCATTATGGTTAGTTTTTATTCCGTTTTGAGATTTGCTTTTGAATTCAGTTAATTGAGTTAAGTTTGAGAGCAAGTTTATTTGTATTTTTATGAGTTTTTCTCTTTTTTGGTTTGATTTTTATTAGTTGAAGACTTAGATGAAGGCCATTTTCGCTATAGTTGTTAGTTTCATTTACCTTTATAACGTAAGATATAGTTTCAGTTAGTTTTTCTTTTTTTTTTAAAAAAGCATTTTCGTTTTTATTTGATTCGTTCATTTTCCTGAATTAACCATAATAACCTTGGTTCACATGCCTGGTAAGGATGCGTGCTGCTTTGAAGTGTGTGCGGGTATGAAGGATTTAGCAAGACATCAGCCAGGAATATTTCGCCACTTAATGAGCATTAAACTGTTAAGCAGTCAGTCACTAAAGCCCATCTCGGCATTGTATCGATGCATCAGTTGTTGCTTTGCAATGACACCAACATCTCACTCATGATGATGCACCACAATGATTCAAACTCATTTGTGAATTTAGAGGCAAATTATGCACGAATACTTTAGATTTGTGTGATGTTTCTTGTTATTTTGTACATGGCGCAGGTCCATCTTTTTGGGAAAAGAATGGCATAACCCATCAGAAAACCAAAGAAAGCCTTGACTCAATCTTATGACGCTGACGAATGACGATTACGCAAAGGTTTGTGTTACTTAAGACTCTTGAAATTACGCCTCTTAAGTTAAGAGGCGTAATTTTCAAGTACATTTTGTTTGAATTCTGAAATGTACAACACTGTATTGTGACCCGGATAAAGCAAACAACAGGAATCCTCAATCAGCTAAATCGCTTTGGAGCAGTTATTCTGACTGGACATTGGTTAATTTTGTGTGATTAAAAGGAATTAAATGCATATTTTGGGTTGCACTGCTGGTCTTACCATGGGCTCTTGAGTAAACTGTTTCATTTGGAAAGGAAAACAGATTTATTGGTATAGAAAATAACATTGAGGAAGCATCAGCAGCTCACCGGTCGCACTGTACCTGCACACTAAAATGCTCATAAAGTGTTGCTTTGTGCGTCCTGGGATGGTTCTAGCTAGTCGCAGGCTGGAGAAGCAGAGGAAGTGCAGAGCAGGTCAGAAGCTGCAGCTGTGAGCTTTATTAAATCCATATTTTCCTGCATATTGTTTTTTGAGCCTTTATGAGCTCAACCGCGATCCTGCGCATTTTTAATAAGTTAGACTGTCAAATTGTGCACATTGCTAACAGGGAGGGACATTTGTTTTTTAATCAATAGCTGTTGACTGCAAATTGCTGCTAAAATTTCGCATGGGAAATAATATGTAATTAATGTATTTGTCACCATCATAAAAAATGAATTGACTGTACAGATGATGTTTTAATTAAACCTTTTAACATTTAAATATCATACATTGGGGATCTAAATTCTGGGTCCAGGAATTTACACAGTGCACGGGATAAATTTTTCCAAGGACCCCGCCCCCCCCATAATACTGATGTATATACCCCTCAATACCATTGGAATTCAAAAATCTCCTTCTTTCGTTAAGAAGTTAAAGTTGTAATTTTTTTCAAGGCAAAAATCTTCACACAAAAAAAAAAAGACAAGGAATAAAGTCCAATTTTTTCCCCCAATATTATGATCATGGAGTTAAAGTTCAAAGTGGGAAGAAAACCATATTTTAACAAGTGAATAAAAAAACCCACACCATTATTCTATATCATGGAGAGTGGTTTAGATTGGTTTAATTTATTTGGTCAAAAAATCTTACTCATGCAGTCTCAGACTTTTTGCGTGGCCAAAATACAAGATAGAGAACATCATTGGTTTATTATGTTTCTTCTTTCTTGGCTGCTGATCCTAGTTATTCAGCTAGTTATGCAACTTAAACTGAATAAACTTTTTTTGTATGTACACTAGTTAATTTCTATATCGCCCCAGTTGTACTGAGCAGCAAGATGTTTTCCTATGTTGCAATCATTTCCATTTTCTGTTCTCTGGTTATTATCACACGTTTCTTCTTCCATCATTGCTACACAGGTGGCATCACAAACACACTCATGCACATGCATGCGTGTAAATAAACACTAAAATCAACTAGTTGACGTGAATGAGACCATTATGTTGACTCGGACCATTTCGAAATCAGTCACGAGTGCGCAATCAGGACAAACAGATGGCACGCAATGGCCGAGAACGCTCGTGTGCATCGGCATCACCATGGAAACCGTCACACTCTCGAGGGTTACTAATGGCCGTCAATTAGTCGAGAGACACAACAAAGCGGCCCCGGTGTGAGAAATGGGCAGATGTTCAGATACGGTTTTGTCTGCGTCAGAAGGCTTTGGCGGTGCTGTCACGCGCCTGCGACGATTACCAAGGTAGACATGATGAGAGATGGGCTGCTGCTTGAGTGCGATCGGCTGGAGAAGACAATTAGCATGTTTGGGAAGATGGCAAAGAGGAAGTTTAGTGTAGGTTTATTTCCATCAAATTAAAAAAATTATATATATTAGGCGTGTGCATCTTTCCAATAAAATACGACTGGATATGTTTCTTGATACATGAGGTGCGATATGATTCAAGGACGGTTTTATTTTAAAGTGTAATGATTTGAATTTGGTTCGATTCTGGATCATTGTGATTATGAATTAACTTATTAGTACTGTAAATGCAGAGGTGGGCATTCCGTCTGACAGACAGACCGGTCCATGACGGACGCCTGTTTTGCAGGCGATACATGGGAAACTTTACAAAAAGATCGAGTAAGCATAGGCAGAAGGGGATTTTCACTCTTCTATGTAATCGTTTATTCCCTGACATTGATGATTATTGTTTCGTTTGATGCCAGTAAATTTGCTGCTTGATTCGTGTATTTTACGTCAAGCATGTTTTTGGAAAGCTAATGGGTCCTAATTTATGTCAGGCATGTTGTTGGACAGCTAAGGGGTCCCAAACGGGGATGTATTGAGTTCGTTGGATGTTCGCAGTAGTATACGCGCCAGTTCTGAGTGAGTTATTGAGAGCTGTGGATTGGATTGGAGTGACATTAAAACCAGAGTATTTCCTACTACGGTGTGTCCGGCCACGCTTTTGAGTGCCTGTGTGGATGAGGTGCTCCAGCGAATTCCCCCAAATTCCCATACAGTCCTAGCTCTCCACAACAGTGCACAATCTGTTCCACTATTACACTTTTTTGTTTTTGTTTTTTGAGGGGAGTATAAAGCGATAACGGAAGTGTGGTTGAAATAATAGACGGATTGACCAATAGACGATTACAGTCTAGTCCGGCTTGAAAAATGGTCGGATAGACGGATGGTGGACAGATACCCAGGCTGCTGACGGATGGCGATTGATGGACTGGCAAGCTTTAGTAAAATGCCCAACTGTATGTAAATGTGACATTTCCTTTGTGACGTATCTTCCCAACAAAAAATGATTCGATACGTATCTCGATTTATTTTAGATTAAATTTAGATTTTTAGATTAAAGTTATTTTTTGTTACACCTCTAATATATTTATGTATAGATAGATAGATAGATAGATAGATAGATAGATAGATAGATAGATAGATAGATAGATAGATAGATAGACAGATAGATAGATAGATAGATAGATAGATAGATAGATAGATAGATAGATAGATAGATAGATAGATAGATAGATAGATAGATAGATAGATAGCGGCTTGATAAATGTGCATGTCAACCTTCTGAATATAGAAAATAAGTGAGTTGTGGAAGCAGAACTCCCATAACTCATCTGCCACGATGAACTCCGTGATGCACTTCTCACAGCTGGTGGCTCCCGTACATTTTTTGAACTACAAAGGCTGCAGCGTAATGAAAAGTCCTTGAGTGACAAGCACCTGGAGAGAGATGATAAGCGGCCAGTGTTCAGCTATGGTTTGAGGGAGAGAGTTTTAGGAGGGGGTTATCCCCAGATGACGTTTGAGTCTGTCTTACCATTGTTATCTGAGAACATCACAGGCCACGTTTTGTTTTTGTGTGACCAATTTGCGCTCAGGTTTATGATTTGTTTTTGTGGTTTCTTGTTTGTCATAAGGAGCTTTGCCAACGATGCCAAGGCAGTTATATATTCATCACTACCTATTTGTTAGTGTGCCATTGAACTAATCATAAAAAGAACCTTTTTGGTACAGATCCAGACACAGATGCAGATGTAGGATTATTTGTTCCACTTTTGATCACTGTTTTTGTCGACATCTTTAGATACAATGTAACTAACCAAAGAATAGCCATAATTAGTTATGTGATACCCACAAGCGAAAGCTGGTCACAATTCTAGTGAACGTGCAGAGTAGAGAGCATATGGGCCAAGTATCGCACTGCGAGTCATTTAAACATATTCGCCATTGTGAATTGTAGGATAAGATAAGATATGATGAGGTGAAATGAGATAATATCAATTTTATTGTCCCAAATGGGACTTACTGCCTGCAGCTGCCAATCCTATACAACATACATTAACATAAACACAGACACAAACCAACGGTCTGAAAATTGCATGTTTCTCAACAGAAATAATGAAGGCATGGCCATAATGAAACCATTAAACCACCAATGATAAAGTGCCCGAAAAAGATTGCACTCAATTGATTGCATCAATTATATTCAATACATCATAAAAACAAGTACGACACGAGTGAAGTATTAACTATTAAAGTGACCGATTTGTTCAAAATAGCAAAATAAGTTGGGATAAAAGAAAGCTTGTATCTGTTGCTTTTGTATTTGAGGACTCGGTAGCCTCTGACCGAAGGAAGTACCTCATATTCACAGAGCAACAAATGGAAAGGGTCACTGAGGACCAAGCTTTGAAAATGTTCTTGCGAGAAAGGAAACTCTTTTCCTCCACATCGAGAAATTACAAAATGAAACCCAGATGCTCACATTAGCTTCCCCTGTTGCTATGCCTTAGCTCTGGATGCTTCTGTATTATCGACTACTCCTAAGGCCGTATCTCACGGATGCAGCGGAGGCTTGCTAGTGTCGCGAACGTCGGAATCGACAACTTTTCTGATTAAAAGCTGGTGGTCGCCTCTGTCGTTAGCAACTATTAGCGATGCTTTGTGACAATTAGCAATAACAAAAAACTTTTACTTACAGGTTGGTCCAGGGCTGCCCCGGTCTTCATATTTCTCTTTCACCATCTGCTTCGGCACCTCTCTTTTGCTTTTACTGCTCTTGAACTCATCCAAAAATGTGTTGTGAACATCGGGTACGCTTCAAAAAAGCCAGTCAATATTTCTTTGTGGCTGATGTCCAAGGATTGCTCGACCTTTTTTTTTTCCAGATATCATATGGGTGATATAAATACAACCGACAAACACAAACATTACACAAACACTGAGTGGTCTAGTGGTGATAGTTATCAACTAAAAACATCACAAAAGTCACAATAAAGCACCAGATCGTTTCTCATTGCAAACTCAAACGCAAGCTGACTTTCCACTTTGGTCTTACGGTTCACAAGTGAGGGCTTAAATCTCTTTTGCGAGCCGATTTATTGTTGACGGGCGTGCGCGGCAGTGCGGCAGTAATTGCAGCGTGCAGCAGCCCGCGCCTGATGGAGCGCAAACGAGTGAATAAATCGAGATAGCGCACTCATTTGAACGTTTGACATTTACTGACGAGGCAATTAAGAGGAGGGACTCAAAAACACAGTGACCACAATTGCACAAACTGCGGCGGTGGTGGCGGCGCTCTCTCGCTCTCACGCCAAACGGATGCTATTGTCTCATGTTCACGAGGACAAGGTGACACATTTTAATTGGATTAAACACACAAAGAGTCACAAAGACAACACTGGAACCTGTTGTCATTTTCAGACTAACGCAATTAAACTACAAATGCATAGTCGTGTGGTTGTACATTGTGGTTGACCATTGTATTCCACCTGGCAGGGTTGTGAATAGACGATTTCATAGACAGAAAAAAAAAAGCGATTTCGACTATTTTTTAAATTTCCCGTCTATCGTTTATCGCCTACAAAATGGGCGTCCGTCATAGGCGCAAAGGCAGACCGGTCCGTCACATCGGCGAAATGCCCAGCTTTGATGGAAGAATTGCCAGTCATAACGTCATTAAAATTCACAAGTTGGGATCTCAATTTTTGGTCCAAACAAATACAACATTTTAGCAACGAAATCGCTAACGTGGTGGTAAATGCGGTGCTGGAAGCTACTTAGATACTTAGGGACTCAGTTACTTCAACTCATCCCAGGTTGAAGTAACTCACTAAGAACTGTGCTTGAGCTTGTGTTATGAAATTGCATGAATCCAATTTGCATATTTGTGAGTAATTTATGCCTGCTCTAAAGCCGAATGCCAAATGACGGTGAACATCGGAGCTCCGTAAGCCACTACTTGGTTTCATGTGATAATGGCAAGGTCAAGCTGTCGACATTGGCTTTGCAACACTTAATTATAGCGCTGACATCTGTGGCATCATTTCATTAGTCGTGTAAATTAACTCTGCTATTCTCAAAGGCTGCTATAGTCACTGTCCCACCATTGTTTTGCTCTTAATCTTAGTTTAGTGTGTAGGATTATTCATCCAACTGATTGAGGGTCAAATCAAAATGGTTTGTTGTTAGTTTTTCACATGATGGTGGACATTATCAGAGTATTCAATTGTGAAAGTCTGAATTGCAGTTTAAAGGAAAACCACGAATACAAATATTGAATTAAAAACAAAGCACTTTAATTTTTCTTGAATGTAGCCTCCATACTGTACATACGTGCTTAACCCTACTGAATCAAGATTGGTGAAGTGCACATCCAGGATTTTTTTGGGGGGGATTTCTCTGTGAATAATGTATGAGTCTTAATTACAAAATTCAGACACAATCAGGAGGTGGGACTCTATGATGGTGAACAATTTCATCGTGACTGCTGGACTGCTGACACTATGCTGTATCAACGTGGATAGAAAGTACAGCAATACAAGAACAACAAGTCATTTAAAATTGCAAAAGCAGAATGCTACGGAAGTGGGCGGTAATGTGAACTAAAGGAAGAAAAGAGACAAGAAAAACGTTTGGAGGTGACAAGTCAGCCGTGAGAAAAAAAAAAACAGGCGGTGGTGGGGTGGGAGTGGATTGATGATCTGGGGGTACTTCTTGTGTGCGACCGGACAGAATCGAAGTCAATTCAGAGTTCAATCATGTCTTCCATCTTGTGTGCTGCCAAGTTCTGTTGAAGAAAAGAGGCCGGGACATTCGGGCCCTGCTATACATTCATGGCCAGACCCTGTCAGAGCTCATGGACAACAAAACAACCTTCTTTTGACCCACTTAGACAATTCAAATTGAATATTCAGGGGAATATAAAAGTAACAGAACGAAAATGAGTCCCAAGATCTTTTGGGGCTGGTTTGGACCACATTTTTTTCAACATGCCACTGCAAAATGATACAATTATGAGTTAATGATTATTTTCTAAAAACAACAAGTTTGAATATCAAATATCTTGTCTTTGTAGTGTATTCAATTAAATATAGGTTGAACATGATTTGAAAATAACTGAATTCTGTTTTTATTTACGCAATTAACACAATGTCCTAACTTATGTAATTAACACAACTCCCAAAAATTTGCAGAATAGTGTGTTTGCTTTCAAATGCTAAAATAGCCTCAATTCTACTGTTAGCTTGGTCCCTCCAAAGTGGTACTAATTTGTGTTTGAAATAGAAATACATACTTCCTCCAACTTTCTGGTTAGATTCTAAATGTTACATTAAAACATTAAACATTAAGAAGTTGTTACTGCATATTAATTATTCCATACAGATGTCTTAATTGGAAACGAAGTTCTTCACTTGCATGTACATATGTTTTGTTCATTAATTGCACTGTTACATCTGGATATAAGAACTGCTATTTTTGTATCCTGTGCAAAAGTAATAAAAAAATGACTTCCATTTCCGTGTCGTAGCTTTAAGTGTACGGCGCGGCGCTGGCCTCAGCATGAATGACAGTTTGGAGAGATTTATATGCTCTAGAGATGTCGCAGACAATGACATACTTCGCATGCAAAGGGATAAGGTATGTACTAAATGTTAACAGTTAGTTAACAAAACAGACTACGCCTGTGAGTATAATGTTACGGAACACAGATGAAAAAGAAAAAAAAGACTCAACAGTGTTGTGCAGGCAGTTGATAAAGGTGGCTCCGTGGTATCACAGAAGAGAACAGTGGTCTTTTTAAAAGAACCCAACACAACATGTCAGTCGGTACTCGACCCAGTTTTGGATGATTACAAGGACAGACGAAAACCCACTACCTTGCTTTGTCCATCCTTTTAATTTGCTCATTAATATCTCATGAAGTAGTTTTAGTAAGAGTCCAGTAGTAGGGTTGGGGCAATGTGTGTGTGTGTGTGTGTGTGTGTGTGTGTGTTCGGATGGGGGTGGGTGTATGTGTGTGTGTGCGAGGGAGGAGGGGGTCAAGGTCAAGGTGAACTTCATTATCCCCAAGGGGCAATTCCTTTTAAGGCCAGCAGTCCAAAAAAAAAAAAACACCAATAATCCAATCACACACAAACAATACCGTTGCTGTCCTGTGAAAAACACTTACCGGTATGTCCAATTATGGAAACATTTTTAATTTTCAGATTAATGATCGCATTAACTGTGGAACACTAGGCACGTAAAAATAAGAAAATTGAAAAAAAAAACAGACATAAGTGTTTTTCACAGGACAGTGACAATATGCAAAGTATACAAGTGTTATACCATACTATTTAAAAGGGCAATGGAAACTGGTAGGAATGAGTTCTTACATCTGTTTGTCCTGCACCTGGGCATACGGTATCTGCGTTCTGATGGCAACAGTTTACATTCAGCAGACAAAGGGTGACGGCAGTCGGTTGTGATGGAATGGGCCTATGCTGCTACTCTCGCTCGATAAAGAGAGGAAAGTTCCAAGTTTGCATGTTCTCCCCGTGCCAGCGTGGGTTTTCTCCGGGTACTCCAATTTCCTCCCACATTCCAAAAAACATACACGGTAGGTTAATTGAACACTCTAAACTGTCCTCAGGTATGGTTGTGAGTGTGAATGGTTGTTTGTCTATGTGTCCTGCGATTGGTTGGCAACCAGTTCGGAATGTACCCCGCCCGCTGCCCAAAGATAGCTGGGATAGGCTACAGCACGCCCGTGAACCTCGAGAGGATAGGTGGATCGGATAATGGGTGTATATATATATATATATATATATATATATATATATATATATATATATATATATATATATATGGGCTAGCATGCACATTATATTCTTTCCAGCCATTGTTGTATTTCTGCTTCAAACCACTCACAGGGGGAAAAAAAGCATTATTTTTCTACTGTCAATTTTCTACTATATTCTCCTACTGACTGTTTTACACCCACCGTTACTAAGCACCCCCGGCCTCCCTCTCGTGTGTAGCTTTGTGCAGACTTCGACGGCTCCGCCCCACTCACTCAGATGTGCATGCCCCCCCCCAACACACACAAAAAAAGAGAGAGAGAGAGAGACAGAGAGAGAGAGAGAGAGAGAGAGAGAGAGAGAGAGAGAGAGAGAGAGAGAAAAGAAAGGGGTCCAGCATTACCAGCAGCAACTATGTGACAGACAAACAACGCGGACCCTCGGCTCTGTTCGCAGGTATCCGCGGAGGCACAACGTAACCACCACCACCACCTTCCGCCGGACGGCCGTGGCAGCATCCCCACGCAGCGCTTTTTAGGTAAGCATTTTTTGTAATCATTGTTGTTCAGACATCCGCCGGCTCTTCTTCCCATTCAACTGGCTGCATTTGCGCGCGTGTGAATAAAGCATCTGGCTGCACGCGCACACACGCACTCACACACACAGTGAAATAGATAAATCACAAAAAACAATAATAACGTTTCAATGAATTGCACGTTGTGCACGAGGTCTTTGTCCCGGACACGCGCACGAAGCTGCATTCCCACACGAGGGGCGCGTGCATGTAACCACGCGAGCGTGCACGGCGGGTCAATTCCAGCATATTAAATCAGATCATATGCCAATATGCAAACCTGACCCCCCACCCTTGAAAGGAAGGATTCCTCCTTCTGGGAGGTGGGGGGTGTTTTTTTTCCCCCGTGCACCATGCTGCACACAACTTGGGCACAATATACAACCATGTGTACAGTAAAGAAAGGTGTCCTTGATGATTCGATAAAATCAGATCACACAGATAACTAACTGAATGGTTTGTTAGTTGAATTAATTATACCATATCACACATGGGGATGAAATTGAATGCTTCACTGTTGATGTACAGTTATTTTTAAATTAAGCCAGTGAGACTCTGCACTTCAATTAACTCGGTAGGTTTACTTCCACCAGTATGTGCTGCTGTTTTGGTTAGCAACAGAGTTCAACTGGGATCAGCAGACAACTTCAATGTTCATGTGAACGGAGATAAGGGAAGTGTCTGTTCGCAAATTCACTAGGGGAGACTTCTTTGACAACAAACTGCTATACGAATTGCCGTCATTTGTCATAGTTTTCATAAATAGTGCTACAATAGAACTGAATTTATTTCTCTTTAAAGATTCACTAATGCATCCATCCATTCAATTCATCTGAGAGGCTGGTTAAGTGCTTGGGAATCCGCTGCTGTTTTAGTTAGCAACATAATTCAAATGGGCTCAGCAGTCAATTTTTTAACATCCGTGTGTTGCTGAGGTAATGAAGGCGTCTGTTTAGTGAGAGGCGTTTATTTGTTCACATGCCTTCAATTAGAGTAGGGGCTAACTCTTGGAGGAAATAGGGTATTTTCTCTCTGCTATCATGAAATTGTATTATTCACCACAGCTTTCAAGAAAAATGAAAAATTGCACACTTTACTAATGTACCCATTGGGCCTAATTATTGGACTTCATGGTAGTTGTGTGTACCTGTTCTATAGGGCCAAAAGGATACATGTACGTATGTGCCCAGTCAAGTGTCACAGTCACGTACCACTAAAGAAATAAAATGACGCACATTATTTCCGGGTATGTAAGGTACATTTTGGAAATTGATCATGAAAAGGGGTGTCGTGTTTTACCACCTCACAATAGTAATGTGAGAAGACTCAGCATGATTTAATTTGAAATTGCTTACGGGCTTGGTTGGTGCTGCTGCTTTTGTTAGAAACTGACTTGAAATGGGCTAAAGAGGAAAATTCACGGCTCGTTCGTCATTACACTCCGACGTCCAAGCGCTCCGGCGGCTGACTGAAGCTGCTTCCCCCGAGGCGGAGTCACGACCAATGGGCCAGGTGACCGCCGAGGCAGCCTCGACTGCGGCTATCAAGCTTCAATATGGAATAGAATGTCATGTTCTATGCGTGTATTAGTCTTAATCAAATCGACAGACAGAAAAAAAAATAAAAATCATAATGCGTCTCTGATATTGTTCAGGGGGCCGGGCCAAAGGTGAAGGTGGGCCTGCGGGCCGTCATTTGGGGACCACTGCTCGACAGTATTCCTTTCTACTTATCTTGATTTGGGGTTTTACATTTCAAAGTCATACTACAGGATAACCCCCGCCCACACACACCCACACACACACGCACATACACATCCTCTAAAAACAGCAACAACAGAGAACGAGGGTCTCCTGCATTTACTTCTCAACATAATTTGATTTGAGAGGAGACTGAGGGCTGCTAAGTAGTCAATGTTAAAACGTTAGCGCCTGGCTAGCATTTGTGATTCTCTTTTAAGGGGACTTCTAACCATGCATGTTCAAATGTCAACCATTTGGCATCTGCTTGGAACCCTAGGTAGCTAACACCTACTCTATCCAGTACCAACTAGTCCCTGCTTCTGTCAGCGGAAAAGCGCCACTAACGATTAGAGCAATTCCTTTAAGCTGTTTTTTTTTCAGCTTGACAGCAAATGTAGCTTTCTGACCATGGGCTTGCTTCCTGTGTTTCCTTGATGCAAGGGAAGGTTTGAGGAGGTTGGGGGTGGTGATTGCGGGTGTTAAACGCACTAGTGTGAACAGTAATTAGCATGCTTTTTAGTGTACGTGTGTGTTGTCTTTGAAGTGCCTGCGCCTCTGTCACCTACAGGAAACTGGTGGTTTATCACTCTGCGCTGTCAAGACGTATCTGGGGATCAAACGGTGTCGTTGTCGAGGAGGCGTGTACTGAATGTGATATTCTATTAAAAATACACACACTTGCATCTTGTGTGTACTCCACTTTCTGCTCCGCTGGAATGAAATATGCACTGGATGCATTGTAGGAAGTCTTACTTTGTTGCAAAGTTTATTTTCGCAGTAACCTTGCATTAGTCAAAAGTAGGGCTGCCATGATTAGTCGACTAATCACGACGACGTCGCCGATCAAAATCGTCGACAATTACTTTTAATCATCGACGCGGCGTTTATTTATATATTTATTTATTTGGCACATTATTTTTCTCTCGAGACTGTCACGTCTCGCGCTTCTCCCGCTGGCTGTTTTCCTATCTGCAGCGCACATGCGCAGTGGTGGTAATCCGGGTGATGTAAATAGAAGCATTATGGGTAAAGTAGTGTAAGCCTTACACTGTAAATGCTAATTCGTGTTGGCAACGGATTCCGAAAGTTACGGCGCAATTCACCAAATATACTCAGTACAATGCAAATCTGCCTTTCATGGCAGCGCGATGGGGATGCCCAATCATTAAAAAAAATGGAAGCAAGTTATGTCAAAGTTTAATACAATTTAAATGTACTAACGTCTTGTCTTCATGATTAGTTTGTACATAGAGAATTTAAGCTGTAAGCGAATTATGCTTATTATAAGAGCAGCAGCTTGCTGCTGCGATTTGCCGCAATTTATATATTATCCAATTACTCGACTTATCGCAACTACTGTTAGTGATTAGTTGACTAGCAAAAAATCGTTTGTGGCAGCCCTAGTTGAAAGTCAGTGGTTTAAGATGCTGTTTTTTCTTTGTCTAATATGAAGACAGATGTCAAAAACTTAAGGCTTGGGGTCCAGATCCGGACAGCTACATCATTTTATGTGGCTTGCTATGGCAAATCATGTGCATCTACTTTATATGTTTTGATAAAACATGTACCAAAATTCCACAGTGTTCACTTTTAATAGCCATTTGAAACCCTCTTTTTATTTTTCAATGAGTTGAACATATTTCCTTGACTTGTAATATGATGAAGCGATTACACATATATGGTTGTGTATATTTTGTTTCACAGTCATAACAGCCCTTGTAACTAGAATATGACCAGCTACAAAAATGTGTTTGGCACCCATGGACTCTAAGATGTTTCATTGAACAGGGACTTCTCAGAATAGGGCAAACAGCAATACTAATTGGAATAAGTGGAGAACTGCTCTCTGATTTCCGTGGATCATAAAAGACTTTTTGGGTTCATCCACCTAATTATAGACTTTGAAGTGCGTATTAGTCTGAAATCATATCCAATTGGATTGTCTCGTTATGGAGCAGTCAGCTATTGCTTTATTGCGGTGCATGTACAGCTAGGTGAAGATTAGAAGGCAAAAAAAAAAAAAGGTTTTGAGACCAAGAAGAGAACTGCAAATGGTTGCATCTGGAAATTATGGAAACAGAAATAATCAGTGCCAGAGTCAAACTGTCACCATCATAAAACATTTCAATGCACAGGCAATGCTTTGAGAATGTCTTTTAACATTTTTAACTGTCATTCAAGTGTAGAAATTTAACCACCATCAATATAAGAAAGTAAATACAATGTCAATAGTGTCTCGCATGTGTTAAAAGAAGCTAATGACTGTATCACAACAACAAAACAGTTAATTATTCTAAAAAGCAATGTCCTGTATGGTGGCTCACTGCTTTGAAAGTGCACCCGCTCACCTCACATCACTTCTGTATGTTTTTCTTCCTCTCTTAACACTCCCTTTTGGGGTTGTTGAATGACACCAAAAACAAAGACAAATCAAATGTTTGAAGCTCTCCAGGTCTGAACTGAGCTCTTGTGAGGTAGGCCGACAACATGTTTTTGGAAGTTGTTTGTCAAATTCAAAATTGTTGGACGAAAAGAGGATTTTTTGTTTTGTTTATTTATTTTTTGTCCATTCGCTCGAGTTGGTAAATTTGAACTGCAAGACCAGGATCGTAATAGTGTTTAGCATCAACCAAAATTTTAGCACAACTGCCGGCCACCTGATTGACTAGCGATGTTCATACATTTTTTTCTTCTGTCAGAGGAGAAAGCCCCCTCCTCAGGTCCATTGTGACATGGCGCGAATGAAGCAGCTACGTTTCTAGTATCCCGTGACCAAACTTCAGGGAGAACCGTGAAATGTATCGATCCATTTGGTTTGAATGCAGCATTACATTTGATGCATTTAAGACCAGCTAAAATAGCTTGAAAAATGACTTTTCAAAGATTTGTTAAAAAAAAAAATGATGCATTAGTACCATTAGTAAATGCTTCACTTTCCCTTAAGTTTCTCTGTTATGTCGATTTATACATAAGCGAGGACGTGACGCAACAGACAAGCCAGCTGCCCGTCAGACTTTCTATGTCCTGGTGTATCAAAGATGAATTCAACCCAAACATTTTTTTTCAAGAATATGTTTTATGCAGGCTCACTAGTTGAAACAAGGCATTCTGATGAGTATTGCGTTTGTGGAATATGAGTTAATCCACCTGTTTTTATCCATCTCAGGGGGCGGCCATTTTGTCACTTCTGTCGACTGAGAGTGACATCACAGTTGCTCAGGGCTCAGATAACGACCAATCATAGCTCAGCTTCAGAAAACAGGTGAGCTGTGTTTGGTCGTTACCTGAACCCTGAGCAACTTCAATGTCATTTTCAGTCGACAGAAGTGACAAAATGTCCGCCCCCTTTAATGGCTAAAAACAGGTGGATTTTGCTAAATTCCCCAAAAGCAATATTAATCAGACTGTCCTGTTTCAACTACTGGGCCTGCATAGAACATATTCTTGAGAAAAAAAATGTTTGGGTAGAATCCCACTTTAAACTTTACAGAAACACAACGATTAATTACTAACGCTGTTAATCAGGGGCAGCTGGCATAAACCTCATATTGGGTGGTGGACTTCACATTTGTTCAGCACTGTGTACATACATTCCCCACAACCAAATAGCACTATAATGTCCTTTTGTTTTGGTGTTTAGTCACAGTAAGCCCCTATCCAAATATGACCAAATAAGGACTAAGCTTGACAGTTGATTAACACAGTTATGCAGATACTCTAAAATTGCCTAACGGTTATAATCATCATCATAGACACCAATCTAAATGATGCATAATGAACATGCTAATGGTTTGATGCATACACAACATATGCGAAATTCCTGGCTTGGCTGCGGCATATTAATTGGCACCGGATGTCTAACGTAGCTCATGAAGTGGACTGGGTATGCCTGGAGGTTTCAGGTGTGTGGGAAAGACCTGCAAAACTGGTGACTTTTCCCCTCTTCTTTGTGTCCACACACAATGAGAATTATTCCCGAGTGTAATTTCATCTTCTCTTTGTCCTTGCACAATCGGAGCAAGGGGAATAAAAGAAAAAGACAAAAAATAATAAGGCACGCCCTGGAAGGTGTGGTGGGACAAATGTGCCCGTTGGCACGAGGAGAACAGGGCAACACGCCCTTGTTAGTGCGGCAGATGTGCGAAATGTGTTACAAACCACAAATCGCTCGAGAGGTGAAAAAGCTACTGTACACACTTTGGATAAAAGTATCGGGATAGCTGCAGCAAGCCAACAACTACGACAACGCATTTAGGAAGACTCTTTCAGGGCGCGACTCTTTTTGCCCATTTATGAACTTGGCTCCAAATCTGTGTCATAGTTCGTCCCCAAGAAAAGTTCGTCCACACTAAACTTATACAAATACAATTTTTATGGGCATTTTTGGCATTAGGGAGCAGAAAAAGGCACGTTGGGTGCATATACAGTAACAAACTGCTCTAAATGTCTCGCTAATATGATGACCCAAGATTCAGACATTTCTGGATGAACAAACCGCTGATTGATTAATTAAAGACTTTCTACTTTTAGACTTTATAGACAACTTTAAAAAAAATTATTCCTCTGGCCTTTTGGGCTACACGTGGTAGTTATGTTTAATTGACCGATTTTGATGATTACGAGGGGGTTCTTGGAATTTGTATATTTTTTTTCCTGCACGGACAAAAGTTTGAGAACCCCTGGCAACCATTCTCTACCACATTAGTAGTCGTTGGGCACACACCTCAAGTCTTGTTCGTTTGGCTAGTGCTAGCCCTCCATGCCGCACCCCAGTTTAGTTCACTTCCCAACACGGATGAAGAGGTGAGCCTGGAAATGATTGCACAGGCATGAGCGCGTGCACACCCACGCAGCTTAGGCAAGTCGTACTAATATGATGAAATCGTTAAAAATGCCATATTGGTAACTGCCGCCTATTTGTTAGTAAAGGTTGTATTGTTGCATTACTTTTGTTGACGTCGTGGTTGTAGCGGAGCCTACTTGTGGTGTTGTGTCATGTTGAGTGAAAGCAATTGTTTTCAATCCAAGAAATGTATCAGGCTTGAACATGTCAGTCAAACGATGTCACGAAAATAGATATTTTGAAAATGTTCATCATTGAGCATCTGCGCTAAATCAAAGATGACAAGTGAATCTTATCCAGATGGGAGCACTTAAAACGAGTTGAGACATAATCAGCGGGAGGGAGCGTATGATTCTAGGTGATAAAGGTGCTGCAAAAAAACCACAACTAACGATGGACATCGATGAAAGTCGTTAAGAATGAATTGTTCCAACGAATACGTATAACTCTGTTGATCACATAAGTATGAATGACTATTGAACAACTTTAACTTTTACTTGGTCTTGACTTAATAAAAATAAAATAATGATATGAAATATAAATAAAAAGATAAGACATCCCACACCAAATTCAGTCAAGTGAATTTTCACAACGGAAGTTAACAAGGCAACTTAAATACTTTGAGCAGCTCAAGAACCATAGTCCTCAATGCAGTATGTAGCTATGCATACATGAAAACCAACTGAGCAAGAACCAGATGGCGGAGGCAAGGAAAATGCACCCGGTGGAAGAAAAGAAGGTTCTGTGAGGTGACTGTCTACCTCACTGGCTTAGTTTGAGATGGAGAGACAAAGTAGAGGGACAGAGGGGAGTTAGAGAGAGAAAAAAAGGAAAGGGGGGACCGTCGAGCACCCGATAGGTATGTGTGCCCCACTTAAGGAATCATGTCAGCTATAGGAAGTTGAGCTCTAGTTGTGAAAACAAGTTTGAACACACTCATCATGGACAGTAATGCTGCATTCATTTATTATTTTTGAATGATATTTTCATTTATCACGAAGCTATTTGTGGTTTTCTGTAATCCTACAATTGTCAAATCTATACATATATCTTTCATCATAAGTGCAGTAGTTTATTGTTGAAGATTTTAATCTCTTTTAAATTGCCAAGGCCTATTAACTTAAAGTGGAAGTCAACCCCCCCCAAAATCTTTGCGATTAATATGTTTTATGTGTCTTCGCTAGTCCAAACATGGCATTCTGATTAATATTGCGTTTGTGGAATATGAGTTAAGCAGCAAAATGCACCCGTTTTAGCCATGGGGGAGGCCTTTTTTTCACTTCTGTCGACTGAAAATGACATCACAGTTGTCATCATGGCTCAGGTAACGACCAATCACAGCTCAGCTTCAGAAAACAAGTGAGTTGGGATTGGTCCTTACCTGAGCCCTGAGCAACTGTAATATCATTTTCAGTCGACAGAAGTGACAAAATGGCCGTCCCCTAAAATGGCAGAAAACGGGTGGTTTTGGTGCTTAACTCATCTTCCACAAATGCAATATTAATCAGACTGCCATGTTTTGACTAGCGGGCTTGCAAAGAACATATTCTAGTCAAGAACATTTTTGGGTCGACTTCCTCCTTAAGTAGCAGGTGCACACCCCGATAATGCAGCAGAATGTTCTCCCACTTTCAATCAAATTTATCAAAGACCCGATTATTGGATGTTTCTAAAAGATTATCCTGAGCGATATCCTGTTGTGTGGAGTGTGTAAAGAATGATTGGGGCCAAGAATTGTAAATTGCTTTTAAGCTGTTTTTCTGATTGGAAATTCTTATTCGCATTGTCAACACCAAGTTCGGCTTAGCCACAGACCACGCAATTGACAATAGTCAATGCGAATGGTGTGTTGTGCTGGTCATTCAAGTACAAGAGCAGTAAGCACACACTCTGTGGGGTCTCTCACCAAAATGGTAAAAAATGATGATCAATGATGGTAATTGGAATGACTTTTGTTATCTATTATAATGGTAAGTTGGGTTCCCTTCCCTTGTGTGATTAACTGTGATGCTTAATCAATGGTGGCTTATTTAACACACAGGGATAAATAGTTTTCTGAAGCAGAATTTGAATTTCTTCTACTTCATTTGTTTGGCAGTTTGAACCAGTTTGAAAAAAAATATGTAACCGCCACTTATAGAGGTGGAGTGGAATTATTTATCACCCATATTTGAAACTGGGTCATTCTCCTCCATACAGACTGGGTTTAAACACTGTCGCTAATAAATATGGTAAGTGGTGTGGATGAAAACAGCACAATGATTCATTCACACCTCCAATGCTGCTAAACTTCTATCATTCTGTAAATCAGTGGCAGGAAAAAGACGTTTTGAAGGCTGACTGGCTGCCACAAAGCCGTGCTGCTATAAGTGTAGTAACTAATGAAATGTATAATTGCAGTCAGTGATGACCTGATAACATAGTTAGTCACAGATTGAGCGGCCTCATTAGTGGCGCCGCACAGGAAGTCCGGGGAGAAGGCCACTTATGTGTGCCATGAGTGATGACCATCATTCACGCAAACGTGTTTTATTCTTTCATTTCCTCTGCTTGCGTGAGTCAAATTCTAAGACTTAATTCCTCATTTATTTTTGAAAGAAAAATAGGATGTGATACATGATGGACATTTGACCCCAGGACAAAAATGGGAGGAATTCTGCTGCTATTTTTACCAAACATTTTCAGTTTTTTTCCTCCACTTTCCTTTTACATACATTTATTAGCATGTTTTCAGTGATACACTCCCTGAGATTGAAAGGCTTGCTGTAACACACGTTCCAAAAATCTGTCGTAAAGCAGGGCCGTAAGATCTTGCAAAAACATACATGTGCTGAATATTGCAGTTTTGATACTATTGCAAAATTTAAAATGTACTTAAAGAAATGACATTTTTATCTAATGAAAGAAATATTTTATTTTTTCACGAGGCAAAATAAGCATGCTCAAGGAGTTCTTATCTAATTAATTGTAATAACTTACTTTTTTTTTAAGTTATTCAGTGTTACTCTATTGATGGCAATGCACATTTAAGGTTACATCTGATTGTTCAAAGTCAGATAAAACCATACACTTCCATGAAAGTATTCATTTTAGAGCTGTCACTATCAAATCTATTTAGAATCGATTATTGTATTAATTATTCCATAGATGGACTTTTGTCATCATAAAACTTTTACTTACTATGCAATGCTTTCGTAACGTTTTAACCTTCTTTTGAATCAAACTAAGTAGAAGTAAGAAACTAATGCTACGTTCACACCAAACGCGGATTATGCGTTTCTGGCGCCGCGTTTGTATTGGAGTCAATGTAGTTCGCGCGGGCGGGCGCGGTTGCTCGCTGGGCGGTGCGAATGATGCGTTTGGAGCGGTGGGACGTGACGCGGAGCGAAGCACCGAAAATCCGTCCATTTGTCCCATTCGCGTATCAATCAAGTCAACTTCTTTTGCCACTCCGCCTGGCGGCAGCCGATCAGCATCGGGGATACTGCGACAGCCAATCAGCATCGGGCATACTGCGTGACACACAGCCAAATGGCGTCCTGTTCACTCGGCGGCTTTTTTTTTTTTTTTTTACAGTTCTTGAACTTTACCAAGACAGCAATGTTGTTAGCATTAGCATAGTGTGTCGGCCATTTGATTGTGATGTTGAAAAATGCTGTCGTAGTCTACTGCCAAGCGAAGCCCCTCCCCTCTCCGCTGTGAGCGAATGAGCGGCTGCAGCATTTCAGGTTTCAAATTTCCCGCGGTCAAACGCGAGCGAAACAAGCGACTCGGAACGCTTCACTCGCGTTTGGTGTGAACGTTAGCATTAGGCAAGTTAACCATTTTTTTTTTGTTTGCATGTTCTCCCTGTGCTTGCGTGGGCTTTCCCTGGCTTCCTCCCACATATTCCAAAAACACACATGCTAGGTTCATGAAATTGCCCCTAGGCGCGAATGTATATGAGTGTGTATGGTTATTGTCACGCTTTTCTTTTCTGTAGTGGCGCCACCAAATATTCTGTATGCGAGCGGTGTAGCATGAAAACATGAAAAGGCGCCACGAAGCGTTCCGATCCTCCAAACACTGGTATGTAATTTGACTGCTGGTCGAAGCCGCAGGAGAAGTTTCCTCTCTCATCACTTCCAGGCCTCATCTGTGCGGAAGCATCAGAGACGAGTGGGCAGGGCACTGTGGGAAGGTGGAGGTGTAATTTCAGATGCTCGCTAACTGGCCAGAGCAGCAGTTATGTGAGCTTCAAAAGCAGCTTCGGCGGCCGCCGCAGCAGCGCCGCAATCATCAGAGCCAGCTGTGCCCCTCACTCCCGAACGGGCGTGGGATCTGAGTTCGCCATGTGAAAGGCGCCCACTTGCAGGCAGGCCAATTAGCCTCCTTTTACGAGGGCCTGAAACTGTCAGAATGCAGTCTGTATATTTATTTATATTTGTACACTCAATGGCTGAAACATACACACCTGCACATTTGAAGAGATACAGTACAAGAGGGATAGTATTCACTTTTTACTGTGGTTCCTACTCCTAAAAAAAATGCATTTATAATGCGTTAAAAAAAAAATCATCATTATTATTACTTTTTTTATATGGGCTCGCCTATCACCTATCACGATAAACTGTAATTCATTCCGTATTTCTTCAAATACAGTGAGCGCCCGCGTATTCACAGTTTGGCAATTCTTTTGGCCCAGGAAAAGGTACACACAGTAACCTTGGAGTGTACAATTCACCCTAAGGGCAACAGAGGTGTAGGCAGTAATTTTTCAGAGGGAGAGGCCGGGGGTGGCTATGAATGCATGCGTTATTCTTTATCATACCATCCACAGTCAGGATCTCATGAAATAAAATTCACACATATTCAGAGCAATAGCAGTCACAATCATAACCAAGCAGGGATGAGTCTAAAGGCTTCTTGATATTCTCGCGGGCGATGTCCACGCGCACATCACTGCGGCAATGCCGCGCACAATTTGCCTTTAGACTCACGCGCAACCCACACGCGTTGTTTTGAAAATGGGTTAACATTTCACTCCAAGTTGGAGGGTGTGGCAATGGATGATATTGGCTGGGACACCACAGGGTGGAATTTCCTCTGCCTTTTATGGCCAATTCCATTCAGTGTTTTTATTGCCAAGCAACGTAAGCGACAGCGACAACATTTATTTACTAGATAATTCCATTTTCTTTGCCTTGGCTTTGCTTTTTGTATCTCATGTTCTACGTCAGTCTCATGCACTCATTCGCTAGCTAAAAGCCAGTCGGAGTGATCGATTGTCACCGACGCCATTTTGCATAGTGCGATCTATGGCTCATTGATTCAGATCATATCTAAAAAGCACAATGACACAAAAATTCTTCAAAAATTCAAAATTCTTCACAATTTGAAATGTTTCTTTTTTTCTTAGGTTGGTTCGTGCTTGTGTTACGAGTGTGTGTGCAAGATTAGGTGCATGTGTGCATTTTATTTCATGAAATCATGACTTATTATTATTGTTATTTGCTTGTAATGGTGTGAAATTAGTTATTTTGATTGACGCTGACTGTAAGAATTGAATGTTCTTTACTTACAAGTTAGATTCTTTTTTTCATGTGATTTCAGATCAATTGTATATTTATTATTTAAATATGTAGTTAATATAAATAACTTTTGGCAGAGTATCAGGGGGTTTAATTAGAATACTGCATCCAAAATGGCAGAAAAATCATATCGAATTCTCCCCTAGGTGTGGGCGTGTCCAAGGGGGTGGCTAGAGTGTGGCTGCAATGTAGCTCCTCTCCTGAAGGCCAGTGTGCAGTGAAATAAATGAGAACAATTGTTATTTATATTTAGTCTAAGCAGCCCCACTCAGAAAGAAGCCACATCTCAAGTTACGTCGGCCACGCCTCTCCCCCTTCATCATATCAGTTCACTAACAGATGTTGATGAGTTTCACTGCAGGAATCAGTTGCTAACCAAAACAGCAGCAACTACAAAAAAAAAAAAAATAATTTAAGTGTGGAGCTTCACTACATGTAAACTTTAAATATGAGTAAATACTTACCGATATTTGTAAAAATATAGTGTAGGCCTACAGTACTGTATATATTGAAATATGCCAAAAATAAGAATTATTAAAGGCAGAATGATTTAAAGTTCATTTCTTGTATTCGATTTCATTAAACTGTATACACAATGTTGTGGCCAGTGAGTGTTTATGTGTCTGCTACTGTCATTTGATCTTCTTAAACAGGGCATATGCAAGCAGCTTATTGTCTATCGTAGTAGTGCAGTAAATCCCTAATAGGCTGCTAATCTGAGTCCATGTTTGGCGTCAGGAGTTCACGTAGATTATAGGGGTTAAGATGTCTGAAAATGGATGCAGAGCTTTGCATTTTTTAGCGGGCTTGTTGTCTCAGCAGTTTTCCCCCCAAATACAACAGCCAGAGTGTTCAACACAATTGTAGGTGTTGATAAAAACTATTTATGGTGCATTTTAAGTATCTTTGTGTTATGTTATGTTAAATTTACAGTTAAAGAATTTTTTTTTTTTTTTTTAACCATATGGATATCGAAATATTATGCGTTGGGATTGACTGGCGACCAAGCAAACGTGTACCCTGTTGTAGTGGTGTATAGCCATCCGTAGTGTATATTAGGGCTGCATGATGTTGGAAAAAAATGACATTACGATTTTTGGGGGGGTTTGCGATGTTATGCGATGTTAAAATTGATTTTTCAACAGATGACTTGAATAGATTTGTTTGGGAATAATTTGGTTAACTGACCATGACATCATTGTATTCATATTATATCGTTTCATCCAGATTAAGGGGGTTCATCTGTGATTGATGATTGCTGTACATAAAAGGGATCACAGAGGACATGTCTCTGTAACATAATAGATTATTTTACAGTGTATTTCACACTTCAATGTAAACAGCAGCAAAATATAAAACATATTCGAAACACTAGACCCTTGAGTCATTTAAAAAAATAGAAGAAAATAGAAAAACGTTTAAAGCAGCGGCAGTTATAAACACCTTTAAACTAAACTATAAAATATTAAAAAATTAAAAAGCAAGTGTACTAGTGCCTGAGTTGTTTATAAAACTATAACATTAAGATAAAAAAAACTTTGTGAAACTGCAGCAAAGTTGTAAACAAATTAGAACCAAAATATTAAAACTTAAAAAAGAGCAGGTGCATTAGTTCACAAAAACTAAAACGGTCTGTAAAACATATTGCATCCGTGATTTGTCGGTGCTGTTTGGACTTCTTATCATAAGGAGT
Organism: Filicampus tigris; assembly: GCF_054856515.1. NCBI lineage: Eukaryota > Metazoa > Chordata > Actinopteri > Syngnathiformes > Syngnathidae > Filicampus > Filicampus tigris. The sequence continues at coordinate 10,516,861 of NC_141230.1, read as the reverse complement.
TATGCTGGCGAAGGCGTCTGTAATTGTTTTTCGAGTAGATGAAGTTTCCCCTTGGGTCCCACTTCTTAGTTTGAACTGCTCATACAGGGGCTTGTGACGGCGATTGCAGCAACAACGGTGAGGCACTGTTGGCAAAGGATGTTTTGTTGTTCTCAATCGTCCTTTTTATAGCCGAAATACTTTCATATTTTGGATGTTTACTTTCTTTTGGGGACTAAATCCATTGCCGCTTCTGCCGCTGTTTTCAGAGCAGACAGCAGAGTGGAGGGGGAGGGGCCGGTGACTGATTGGCAGGAAGGAGGGGGTGAGCGAGACAGGCTGTGTAAGAGCACGGAGTAGCTTGCTGCTTTTAGAAGCAAAACAAAAGTTTGCGTGTTCGAAGAAAAAAAAAAGTTAAAACATCGCACATCCTACGATATGACTATCGCAATCGCGATGTTCAAAAGACACGTCGTGCAGGCCTAGTGTACATCGTATATAAGCCTTCTAAAATAAGATGACTAATCTCAAGGGGTAATTCCATAATAAAGGTTTGAAGGGTTCAAGTATGATGTATCTTGCATGGTTTGTCTCAGGCTATGCTGCATGATCATTCTAATGTGATAAGATAAGATAAGAATGCCTTTATTGATCCCACAGTGGGGAAATTTTCATTGTTACAGCAGCAAAGATATAGGTCACACAGGGGCGGCGGCATAATGTGGCCATTAATGTATAACATTGACGGCAAACATTTAGGAGCAAACCTATGTAAATATACGCAGTAACATGTGTATATACACATGTATATACACACCAACCTACATCTACATAAAAAATATGAGGAACACTCATTTCGGCCTGTACATAGTACAGAGGAGAAAATACTCTTAAGTAAGTGACAGTGCTGCAGTGCTGTAGTGAAATGTAAGGAACAGCATTGGATAAAAATAAAACTAGACTAACAGTCGTGGGGAATGTTGAGTATTGCACGGTATTACAGTAGTGGGGAATATTGGGTATTGCACGATATGAGCTCAGGTGCAGGACTGCACTATTAGGCAACACACATTTTGGCAACGTATGTTCTTCGACAACGTCCAAACTGGATGAAACTTCATATGCATCTCTACTAAAACCCACAAAATTATTTGTTCCTTGTAGTGTGTCTTCAATGACCACTCCACTTGACTGCGCTCAGCTGAATTTGCTAATAATGTAACTCTTCGTGCCTTTTGGAAATGTAACTCTTTGTGCCTTCGAGCCACTTGTGTGACTGTTAGCCTTTCAGTCACACACGCTGCTTATATAGAGGTCTGCCCTGCAGTGCTTGTCTCTGATTGGTGGCCCACGGCGGGGAAATGGTTATTGAAGGATCTAAATCTATGTGAATGGCTATATATTAGCCAACAGGTTAACCAAAAACCTATATGGCAATTACGCTTTACGGACATCGCATAATCAATTAAAAGTGTTCAAAGTTAGCGTGCCCTGATCTAACCAAGCTGGTGAGGATCAGCACCAAAGACAGGGCCAGCCAGGGAGGGGACCAGCCAATTGGAGAAAGAGCGTGCTTGCTTTTTTAATATCGAACTGCACAGCAACTGGCAACTGTTACAGAGCTGTGCTCCCTTTTTCAAAAAATGCCAAGAAAACAAAGTTAAAACACATTTCCATGTCACAATGAACTTCTGGAACTCTTTTTCACACATTTCACGGTTTAAAATGATAGGCGGACCGGCCTGTAGGCGATGACTATTTGGTTCGGCCGCACATAAAGGCGGAAAGACGGAGGAGGGGTACCCTGGCTGCAGGCGGAAGGCGATAAACGGACTGGGAAATTTTTGTAAAATGCCCATCTCTGAAGATTACTCTAAAACAGTGACTCTATAGCCATATTATTATGTCATCTTCCAAACCGCTTATCCTATACAGGGTCGCGGGTAGGTGCTGGAGCCTATCCCAGCTGTCAACGGGCGAAGGCAGATTACACCCCGAACTGGTCGCCGGCCAGTCGCAGGGCACAGATAGACACCGTCACTGAGCGGGAATCGATCCCACACTGCTCGCACACAACTCGAGCGTGTGTACCACTACACTATCAGTGACGCCATATTATTATTATTTGATTATTTTGGAAGACTGCGATTGGCTGGCAACCAATTCAGGTTGTCCCCCGCCTACTGCCCGAAGATAGCTGGGATAGGCTCCAGCACGCCCCGCGACCCTTGTGAGGAGAAGCGGTATCGATAATGGATGGATATTTTGGAGGAAAAGAGGGGGAAATTAGATCAGTTTTACGATGATTTTTGCTCGTATATAAAATGGATTCCTTGGCTCAACCAAGGTAGGAGACACACATATCTAATCATATTCTCCTAAATTAAAGCTCAAGTTATTAAGTAAATCTTATATGATGCACATTGACTCATAATGGCCAGTTGCACTTTTGCATTACGATAAACTCCAGCAAACCTTTCAGAGTGGTGGTATAAATGATGCGTGTTGAATTTTGTTTTGGTGCTACACAATAATTATAATAACCCCCAATGCCTTCCCAAACCAACAGAGGCTAGAATTTCTTTTAGCGGTTCATTAAGGGATGAGCGCTGTGGTCAGTGCAGCCGCAGTGAGTCCTGAACTTTGAAAAGTAAGTAAGCTTTGATGTTGGTGGTCGTCGTGTTTCAGCATCCCTGCGCTGATTAAAATTTCATCCAGATATTCGGCAGTGGATGGGAAGAGAAGGCAGCTGTTGAGCACGCTACATGGTAAATCATTTTTATTAACGGGACACTTGGGTGAGCTTAACATTGGCACTTATATAATAGGTTTGCATGTAAAATAGCGGCGTGGCGTATGTTATGTTTTCGGTCTCAGTGGTCTACGTCACACGGGGAAGGAATGCGTGGTAATATTGCTCGCTTTGTCAGTTCTGTTGTCTAAAATGGTGACCGATCGCCACCAAAATGTAGATGCACATTACTACTCCTGTCCACTTCAACCTGTGAAAGTATAAAATTGTTCTGCACAATAGTTTGGATTTATTGACATAAAACGTGATCTCATCATGATCACCTCCACAAAATCAAAACTACCGTGGCGATTGCTCCTCCACTTTCGACACACAATGTGTGTGCACACACGAACCCCGACTGGTTATATTTCGGACACTTAGCGACTCTAAACTCGTGTCTCAGGAGGGAGAGAGACGGCGGCTTGCAGCAGCAGCAGGCAGATTGGAGCTTTACTTCCCCTTCTTCCCTCCCCGGCTAAAGGTAGGATAATGGGACGGCTAATAGCAACAACTAGCTTCAGGTCTTTAAAACAAAAGGCGTGTTCAATGCCTCGCCCGTCCTAACCGTGATCAGCAAAAGAGGCAGTTCACTTATTAATTTTTTTAAAGCAAAGAAGCAGTGTGCGGCGGCACGGTGGTCGATTGGTTAGCACGTCCACCTCACAGTTCAGAGGTCGTGGGTTCGATCCCGGGTCCGGCCTCCCTGTGTGGAGTTTGCATGTTCTCCCCGTGCCTGCGTGGGTTTTCTCCAGGTACTCCGGTTTCCTCCCACATTCCAAGAACATGCATGGCAGGTTAATTGAACACTCTAAATTGCCCCTAGGTGTGATTGTGAGTACGAATGTTTGTTTGTCTCTGTGTCCCCTGCGATTGGCTGGCAACCGATTCAGGGTGTCCACCGCCCACTGCCCAAAGACAGCTGGGATAGGCTCCAGCTCTCCCCGCGACCCTTGTGAGGAGAAGCGGTATAGATGATGGATGGATGGATGGAAGCAGTGTGCGCTCGTCCCAGCCTAAATCTACGTAGCTCTGCTGACTTCCACATTTCCTCATTCTCATATAAATCAGCCACGGAGAGGTTAATCCTTTTGATATGTTGAAGTGGGCATTAGTAGAGATGTCCACTTAAATTTTGGTGCCAATTGATCGCCGTTTTTGGACGTTATAAGCAATAAAAGTACAATGATTTCCAATGGAGAGTTTGGAATCGGTTCCTCACGTGACTCCGGCCGAACAAGGATAGAACGGTAGGGGGCGCTGCCATTGTGCTCATGATCAAGGGGCGTTATTCATGGAGTCAGTTATTTCCGAATTTCTCCAAAATGAATGGATAAAATAGAAAATGGCAACTCTTTTCATTTTCCTGATCAAAAAATATATAAAATGAACTTGTTAGTGAAAACATGGCCATCCCGGCCCCACCGTCCCTTTAAGGTGTGCGTTATCGTGATCATTTTGAAATCGTGCAGTTAGTGGTGCACTCACCTGACTTAAGTGCGGTAACCTTGTGTTAAGTTCACACTGAGAGCGGTTGCTTGCCATATATGTGCCCTGTGATTGACTGGCCACCAGTCCAGGATACAGTTCG